>NC_057742.1:37079326-37109556 GCF_004010195.1 Chiloscyllium plagiosum | reverse complement strand
TAGCAAGGTTAGATCTCATGGAATACAGGGAGAACTAGCCATTTGGATATAGGACTGGCTCAAAGGTAGAAGACAGAGGATGGTGGCGGAGGGATATTTTTCAGACTGGAGACCTGTGACCAGTGGAGTGCCACAAGGATCAGTGCTGGGTCCACTACTTTTCATCATTTATATAAATGATTTGGATATGAACATAGGAGGTATAGTTAGTAAGTTTGCAGATGACACGAAAATTGGAGATGGAGTGGACAGCAAAGAAGGTTACCTCAGATTACAACGGGATCTTAATCAGATGGGCCAGTGGGCTGAGGAATGGCAGATGGAATTTAATTTAGATAAATGCGAGGTGCTGCATTTTGGGAAAGCAAATCTTAGCAGGTAAGGTCCTAGGGAGTGTTGCTGAACAAAGAGACCTTGGAGTGTATGTTCATAGCTCCTTGAAAGTGGAGTTGCAGGTAGATAGGATAGTGAAGAAGGCATTTGGTATGCTTTCCTTTATTGGTCAGAGTATTGAATACAGGAGTTAAGAGGTCATGTTGCGACTGTACAGGACATTGGTTAGGCCACTTCAAGGAATATTGCATGGTCTCCTTCCTACCGGAAGGATGTTGTGAAACATGGAAGGGTTCAGAAAAGATTTACAAGGTTGTTGCCAGGGTTAGAGGATTTGAGGTATAGGGAGAGGTTGAATAGGCTGGGGCTGTTTTCCCTGGAGCATCAGAGGCTGAGGGGTGACCTTATACAGGTTTATAAAATCATGAGGTGCACGGATAGGGTAAATAGACAACTTTTTTCCCTGGGGTAAGGGAGTCCAGAACTAGAGGGCATCGGTTTAGCATGAGAAGGGAAAGAGAAACGAGACTTAAGGGGCAACCTTTTCACAAAGAGGGTGGTGTCTGTGGGGAATGGGCTGGCAGAAGAAGTGGTGGAGGCTAGTACAATTGCAATATTTAAAAGGCACATGAATGTGTATATGAAATTGAAGGGTTTGAGGGATATGAGCTGGGTGCTGGCAGGTGGGTCTAGATTGGGTGGATATCCAATGGACGAATTGGACTGAAGGGTCTGTTTCGCTATTGTACACCTCTATGACTCTATGAATCTTAACTACCTTCTGGGCAGTAAATGCTAGCCAAGCTAATGATGCTCACATCAGTCATGAATCAATAAAACAAATAGGCAAGGACTAATCAAGAACAGTCAACATGGTTTTGTTAATGGGAGATGATATCTGACCAACTTGATGAATTTTTTGAAAAGGTAACGAGGTGAAAGTAGAGTCGCAGGTAGATAGGATAGTGAAGGGGTTTGGTATGCTTTCTTTTATTGGTCAGAGTATTGAGTACAGGAGTTGGGATGAGCTCCCAGAGGAAGTGGTGGAGGCTGGTACAATTGCAATGTTTGAAAGGCATCTGGATGGGTATTTGAATAGGAAGGGTTGAGAGTGATATGGACCAAGTGCTGGCAAATGGGACTAGATGAGGTTGGGATATCTGGTTGCATGGATAATTTGGACCGAAGGGTCTGATTCTGTGCTGTACATCTCTATGACTCTGTGTGTAGATGAGGGCAATGCTTTTGATGTAGTCTACTTGGACTTTAACAAAGCTTTTGATAAGGTCCTGCATAGGAACCTGATAACAAAGCTAAGAGCTCCTGGTATTGATCCAAGGAAATTTGGCAAATTGGATCCACAATTGGCTGAGTGGCAGGAAGCAGAGAGTGATGGTTGAGTGGTATTTTTCTAACTGGAAGTCTATATCCATTGGGGTCCCACAGGGCTCAATGTTGGGGCCCTTGTTCTTTGCGGTTTACGTAAACAAATTAGTCTTGAATGTAGGAGAGACGATCAGTGAACTTGAAAATATTACAAAAATTGGTAAATAGTGAAGAGGATAGCCTTAGACTACAAAAGGATATAGATGGGATGATCAATGGCAAATGGAATTCAAACCAGATAAAGGTGAGGTGATGCATTTGGACAGGACAAACAAAGCAAGGTCGGACCCTGGGAAGCACCAAGGATCAGATGGACTTGAGTGTGCATATACACCAGTCTCTTAAGCTATCAGGACAGGTGGATAAGGTGGTCAGAAGGTTTTTTTTTAACTTGCCTTTATTTTTTGAGGCATAAAGTTTAAGAGCAGAGAGGTGATAGTGGTACTGTTTAAAACGTTAGTTGGGCCACAGCTAAAGAATTGTTCACAATTCTGGAAACCAAATTATCGGAGAATTGTGATAGCACTGGAGAAAGTGTAGAAGAGATTTTCAGGATGTTACCTGGGCTGGAGAGTTTTAATTGTGAAGAGAGATTGGATAGACTGGGGTTGTTTACCTTATACCACAGGAGATTGAAAGTGACATGATTTAGATGTATAAAGTTATAGGGTAGACACAAGAAAGATATCTCCCTTGGAGCAGGATGGGGTCATAGATTTAGATGGAGGGAAAGGAGGTTTAGAGAGGATGTAAGGAAAAACATTTTCACCCAGAGGGTGGTGGAAATCTGGAATTCACTATCTATTGGTAGAGGCAGAAATCCTCACAAGAAGTATTCAGATGTACACTTGTGATGCCAAGGCATACAAGGCTGTGAGCCAAGTGCTAGAAAATGGGATTAAAATAGTTAGATGGCTGTTTCTGACCAGTGCAGTTTCATTTCTGTGGATGTCTATGACTCTAATAACGTAAGATGTAACCTTTTTCTCATTGAATGAACTTACATACTGCCTGGACTATCCTGACTGTGTTAGTGGACTCTTGTTGCCCAGTTACAGAAGTTTAATTTTCTTTCTTCTACCATATTTTAAATTCACCAAACTGCTCACCTCATTAAAATTCATATAAATAAAACAAATCTCCAGACACCTTGTTGCCACTCAATGAACAAATTTAAAATTAAACAAATCTAAAATATTAAGAATAGGGAGGCACGGTGGTTAGCACTGCTGCCTCACAGCACCAGGCACCCAAGTTCGAATCCTGCCTCGGGTGACCGTCTGTGTGGATTAGATTACTTTAGATTACAATACTTAGAGTGTGGAAACAGGCCCTTCGGCCCACCAAGTCCACACCGACCCTCCGAAGAGCAACCTACCCAGACCCATTCCCTACATTTACCCCTTCACCTAACACTACGGGCAATTTAACGTGGCCAATTCATCTAACGTGCACATTTTTGGACTGTGGGAGGAAATCGGAGCACCTGGAGGAAACCCACGCAGACACGGGGAGAATGTGCAAACTCTACACAGACAATTGCCTGAGACGGGAATTGAACCCAGGTCTCTGGCGCTGTGAGGCAGCAGTGCTAACCACTGTGCCACCGTGCCACACATTCTCCCAGTGTCTGCGTTGGTTTCCTCTGGGTGCTCTGGTTTCCTCCCACAGTCCAAAGATTGTGCAGGTCAGGTGAATTGGCCATGCTAAATTGCTCATAGTGTTAGGTGCGTTAGTCAGACTGAAATGGGTCTGGGTGTGTTACTCTTCGGAGGGTCGGTGTGGACTTGTTGGGCCAAAGGGCCTTTTTCCACACTATAGGGAATCTAATCTAAACTAAAAGCCATGTTTTCCTGTTAACACACAAACTAAAAACGAGCTATATGCTATTCTTCCACTTTAGAACCTAAGGTCACAATCAATAATACTGTACTATAGTTCTGAACCTTCATCACACACTTCATAATGTCTTCATCTAACCTTGTTGGCTTCAGTTCTTTCCTGACACACTTACTTATCCAGTTTCACCTTAGAGTGTGGAATTAATTAGGATTGTTCTTCTTGAACAGAAAGTGTTAAGAGGCAAGTTAATACCTTCACGATGCTGTGAGGTTTGGAAGAGAAAAACCTGTTTATCTGGTAAGTTAGTGTTCAAAGACACAAGATCATTGGCAAAAGATCTTGAGCATAGGTGAGGCTTTTTCAGAGGCTTGTCAGAATCTGGAACGTTATCTGGAACTCGGATGGAATCTGATTCCATAAATAAATACAAGAAGTTGGACGATTACATTAGGATTAGGAACTTTTTCAGGGAAGGGAAAATGCTGAGACGAGAGAAAGCATGACTCCTCTTTCAATAGAAGCACCAAAGGCATAATGAGCTGAATAACTTAGTTTTGTGCTTTGGTTTCTGAGGTTCTGCTGCTACATTTAAACCACTCGGCTGCACATTGAAACTACCTTATGGGTAAGAAGTTTATCTTAACTTCCTCAAAGTACTTACTGATTACTGTCTTACATTTATGACCATAATTTTTGTTTTTTCACTTTTTCTACCTTTTCCCCACCTAGAATAATGATTTGGGGACTGAAGTTCAAATTCCACCTGTGGTGGGGCTAGGTTTTGGCACAAGTCAGAGGTTTTTCAGGGCATGTTAGATTTGAGGAAGTGTTTCACTAGCAAGTGGTGCAATGGACAAAGTGGTAATTGTTGCAAGAGAATTTTCAGTTTTGTAGCACTTTCTCCCTCAGAGTGGTTAACACTACTGAGCAAGGTTGAGGTCTTGAAGTTCACACGATGTGCTATTCAGAAGCAGCAGCAATGAAGTGGCCTGCTTTTTGAAATCCTACTGGCCTGCTTTTATAGAATCATGGAGACATACAGCACAGAAACAGACCCTTTGGTCCAACCAGTCCATGCCGAACATAATCCTAAACTAAACGGGTCCTACCTGCCTGCTCTTGGCTCATATCCCTCCAAACCTTTCCTATTCATGTCCATCCAAATATGTTTTAAACATCGTAATTGTACCTGCATCCACCTGATCCTCAGGAAGTTCATTCCACACGTCAACGACCCTCTGTGTAAAAAAATTGACTCATGTCTTTTTTTAAATGTCTCTTCTCTCCCCTTAAAAATGTACCCCCTAGTCATGAAATTCCCCACCTTAAGAGGAAAGACAACTACCATTAACTCTATCCATACCTCTCATTTTTTAATAAACTTCTATCAGGTTCACCTCTCAACCTCCTATGCTCCAGTTTACAACTTCAATTACACTTGAGTGCTGGGACTGCTGCTCACTCCCGGCCACTTTCTATTCAATACTTTCCCCCAGGAGATGGTTTTGCATTACTCTGAAGAATCAAGATATTTTCAAATCGCCATTTTCATTTCCTTATATCAAACAACTTCAGAAAAATGACATATTCATATCTCCATCAGAGACTCCAGCTCCTTGTTGGAATCACAAGGGCAGGTTTCTATCGGTACAGCTTTCCAAACCCACGTTCCCTTTGTTCAGCTGCAGCTCCAAAATGCACACAGCCTGAATCCATGCTTCAATTTCCATAGTGAGGCCAGTGAGCAAATACAAAATAATTAGCACAGGAACAGGTCATTCAGCCCATCAAGTCTGCACAGCCCTTTCAACAAGAAATCTAATCTAGTGCAACTCCCTATTCTTTCTCCCCCATTTGTTCATTTTTTAAAAATCCCTACAAGGATGAATCCAATTTCCTTTTGAAGGTTACAATTGAATCTGTATCCCATCACTTTTTCAAGCAACACTTTACAAATCTTAAATATTCCTTGTATAAACAAATTTTCTCTCATGTTGTATTCGATATAGGTAGGAAAAGGGATGGGGATGTAAGGCAGCAATTCAGGGAGCTAGAACAAACAGCATTGTTATTTCTGGCTTGTTACCCGTGCCACGTGCTAGCGAGATGAGGAATAGGGAGAGAGAGCCGTTGAAAACGTGGCTACAGGGATGGTGCACGAGGGAGGGATTCAGGTACTTGGATAATTGGGGGTCATTCTTGGGTAGGTGGGACCTATAAGATTAGATTAGATTACAGTGTAGAAACAGGCCCTTCGGCCCAACAAGTCCACACCGACCCGCCGAAGCGAAACCCACCCATACCCCTACATTTACCCCTTACCTAACACTACGGGCAATTTAGTATGGCCAATTCACCTGACCCTGCACATCTTTGGACTGTGGGAGGAAACCGGAGCACCCGGAGGAAACCCACGCAGACACGGGGAGAATGTGCAAACTCCACACAGTCAGTCACCTGAGGCGGGAATTGAACCCGGGTCTCTGGCGCTGTGAGGCAGCAGTGCTAACCACTGTGCCGCCGTGCCGCCCAAATGGGCTGGGGTACACCTGAACCAGAGGGGTACCAATATCCTGGGTGGGGATATTTGCTAATACTCTTTGGGAGGGTTTAAACTAATTCAGCAGAGGGAAGGGAACCTGAATTGTAGCTCCAGTGTACAGGAGGTTGCGAGTAGTGAGGTCTGAAATAAGGTTTCAAGGTTGCAAGAGTGCATCGGCAAGCAGAAAGGTGATTGTTGTGTGTCTACTTCAACGCCAGGAGCATCCGGAATAAGGTGGGTGAACCTGCAGCATGGGTTGGTACATGGGACTTCGACATTGTGGCCATTTCAGAGACATGGATAGAGCAGGGACAGGAATGATTGTTGCAGGTTCCGGGATTTAGATGTTTCAGTAAGATCAGGGAAGGTGGTAAAAGAAGGGGTGGTGTGAGATTGTTAGTGAAGGACAGTATTATGATGGCAGAAAGGACATTTGATGAGGACTCATCCACTGAGGTAGTATGGGCTGAGATTAGAAACAGGAAAGGAGAGGTCATCCTGCTGGAAGTTTTCTATAGGCTTCTGAAAAGTTCTAGAGATGTAGAGGAAAGGATTGCAAACACTATTCTGGATAGGAGCGAAACTAACAGGGTAGCTGTTATGGGGGACTTTAACATTCCAAATATTGACTGGAAATACTATAGTTTGAGTACTTTAGATGGATCAGTTTTTGTCCAATGTGTGCAGGAGAGTTTCTTGACACAGTATGTAGATAGGTCAACAAGTGACGAGGCCACATTGGATTTGGTACTGAATAATGAACCAGGCCAGGTGTTAGATTTGGAGGTAGGTGAGCACTTTGGTGATAGTGATCACAATTTGTTTATGTTTACTTTAGTGATGGAAAGGAATACTGTATATACCGCAGGGCACAAGTTACAGCTGGGGAAAAATACAATTATGATGCGATTAGGTAAGATTTAGGATGCACAGGATGGGCAGGGGATGAGCACAATTGAAACATGGTGCTTGTTCAAGGAACAGATACTGCGTGTCCTTGATGAGTATGTACCTGTCAAGCAGGGAGGAAGTAGTCGAACAAGGGAACTGTGGTTTACTAAAGAAGTTGAATCTCTTATCAAGAGGAAGAAGGAGGCTTATGTTAGGGTGAGATGTGAAGGCTCAGTTAGGGTGCTTGAGAGTTACAAGTTAGTCCGGAAGAGAGCGCAAAGAAGAGCCAGGAGAGGACATGAGAAGTCTTTGGCAGGTATGATCAAGGAAAACCATAAAGCTTTCTACAGGTACATCAGGAATAGAAGAATGATGTAAGAAAGGTTAGGGCCAGTCAAAGACAGTAGTGGGAAGTTGTGCGTGTAGTCCAAAGAGAAAGCAGAGGCCTTAAATGAATATTTTTCATCAGAATTCACACAAGAATAAGACAATGTTGTCGAGGAGAATACTGAAGACTATTAGATTAGACGAGATGCAGGTTTACAAGGAGGAGGTGTCAGCAATTCTGGAAAGTGTAAAAATAGATAAATCCCCTGGGGCTGGACGGGATTTAGTTTAGGATTCTCTGGAAAGCTAGGGAGGAGATTGCAGAGCCTTTGGCTTTGATCTTTATGTCACTATCAATAGAAATAGTGCCAGAAGACTGTAGGACAGCAAATATTGTCCCCTTGTTCAAGAACGGGAGTAAAGACAACCCTGGTAATTACAGACTAGTAAGCCTTACTTCTATTGTGGGCAAAGCTTTGAAGAGAATTTTAAGAGATAGGATTTATAATCATCTAGAAAGGAATAATTTGATTAGGGATAGTCGACACGGTTTTGTGAAGGGTAGGTCATGCCTCACAAACCTTATTGAGTTCTTTGAGAAGGTGACCAAACAGGTGGATGAGGATTAAGCAATTGATGTGAATTTCAGTAAGGCATTTGATAAGGTTCCCCACAGTAGGCTATTGCAAAAAATACGAGGCATGGGATTGAGGGTGATTTAGCAGTTTGGATCAGAAATTGGCTAGCTGTAAGAAGAGAGAGGGTGGTGGTTGATGGGAAATGTTCATCCTGGAGTTCAGTTACTAGTGGTGTATCGCAAAGATCTGTTTGGGGCCACTGTTGTTTGTCATTTTTATAAATGACCTGGATGAGGACATGGAAGGATTGGTTAGTAACTTTGCGGATGACACTGAAGTCAGTGGAGTTATGGACAGTGGAGAAGGATGTTGCGGGTTACAGAGGGACATAATTAAGCTGCAGAGCTGGGCTGAGAGGTGAAAAATGAAGTTTAGTGTGGAAAAGTATGAAGTGATTCACTTTGGAAGGAGTAACAGAAATACAGAGTACTGGGCTAATGGTAAGATTTTTGGTCATGTGGATGAACAGAGAGATCTGTGTCCATATGCATAGATCCCTGAAAGTTGCCACCCAGGGGTTGATAGGGTTGTTAAGAAGGCGTACAAGTGTGTTAGCTTTTATTGGTAGAATAAAATTTTCAGAGCTATGAAGTTATGTTGCAGCTGTACAAAACTCTGGTGCGGCCACACTTGGGAGTATTGCGTACAGTTCTGGTTGCCACATTATAGGAACGATGTGGAAGCATTGGAAAGGGTGCAGAGGAGATTTACCAGGATGTTGCCTGGTATCGAGGAAAGGTCTTATGAGGAAAGGTTGAGGCTATTTTGGTTAGAGAGAAGAAAGTTAAGAGGTGACTTAATAGAGGCATACAAGATGATCAGAGAATTAGACAGGGTGGACAGTGAGAGCCTTTTTCCTCAGATGGTGATGATTAGCACAAGGGGACATGCTTTAAATTGTGGGGTGATAGATATTGGACATATGTCAGAGGTGGGATATTTACTCAGAGAGTAGTAAGGGCATGGAATGACCTTCCTGCAACAGTCATGAATTCGCCAACAGTAAAAGCATTTAAATGGTCATTGAATAAACATATGGATAATAATGGAATTGTGTACGTTAGATGGTTTCACAGGTCAGCGCAACAACGAGGGCCAAAGGGCCTGGACTGCGCTGTAATGTCCGATGATCTATGTCTCTTTTGCCAAGGCCCTTAACTCTATAACTTTTGGTCATTCTCCCTTCAGTCTTTGAAAATGCAATATTTCATTATCTCAACCTTTTGCGATTCAAACTGTTTTATTAAATCTCTGCACTCTTCAATCTTTCTACAGTCAGCCATATGCATTCCACCTGCCCATTTTAAATCGACTCCGTAAGATCTCAATACTTAAAGTAAGTGAGTTAGAGCAAGATTTCCATCTCTTTGGGTTTCAGAAGTATGTATTCCTCCCTGGAGGCTGAGAATGAGAGTGACACTGATAAATATATACTTAACAAGCTATACCTAAAAAATACAACATCTGAAAAGAGAATTACAAGTGAAGCTTGCAAGAAATTAGCCAGTATTTGCCATGTGGAGCAGTGGTCCACCAAGAGAGAAATACCACATATCTTTTATCAGTGATAATTTTGATACTATTGTGTCAGAACCTGTGGAGACAACTGTACCTCACTCACTGAGTAGGAACCCTGATGGATAGGGTGGAATGCTAGTTTTGCTTTCCATCTTATATTATTCTCCATTGACTTTAAATACAGAGTAAAATTGGGTGTACATAAAATTAGCATTACATTCAAGCCCATCAATTTGGTTTAAATTGTCCCAATGAGTATAACATAGAATAAGATGACATGTATACGCTGAAGACCTATGATGGAGATAGAAACAATTTGCATTTATGTAGCACCCTTCACATCTTCACCACATTCCAGAGTGCTTCACAATGCGTTAATTGCTGAAGTGCTGTTGAATGTGGCAGCATTTTGCTTAGAGTTCAGTATAAGATTGGGACATGTCAAAGCAGATTGCTATAGTAGAGTCACTTAGGATGAATCCCCTTTGGATCAAACTCCTCCCTATAGACTGTTAAAACTCAGGAAAGCTATGAAAGGTCAATGACATCAATGTCCCTGGGGCCCTTTGCACTCAGAAGCCAAGACTATGGCGAGCTCCAGCTTCACTGCGTAAGAAATATGATATGTGTACTTGGGAATATTTTTGGCCGAGAGTTACTGCATCGTGGCAGCACTGTTCTGTTGTGGTTTGCAGCATATGTTTTTAGTTAAGATAGAAAATAAAATCATGCAGCAACGCTTGAAAAATTCCAAAGAATAGAAACTTTAAGCCTCAGTAAGAGTGATTACTTAGTTCCAGTTCCACAGGAAAAGGACTCTGTCCAAAGAGAATTAAGGGCAGGAATTGTTAATTTATTTTGTGCTCAGTCAACACTGCTTTGACCTGCCATAGTCTGAATTTGTTGAGATACGGCTATTATTAGGAGAAACATAGACTTGGAATGAGCGGTCACTTGGCTTATTGTGCTGATTCCTATCATGAATCTGTACAAGTTATCCTAACTTGTCTAAGATTTCTCATTGTGGCCTTTGACCCAATTATTTATTTGCCTGAGGAAAGAAAATTCTATAATACTGCTCCTCCAAAACTGGGCAAATACCTAAAACAACCACTTTCCTTTGTCTATTATTCATTATGAAAGTCAGCTTCTTGATTTACAATTTTCACAGCTGACAGTTCAATGATCCAAGCAACACAGGAACTATCATGTTGCCTGAACTAACAGTATTACTGGGAACAACACTAAATATTGCATTTGGAGATGCCATTTCACCTTCTCCAGACCAGAATGGTAAATTTCTTTCCCCAAAGGTGATTAGTGAAGCAATTGCGTTTTTCACAACAATCAAGATTTCAGGGCCAATAAAATTGAGACTAGCTTTAATTTCAGATATTATTCATTGAATAGAAATTGCACCAGCTGTCAACCTGTACTTGCAGAGTAGCAGCCTGGCCTCTCCATTATTAGTCTAGTTACATTACCACTGCACCATTTGTGTCTAAGCTGTCAACATACCTCTTGGAAACAGGTTTGTTGCCCGCCCCTTGTCCTTCCCAATTTTAAATTGAAGAGTTGATATGTTGTATCCTGACACATTCTGAACTTTGCCCAATTGCGCACCGTTATAGAATCTCTAGAGTGTGGAAGCAGGCCACACCAACCCTCTGAAGAGCATCCCACCCAAAGCCCCTCATTCCTGTAACTCTGCATTTCTCATGGCTAATCCACCTTGCCTGCACCTGAAGGAAACCCACACAGACACAGGGAGAATGTACAAACTCCACATGGACAATTGCCCAGAGTTGGAATTGAACCTGGGTCACCCGTGTTAAATCTCCTCTAGAATTTGACTAATTACATGTTCTTATCAAACAACAGGGAATGGGTAAGAATTTGGTGTGTTATTCCCTCATTGCACAGAAAGCTGACTTGAGAGTCGATAATCCTGAGGCTGAGAGGAGTTTCGCTGACGAGCAATTTGGCTTCATCAGTAAGATTTGCAGTGCGCTTGCTTATATTGGAAATTATGATTAGATTAGATTTCCTACAGTGTGGAAACAGGCCCTGCGGCCCAACCAGTCCACACTGACCCTCCGAAGAGTAACCCACCCAGACCCATTTCCCTTTGACTAATGCACCTAACATTATGGGCAATTTAGCATAGCCAATTCACCTGACCTGCACATCTTTGGACTGTGGGAGGAAACCGGAGCATCCGGAGGAAACCCACGCAGACACGGGGAGAATGTGCAAACTCCGCACAGACAGTCGCCCGAGGCTAGAATTGAACCGGGGACACTGGTGCTGTGATGCTATATATAACTTTATAGGACTCTGTTCTTTGCAGTCAGAAAGAGCAGTTACATGAGTAACTGAGTCATGAGTTACACTGAGTCTGTTTCAACTCAACAAAATCCATGACCACCATTCATTGATTCATTTCTCAAAGCAATCAAAA
Source organism: Chiloscyllium plagiosum (assembly GCF_004010195.1). Lineage (NCBI taxonomy): Eukaryota > Metazoa > Chordata > Chondrichthyes > Orectolobiformes > Hemiscylliidae > Chiloscyllium > Chiloscyllium plagiosum. The sequence goes on along the minus strand of NC_057742.1, from coordinate 37,097,618 downwards.
CTCAACTCACTTGGTTTAAAGTTTAAGCAAAGCCTGGCAATTAACTGTCAATCAGCATTAATGGATGCATTCTGCATAGCAATGACTCTACCAGTCAGAACTTTCATCATATGCAGTGCAAATGTTGATTTTGCCCCTTGAATTGGTATTCTCGTGAATTATCTGATGAGTCCAAGTCAAAAAGCTTCAAAAAATGCTTTTTATTTCTCTACAAAATGAATTTATGACACTAGTTGAATAACAAACCCTCATTCATTCTACTGTTAATTTTACAGCCATTAGTTTTCACTCAGGTCCTCAACAAGGCTTCTAGAAAAGAAGCTTGTGACTTACAAACCTGACTGATTATCTGATGAAAGTTAATAGATTACTAGATGATGGTCATCTAGTTGAAATTATTCACCCAGATTTTCAGGCATGATTTCTGTCACAAGATCACGAGCTACAATCTTGTAGCAGCGTAAATTGATGCACTGGATTAGGATTTACCTCCAATGAGGTATCAGAGGCATGAACCTTAGTGACGTTCCTCAGGTGTCAACGTTAATCTATCTCCTGTTCATTATTTCCATTACTGTCAATTGACTACACGTGCTGGGAGTATGGACTGATGCATGGTTCTGAGGAAAGAACACAGGCCTAACGTGTTAACTTGGTTTCTCTACTGACAGATGCTGCCAACCTGGATAGTGTTTCAATATTTCCTTCAAGTATTATATTTTGCTTTTATTCAGCTCATCACCGACTGGTGGAAGAGTGTTTTTCTGTCTTGCACCATACGTGACACCCTGAAGCTACACTAGTTCTAAAAAGAATCCAAAACATATTTATTTTCTTTAAAGGATCACAACAGTGGTCATGCTAGCCAAGAATAGCAAACTAACGTTATCTGCACATCTGCTATTATCCCGTATTAACCCAGCCACAATCACAAGTTCTGCACTTGAGAAATGTGGTCATTTATTTTTAAGAAACTGAAATAACTAAGTATGCAGTCCTCCCTTGAAAAAGGGTATTTGCATCTGAAATTCAGAGGTTCTGGGATGACTGGGGAGGGGTGGTGGTCATACAGACTGAAAAACCATGCAACCATGCTTAGCAACTGTGTGCTGACATGTGGCAGAGATGTCAGTCAATTGATTCTGGCTGGTGAGCTTGACTTGGATTCAGCTTTATTCCTTTTACAAGATACTGGGACTATCCAATTCTACAGGACATACCATCTTTACTGTTTGTACTGGTTTGGGTGGTTTACTGCTCCTTTCTGTATGCTGAGTCCTGGGCCTGTAAAATTACTAATGGTACAGAATAGACCACTGCAGGTCTCAACAGATGAGACATTCGTCTTAACAAGCGTAAGAATCCAGTTTACTGCAATGATAGCAATCATTACAGTTACATTAACTTAAAAGATATAACTACTCAGGATGATCAGCAGCTGTGTAGAACACATCTGCTTGTCTCAGGAACTTTTACAGGCTCAATTGCAAAAACTATGTGATTTTAGCAGATTGAATGCAGCTTAATTGACATGAAATTTTGTTTTGAGATCCATCACCTTATACCACAGAGTGTACCACAGAGTGCACTGTGACTAGTGGATTAAGACTGGTTTGGTTAATTACTTCAGATTTAAATACTCTGAATCGGTTTTAAGAATAGGAGGTTGTTTTTCGCTATCATGAAAGAGAGCCCTATTCAGTTGTTAAGTTTACGTTCTTATATCTCCACGTGGCTCCTGAAGTTTGCCGTTGGTTGGTACAGGCTGAGTGGCTAATAGGGAGAGTATGAGATGCTATAAGGACTAGGCAAGTTGATGGTGAGAGAAGGCAGAGGACCAGAGGCCCCAACAGCTTCTGAAAAAAATTAAAACAGACTCCCAAAGAGCTGTGGCATGCCTCTAAACCAGTGAATAAAATGCCAGTGGCCTGGGAAGATGACTTGTTGGATAAGGTTGAAGACAAAGGAACTGACAGGAGGCCTAACAATGGGCTGCTATGTGAATGGAATTACACTGAGTCAGCCAAATTTGCTAAGAGTTAAAACTGCAGGAAACCAGGATCTGCCTACTCTATTGGATAAAACATTTGGGATTGCTCACATGCATGGTTAAGTCCAAAGAAGATATACACTTGGACAAAATATTCAGGATTGGTGACGTGCACGCATAATTCCAAGTAAGGCACATACTTGACACAGAGACTTGTGTATAAAAAGGCTCAAGAAATCTCTTTGTTCAACAACACTTCGAAGACTAACATTGTAAGAAGGTACCCTATATCAAAAGGTGTGGTGAAGATGTCGAGAGAGCTTTCAGCCTGGCCAGCTGTGAATTCTAATGGGTAACATTTAGGTTTAGTTACAGAAATCAGGGCAACAAATGACAGTGATCGAAATATCTCTAGTAGTTACAAGTGTATGTTATTTGTTGAAGTACTTAATATATGAATTGTTGTTTTATAGAACTCTAAGTGTCGCTACTGTATCTTTGTCTATGTATTAAGTGTTTCTCAGAGACAGGCAACAGACCCTGAACTGGGATTTTGATTGGCTCAGTTAGTTTCCCACCTTCAGTTGGCAGGCAACTGAGCTGTTCAGGCCGCTGAAAAACTTTATCAGCAACAAGTCTGTATTGAGGAGCCATCCCAAGTGGTTTCCCAACATTTCAGCAGCCTTTCCCATCCAGTTCAGAATTGAAAGGTGTGGCACTGGAAAAGCACACCAAGGAGCAGGAGAATCGACATTTTGCGAATAAGCCCTTTCCCATCCAGTTACTAACTGGATCTGTTCATGTATATAAAGCTTTTTTTTTATTGTACAAAGTATATTTTCACAATAAAGAAAAATTTTACCAGCATGCTGGTAAAACTTTTCTTTATTGTGAAAATATACTTTGTACATTAAAAAAAAAGCTTTATATACATGAACAGATCTGCATATCAGGAAGAACAAACATTGGAATCTGACATTCCCCCTAATTGCAAAATCCAAAGCATTTCTTACTTCTGCAGGACACTGTTTACCTATATTTGAGGTGACGAGAGCGTCTGACAACTGAACAGTCCCTCATTACACTTTGGCAGCAAGACCTTAGACAGTAGTCTTTCCCCACTGCACCTTGGCGGCAGCTGCCTCAAGTTTTAATGCGTCCCTCAGCACGTAGTCCTGGACCTTGGAATGTGCCAGTCTACAACACTCGGTTGAGGTCTACTCTTTAAACTGGAAGACCAATGAACTTTAGCAGACCAAAGAGTGTCTTTCATCAAGTTGATGGTCTTCCAAGGGCAGTCAATGTTTGTCTCAGTGTGCATCCCAGGGAATAGCCCGTACTGTGAAGAGACCGGTGTCACAGGGTTGCTCGGGATAAATCTGGACAAGTGCTGATAAAAATGAATCCTTGATTTCAGCTGCCACACCATTCACCTCAGACTGAGGGAAGGGCTGCATTTGCAAAGTTGCCATCATTCAGATGAAACTTTGCACCAAGGCAGAGTCTGCTCTCTCAGATAAATGTACAGATCCCATTGCAATACTTTGTCCTGTGAAATATTTATTCATAAACTAATTCATAAAAGTAGATTAGATATTCATCAGCATAAGGCACTTAGTAGGAGCTTGCTGTGTGCAAATTAGTTGGCACATTTCCCACATTGCGACAATGATTATATTTCAGAGAGTACATCTTGGCTGTAAACTTATTTAGTGCATCCTAACTTCATGAAAGATGCTGCAGAAATGTAAATATTTTGGTCTTTCTGTTCTTGGTGTTTCCTCAGCAGCCAATTTTCATACTTTCTATTCTGTGACCACCTTCAGTTCTAAAACCCTCCACGATCTCTGCACTTGTCTCATCCTAGCCCCATCCAGTAACCCATATCGGACTCAAAATATCAATTCTGTTTCTCCCTTCACAGATGCTGCCAGGCTTGCTGAGTTTTCTCAGCACTTTCTGTTTATATTTCAGATTGTTGGCACCCACAGTACTTTGCTCTTCTATCATTAAAGAGCTTTGTTTCAATTAGCTTTGACTCAATGTAGTTTAGTTTCCCACATTTGGAGATGGTAATATTTGCTATTTGATATAAGCAATGGGCTGTACATGATGCAGATGAAACTCACAGAAAAGCTTAATGTCAGTTTTGGTTTTATGATGAACGTTTTATAACAGATGGAGCACAGTCAAGGTGAAAACTGTGTGTTTACATTGCTTTGAATTGGGTTTGAAAACTCATGCTGCACCAGTCTTGCCAGAAAATACATTCAATTTTCACATCCATCTTAAACTTGTTAATGGTGGACCAAAATGAGGACGATTAAATCATGACTGACATCAATAATTCCAATAGGGAATTCAGAAGAAAAGAAACCATTTAAAGAGTCATAGAGTCATACAGCACAGAAACAGAACCTTCGATCAGACTTGTCTGTGCCAACCAAGTTTCCCAAACTGAACAAGTCCCATTTGCCCGCATCAGGCCCATATCCCTCTAAACCTTTCCTATCTATGCAACTGCCCAAATGTCTTTTAAATGTTGCTATTGTACCTGCTGCTATCACTTCCTCTGGCAGCTCATTCCATACATGCACCACGCTCTGTGTGAAAAAGATGCCCCTCAGGTCCCTTTTATATCTTTCCCACTGACCTTAAACCTATGCCCTCTAATTATGGACTCCCTGCATGCCGCCTTTTTTTGATTAACCTACATTTGTGCTAATGATTATTAATTTTGTCTACAGTAATGATATATTTAAAGGAAAGCTAGATAACTAAATGGGAGAGAAAGGAATAGAAGATTATACTGATAGGACTGGTTGGAGTGGAGTAAGACCAGACTCAGTGCAGCACAAACCCATCAGTTGGGTTAAATAGACTGTTGATCCAAAGGTCTCCTTCTTTGGCTCAGTGTCAGTGTTGCCTGAAACCAAACCTGAGAGGCAGCTGGAGATGATCTAAGGTGGTGAAGGTGCTATATAAATGTACATTTTTACAGGTAGATGGGCAGTGCTAACTTGACAGACAGAGGGATAACCTACCAATCTTTCACCAGATACTTGCAGCCCCATAGTAATTTCTGCCTGTAAAATCTACACGTATAAATTAATGGAGAAAAGTTGCATTTCGGAAAGAAAAATCTTAAATAAAAAATCTACTTATTGGGAGATAGCTTTAAAAATAAACAGCAGACCAGTAATGAACGATGTCTGTGCTCCTAGTCAAAGCTGCTGATTCACTTGGCTTGTAAAGTCTGAACAGGACTGATTGATTGTTTTAACAATTGAGATGAATCACTCAGCTTCGTCTATACTGCAATTGATGTAAGCTAGGAAACGAGGCAAGAGCTGCTTTTATGTTTCTATCACTCCCCTGAGGGAGAGACCCTGCTCTGATGACTGCCAGGCAGTCACACTCCTGAGGAAATTTTACTTTGCAATTGCAAGGTTACAAAGAGGCACAGACAATAGCAAGGTTGAAGGTCGATGAGATTTTTCCTTTGCCTTTGTGAGGGCTGCCAATCCTGCAGCTCCCAAACTGACGTCATCTTTGAAGCTGCCCGCAGGTCGTAACCCTGAGACCAGCTAATCAGTTCTCTCCCTCCACCTGCTGCAGTGCTAGGGGTTAGCATCTTTGAAGTCAGAGTTAAAAAGTCGGGTGAAGAACAGAGGGAAACTCTCCAGGCATTTCATCCCCCCAGATTTTTCTGTTTAATTCTTGTCTGTCCCAGGAGATAGGAAGTGCTTTGTCATGATGCTCCAGGCATCGTGAGTGTGAGGCCAGCTAGTCTCTGCCTGGTTGAAATGTCAGATGTAAATAGGAAATATGGTCAGGAATGTTTGGCTGTCAGACTAGAAACTCCCGGACTGATGTATTCACTGCTTAGCAATTCTCTGTGGCCTCCTCCCTTACTTTTACATTCTCTTGAAATTTCTCCATTCACTTTTAATCAGTGTCTTTCTGTTACTGATCCTTCTCCTGGTGGAAATTGTTTCTTCCTCACTCCTCTATCAAAACCTTCCATAATTGTGAACGCCTCTATTAAATCACTCTTAACTTAATTCTCTGCTCGAAGGAACACAATCTTAGCCTCTCCACTTTGAGACACTTCCCCCACTTCTTGACTGCATTCAAAACAATTATGATATCCCTTCACTCTCTGAGTCATAATCTCGCCCTGACTCACCCTCAAACACCTCAACATGTTGTAGGTCCTGAGAGGTGCCACTGTTGCCCCCAAAATTCCTGTAGCCTTTCTGTGGACAACTTAACCACTCTTTTGCCACCCACCTCCAAACACTGCTGAGACCTTTAGGTCATGTTTCTATTCAATAATGTTCCACAAACAAACATCAGGATGCTTGACCCTTAATAATAATGTTGCTGGATGACGCAAGTTCCTCGGTCATGCTACTTTTTACTGAGAGTGGACAACACAACTCAGGATCTGACTCACTAAATTTGGATACCTGGCTGGTTTTGGCTGTAGCACCAATTCAATATGTTCAGGTGTATGCAGCCACATATCCAATTCAGCTCTCCCCTAAAAGGACCGCTATCCCCTAAAAGGACAAGGATAGCTGATGCATGCGAACATCACCATTTCAAGATCCAAGTCATTCGCCATCCTGATTTGGAAATATATTGCTGGTTCTCCAGTGTCATTGGGTCAAAATTCTAGAGTTCCCTCACTAACAGCACTGAGGTGTAACTGAATGAAGTGCCACACTGGTTCTGTGTATGCAGCAGCCTGTATTTATTGAATTGGGGCCAGCAATGGATAAATGCAATGGAGAAAATGAGACAAGACATTGTGAGGACCTCTCACAGCCACCCCACAAATCTGCAAGTAAACATTCTGCTACACTTGATATAAAGTCGTGGCCACATTGAACATTGGCACGTTCATCATCATTACAGCTCGATGCTTAGCTCAATATTAAAAGCCAATACATTGAAATTACTTTTACCAATAGTGTGAGCAAGTCCAGGTTACTATGAGCGGACTGAATGATAGACAGTTTGGGGGGATTTAAAAGGCCCCTGTGGATTGTGTGCTAGCTGTGTCTGAGCACACCTTCACATGCAGCTAGCACCATCTGGACTGCAAGTAACGCCAGATTCTGATGCAATCTTCAGCAATGTTCTGGGTCAGAGGGAATTTTGTTAAAATACTGATCCTGAAAGACAGCAATTACAGAGAACAGACACAGCAACTCTAACTTGGAAAGGCTGGAAAGAATTACACTGAATACCTCTTTGATGACCAGTATGATAATCTCAATCTTTATAAACAGATCATCCATTAATAAACCAGGTTTCAGTCTGGTCTTCATTCAAAAGCATGCATAACAAATAGCCATTTACTTTTAAACAGAGACCAAGTCAATAAGACTATTTTCAAAAATTAATTAATTTTGGTTACTTCTCTCAACTGGTTAGATTCAAATTGGTTTAAGAGTCAAGATTAGAATGGTGCTTTAAAAGCATAGCAGGTCAGGCAGCATCCGAGCAGCAGGAAAATCGATGTTTCAGGCAAAAGCCCTTCATCCACTTACGTCAAATTGTTGTAAGCTAAAAAAACTGCTGTTCAGTCACCCATGCATTTTGTTAGTGAAACACACAATTCCTTCTGAATGAGCTGATCTCCAGAACACTATCTAGTTCAGAGACAGATCACATTTATTGGCGCCTATGGAGCACAACCAATTATGTAGACTAAGAATGCTAAGGATCTGAACTGTGTTGAAATTTCAAAATTCTTGACTGAAAAGTCCCAACAAACACTGAAGCCGGTGAGAATCTGCAAATATTCCCAGAACAACGCATTTAGATTTAAACAGCAAACCATCCAGAGCACACATTACAGAAGCATCAAAGCAAACCTGATATTGAGTTACTTATGATGATATTAGGACAAGTGTGAAATAGAAGATAAGGGGCATTTTTATGAAAGAGAGTGCGGTACAGAGATTAAGGAAGGCACTAAGCGCCCAGGCAGATATAAAAAGTGGACCAATCAAAATCAGGGATGCACCCAGAGGCCTGAACTAAAGAAACACAGAACTGTAACAAAACAAAAGAGCTGCGGATGGTGGAGATCTGAAACAAAAACTGGTGAAAGATTGCTGGCAAAACTCAGTAGGTCTGGCAGCATCTGTGGGAAGAAAGCAGAGTTAATGTCTTGAGTCCACTAACTCTTCATCAGATCTGTTTAGAGGCGGAGGGGTTCCCCAAGTCTTGTTCAAACAGTGTGATAGAAATTTATATATCCACTTCAAAGAGGCAGTGAACATCTCTGTTTAACATCTCACTCAAAAGATAAACATAGAACAGCATACTTTCCTTCAGTTCTGCTTTGAGGTGGCATCAGCCCCCAATGATTGATTCAACTATTAGATTGGGAGAATTAAAACTGAGGAGTGAAACATCAATCTGAAAGGTAAGAAATTGGGAATCTTGATGTCAGAATCAGAGAGAAGCGTTTCTGGCATGTGGATATTTTGAATAAGTTGAATGGATGAAAACTGTTTCCCATAACCTTCCATTACACTTCATAATGCTGAGGTTCCGCAGATAAAGATAGTAATTTGACAGCTTATTTTGTCTATCCCTCTCCCTCTCCTCAAAGGTAATGGCTAACAATTTATAAGGAATTGCCACTCCACAAAAAAAAGTCAACAAATAATCTCCAGTAGATTGCATGAACTGATAAAAACATTTCCACAACACTGACACATAATGTATTTGAAGAAGGCATTCCATAGTTCCAGGGAGCTGCCTGCAAGTCCTAGGAATCCTTCGGCATTCCTGACACAATCTCAGAAACCTAACCTCCCAACATCCTAAAATCAATGTCAGCTACTTAAAGAAAGTTGGCAGGCAGAGGCTTCAGCATTAGCGGTGCAGGAGCCTGAAGCCAGGACTCCGGCAACCGAGGATTGGTGGCAGCATCTTGAGGACCATTGAAGCATTGAAGGGGGAGCAGGAGATATGAGACCAGGCCCATGGCTCCGGCTTGGATGCAACAATTGTGATTGTGGGAGTGGCAACGATGGTAGGAGTGAGTCCTTGGCTGAGACCCTGGAGCCCTGATGTCAAGCAGCGAATGGAGGAGTAGCAGAGAATCAACAAGAAGAGGGAAAGATGAACTCCACTGCAGTAAAATCTTGCATTATATTGTATTTCAAGAGACAATTATATTGCATTTCCATGTGGAGATGAAGTCCCACCTTCACATTGAGAATATCCTCCATCGTGTTGTCTGGCACTATCACCTTGCTAAATGGGACAGACTTCAAACCAATCTAACAACTCAAGACTGGGCACCCATGAGGCACTGTGAGGTATCAACAGCAGCAGAACTGTACTCCAACACAATCTGTAACCTCATGGCCTAGCATATCCCCCACTCAACCATTACTATTAGGGATCAACCCTGGTTCAAAGGAGAGTGCAGGAGGGCATGCCAAGAGCAGCATCAGGAATACCTAAAAATGAGGTGTCAACCTGGTGAAGCTACCAAATAGGACTACTTGCATGCCAAACAGCATAAACAGCAAGTGATAGACAGAGCTAAGCAATCCCACAACCAACGGATCAGATCTAAGCTCTGCAGTCCTTCTACATCCAGTTGTGAATGGTGGTGGACAATTAAACAACTCACTGGAGGAGGAAGCTCCACAAATATCCCCATCCTCAGTGATAGAGAGGCCCAGCCCATCAGTGCAAAAGATAAGGCACATGCATTCACAACAATCTCCAGTCAAAAGTGCCAAGTGGATGATCCATCTCAAGATCCTCCAGTGGTCCCCAGCATCATAGATACGAGTCTCCAGCCAATTCGATTCACTCCACATGATATCAAGAAATGGCTGGAGGCACTGGATGTTGCAAAGGCAACGGGCCCTGAATACATTCAGTTAATAGTAGTGAAGACTTGTGCTCCAGAACTTGCTGCTCCCTTAGCCAAGCTCATCCAGTACAGTTACAATACTGGCATCTACCCAACAATGTTGAAAATTGCCCAGGTATGTCCTGTACACAAAAAGCAGGACAAATCCAACCTGGCCAATTACTGCTCAATCAGTCTATTGTCCATTATCAATAAAATGATGGAAGGGGTAATCAACAATGCTATCAAGCAGCATCTGCTCAGAAACAACCTGCTCAGTAACGCCCAGTTTGGGTTTTGCCAAGGTCACTCAGCTCCTGATCTCATTACAGCCTTGGTTCAAAGATGGACAAAAGAGCTGAGTTCCAGAGGTGAGGTGAGAGTGACAGCCCTTGACATCAAGGCTGCATTTGACCGAGTATGGTATCAAGGAGCCCTGACAAAAACTGGAAGCAATGGGTATCGGGGGGCAAATACTCCACTGGTTAGAGTCATACCTGGCACAAAGGAAGATGATTATGGTTGTGGAAGGTCAGTCACCTCAGCAGGAGTCCCTCCAACAGTCTTCAGCTCCATTATCAATAAAATGATGGAAGGGGTAATCAACAATGCTATCAAGCAGCATCTGCTCAGAAACAACCTGCTCAGTAATGCCCAGATTGGGTTTTGCCAAGGTCACTCAGCTCCTGATCTCATTACAGCCTTGGTTCAAACATGGACAAAAGAGCTGAGTTCCAGAGGTGAGGTGAGAGTGACAACCCTTGACATCAAGGCTGCATTTGACCGAGTATGGCATCAAGGAGCCCTGACAAAAACTGGAAGCAATGGGTATCAGGGGGCAAACACTCCACTGGTTAGAGTCATACCTGGCACAAAGGAAGATGGTTACGGTTGTGGAAGGTCAGTCACCTCAGCAGGAGTCCCTCCAACAGTCTTCAGCTGCTTCATCAATGACCTTCCCCCTATCATAAGGTCAGAAGTGGGGATGTTCGCCGATGATTGCACAGTGTTCAGCACAATTCAGGAGTCCTCAGATACTGAAGAAATCTGTGCTCAAATGCAACAAGATCTGGACCATATCCAGGCTTAGGCTGACAAGTGGCAAGTAACATTCATACCACACAAATGCCAGACAATGACAATCACCAATTAGAGACACTCTAACCACCGCCCCTTGACATTCAACAGTATTAACATCACTGAATCCCCTACTGTCAATACCCTTGGGGTTACCATTGACCAGAAACTCAACTGGATTCACCACATAAACACAGTGGCTACAAGAGCAGGTCAGAGACTAGGGATACTGCAGCGAGTAACCTACCTCCTGACATCCCAAAGTCTATCCACCATCTACAAGGCACAAGTCAAGATTGTGATGGAATACTCCCCACTTGCCTGGATGGGTGTAGCTCCAACCACACTCAAGAAGCTTGACACTATCCACGACAAAGCAACCCGCTTGACTGGCACCACCTCTACAAACATTCAATCCCTCCACCACCAGTGTTCAGTAGCAGCAGTGTGCACTATCTACAAGATACACTGCAGAAATTCACCAAAGATCCTTAAACAGCACCTTCCAAATCCACAACCACTGCCATCTAGAAGGACAAGGGCAGCAGTTACTTGGGAACACCACCACTTGCAAGGCCGCCTCCAAGCCACTCACCACCATGGAAATATATTGCCATTCCTTTACAGTCATTGAGTCAAAATCCTAGAATTCCCTCCCTACCGGTATTGTGGGTCAACCCACAGCAAGTGGACTGCAACGATTCAGGAAGACAGCTCACCACCGCCTTCTCAAGGGCAAATAGCAATGGGCTCTCAATGCTGGCCAGCCAGCGACACCCAAATCCCACAAATGAATTAAGAAAATATGGTGCTGGAGTAATGGCTACACTTTGTGTTTTGCATGCGAGAAACCACTTTTCAGTGTATTTTTATATAATGTGACAATAAATCTAATTCTAAATCCAAAACCTTAGTGTTAGTGGATCAATAAATACAGAAAAAAGGTGTAAAATTTGATCATCTTATAAATCTCCTCTGAGAAACCATGACCCACCCCACCCTCTCCCTCAAGCTCAAAGAACCACTCATCCACAAGGAGGACGTGAGAATCAGATAATTCTTTTCCGTTTATTGACAGCAACTTGCTTATTATAATATGCAATACCTTTACCATTCTGTATTGCTGTGTCTTAAAAGAGAAAGCTTAGAGTAACCTGCATGGTGCTTTTACTATTACAATGCAGAGAGATCATTGATTATTTATGATGGTGCTCTGGATTCCACATGTCATGGGCAATGCCATGTGAGGTCAGCAAGTTACAATAAATATTAAACTCATACCATCTTGTAAAAACCAGTCTGGAGATGTTATGTCAGATCGGAGATTGAGGGGTGACCTTATGAAATCATGAAAGGAATGGATAGGGTAAATAGACAAGGTCTTTTTCCCAGGGTAGGGTTGCCCAAAACCAGAGGGCATAGATTTAAGGGGGAAAGATTTAAAAAGGACCTGAGGAGCAACGTTTTCACTTAGAGGGTGATGCGTGCATGGAATGAGCTCTCAGAGGAAGTCGTGGAGGCTGGTATAATTACAATATTTAAAAGGCATCTGGATGAATATATGAATCAGAAGGGTTTAGAGCGATATGGGCCAAATGCTAGCAAATGGGACAGATTGGGATATCTGGTTGGCATGGATGAGTTGGACCAAAGGGTCTGTTTCTGTGCTGTATGATTATGGCTTAGTGTGTGTTATAGTTATTGTTCATCTCTGATACAATATGAGAGCTGCATTGATGGCAAGGACAAAGATTGAGCACCAGCTGTACAAACCTTTCAGTACATCATGGAAACAAAAATAGTTTTGTTTGTTATCTTTCATGTCCTGTGTTCAAGCAAACTCATGACACAGTAATCACTGCCGCTTGTAATTCGTACTTAGTAATTTTCTCATGCCTGAAGGGATTGTGGGAAGGGCAGGGCAACAAAATGATCAAAACTTTTGTCAAAGAGGTAGTAAATTTTAAGAATTGTCTTAAAGGAGGAGTGGAGAAATGTAAGAAGGGAATTACAGAGATTTGGGCCTTGCCAGCCCACTCCATCAACAATGGAGTGTTTTATTTAAAAAAAACAGAAGAACTGGAGATGCTGTAAATCAGGAACAAGTCAGAAATTCTTGGAAAATCTCAGCAGGTCTGGCAGCATCTGTGAAGAGAATTCAGAGTTCATGTTTCGGGTCTAGTGACCTTTCCTCAGAACTGAGGAAGTGTGTGAGTGTGTTCATTTGTTCTTTCACAAATGTGAATGCCGCTGGTAAGGCTCAGTCCTACTTGCCTGGTCTAGATCATTGATACCATTCCATCTGAGCCAGCTGATTTGTTTTCATGGAAATCAGGAATGTTGAAGGAGCCTGAATTCGAGGAGCCTACCAATCTCAGAGAGGTCAGTTGAGTCCATGAATGGGCAATTGGGGAAACTAAGGGGAAATGGGCTTATGGAGATTGGAAAAATGGGATGAGAACTTTTATTTTAAAAAATTGTGCACTTCTTAATGAGGAACTAGTCTTCAAGAAGAACAAACCCTTTTCCTGGCAGATGTGGCAATTGAATACCTGAGCTGGGTTGATTTTAAATCGAAACCTTTGTATTTCTTCACAGGGGTCACATGGATTGACATTCAGTCCACGTGATTTGACTAGCACTGTGACAGGGCAGTTTATGTATCTAAAGCTACAGTTGTGTTTACAGAACAGAGCAGCACAGTAGAAGTGATGCCATTTGACCCACCGTGTCTGTGTAGTATTAACCAATGAAGTCCTACTTGCCTGGTCTAGATCATTGATACCATTCCATCTGAGCCAGCTGATTTGTTAATGCTTCTGGCTTGGTATCCTCTCCATATCTACGTGCTCTACACCACATCTTGAAGGCTTCTTGCCTTATTTGTTTCTTCTTGTCCTCCTTCCCAGTATTCACTATTAGCTTTCTGCCTGCTTGTCTATATTCAGTATAACCCTTTATCTTTCCTGTGTTCTCTCTGCTCTTCTGTCACCTCTGTTCTTTTTCTGTTGTCTCTTTCCATTTTTGTTTATTTTAAAAACTGAAGACTGTGTAACATTACATAGAGCACACAATTTTTAATAATAATCTCCTATGGCACTACACATGGTACGAAAGATTTAAAAAACTCCTTTATAGTAAATATGGTAAGCATTAAGAGGTGATTGAAACAAGGCATTGAAGATGATTAAAGAAGTTGATATGGCGAATAAAAAGAAACTATTTTCTCTGGTGGCAACATCTGGAACAAAGGGACTGAAGCTTAAAATTAAAGCCTGACCATATTGTCAGGAAGCACTTCTTCACACAAAAATGTAATGGAAGTCCAGGACTCTCCCCTCTAAGGTAGTTGGGGCTTCAGGTTAGTTAAAAATTTCAGTACTGATTTTTGTTAGGCAAAACTAATAGCAGCAGTCTCTACCACCCAGAAGGACAAACACAACAGATTCCTGGAAATTCCTTTATCTGCAAGCTCCCCTTCAAGCCATACATTGTCATGACTCAAAATATATCACCATTCCTTCACTGTCACTGGATCAAAATCCTAGAAGTCCCTTTGTAATAACATTGTGGATGTACCTACCCTCATTAGATTACAGCAGTTCAAAAAGACAGCTCAATCTTCTCAAGGATAAGAAATGCTGGCCTAGCTATATTCCTGTGAATGAATATAAAAAGAAAGCTACAGAGTCAAGGTGAGCGCTTGAATTATGGTGTAGATAAAAACCGCAATCTGATTGAATGGTGGAACAGGTGCATGGGACTCAATGGCTGACCTCTCCTCCTATGTTTAATCAAGAATATCAGCTCATCATAACATATCTGTTCTCCCTGCTATCGGAAGGATGTTGTGAAATTTAAAGGGAAAATCTGAAAAAATTTACAAGGATGTTCGAGGGTTTGAGCTGTAGGGAGAGGCTGAATAGGCTGGGGCTATTTTCCCTGGAGCATTGGAGGCTGAGAAGTGACCTTATAGAGGTTTAGAAAATCATGAGGGACAGGAGGGGTGAAGAGACAAGGTTTTTTTCCCTTGGGTTGGGGGAGTCCAAAACTAGAGGGAATAAGTTTAGAGTAAGAGGGGAAAGATTTAAAAAGGAACCTAAGGGGCAACATTTTCATCCATAAGGTAGTGCTTGTACGGAATGAGCTGCCAGAGGAAATGGCGGAGGCTGGTACAAATACAGCATTTAAAAGGCACCTGATGATGGATATATGAACAGGAAGGACTTAGAGGGGTATGGACCAAATGCTGGTAAATGGGAAAAGATTTATTTTAAGATATCTGGTCGGCATGGTTGGGCCCAAGGGTCTATTTCCGTGCTGTACATCTCTATGACTCTATTGATTTTTGTGCTGCATGACTCTATGCCTATGTGGCTAATACATGCAAGTGGGTAGCTGCATTCACAATTCAAGGAGGTCAAGAAGAAGGTCAAGAGTACACCCCAATGTGGTAGATCAAGATGAACCCTGTTTTTCCAATCTAATCAACCAAGCACAGTCTGCACACAATACTGTAGAAGTAGTGGATTCTTGCACATCCTTTACAGCAAGTCAAGGAAATTATGTCACCATCCACACAACCCATCCACCTCTACAACTTCAACAGATGACCTGGGACCCCTTAATCTTAGTTCATGGTATCTGAAGAATCCAGTTTTCCAATCCAGTGTAAGCACTACACTCTCACTAATGGATCATACAAAAGCTTTCGTTTCTCAATACTGTTGGATCTGCTCTGGTGAGGCCACCTCTCATACCTGTGCATCAACAATGTCTACCTTTGTCCTTGACTAAAATCAACAGAGTTCTTGACCTGTCTTTCCCAATTTCCACACTTTCCACCCATCTCCCACCCTCCCAAGATCACAAAGTTCTCCATACAGGCTCCCTCAGAGGACACAGCCTTGTGACATTAACTCTGACTATTTCTCCATAGGCACTGCCAGACCTACTGAGCATTTTCCACCATTTTCTGTTGATATATCAACAGAACTTGTTTAGAAATGGAGCAAATTGTTTTTAAAGCTGTGTATCAGATTCTCAACCTAGACCCTCACTTTGGCGACATAAATCTGCCATCCCAGTCGATCAATCCACAGCTATTACAGAGAGTATGCATATTCTGAAGTCTGCTTGTGCTGTCTATGAGGAGCTTTACTTTGAACCCTCGCTGTTTGAAGTCTTATTACATAACTGTTTATATATAAAGTGATTTAATCACAACTGTGAGAAAAGCAGTTTTGTATCTGTGTCGAAACAAATGCACTCATATATTGTTGCATCAAATTATTTTTGCAAGGCTTATGTTCAGGGTAATATTTATACAGTGAGAGATCAGCACTACAATCAGACTTTGTCCCATTTCCTATCTGAAACATGTCCTAACGATGAAAACCTTGGGAAAACAAAGGCTTGCAGTGCCTTAAATGTAGCAAAATGTTTCCAGCGATTTCACAGGAGCATTATCAGTGTTTGACATTGGGCAATTTATGGAAAGCTTGATCAAGGAGGCAGGCTTTAAGGAGCACCTCAAAAGGAGGAGCAAAAAATGGAGAGTTGCAGAAGTTTCAGAGGGAATTCCAGAGCATTTGATCACAAGCCTTGATGAGTGAGGAAATTTCCTTTCTTTACCTTATAACAGTATCGCAGAGTCAGGGATGAAGACCATCCTGTTGGACAGTTTCCTGTCACACTGGGTGTGGGAGTCACTGCGGCTGGTCCAGTTCCTGGATCAACAGAGGTTGCTAGGTTCTGCCTGCAGATGTACTTGGCCCTGAAGCTGTTGCAATCTTTCACATCCCATAATCCAACAGAATTTCCTGTGGCCAGCACCACACAACCGCCTTTATAACCTGCAACAGAAGGCTCAGTTCATACATTCAGCATTCCAGTATAACACAGCAAACCACTAGCCAGGAGGCATCATGCACATGCATCAGATGAGTAGTTTTGCACTATTACAGATTAAAAACAGAAGGTTGATTAAACCCAGTCTCATTCACGATGTAGTTTCTCACCTGCCTACCTCCTCTGTGATCTGTGGTGAAGCCAGATTAATGTGCAGGACAAATAGTCCTTTAAATATGGGTGGGTTTTCTATCACTGCAGTTTTCCCAGACCAAACAGCAAAAGACCCCATTACTGTACCTGAAACGTAAAAGCTATTCACCCTTTACCCCAAACCCATTTCCACAAATTCCTTGTAAGTGTTTCAGATTCTGTAGTTGGTTCATGTGGTTTCTGGAGTGGGAAGCACAGAAATATTTAAAATAAGAAGTGGCAAACAGCAAAACCCTGGCTTTTAAGAGTGAGCCGGATACTCGATTGCCACATACTGTTCAGGCATTCTTTACTTGTTGAAGACTTTCAGTGATTTTGTTTTCCCCCACAGTCAAAGGAACAGGAAGATCAGGGCCCTGGGACTCAGTCCCTTTCCTGCTTGGATTTTTGGCAAAAGGCAATAAGCCTGAATAGTTGAGATAGGCCAAAATAACAGCCAAGATTTACGAATGAATCAGTATGAGACTGAATGAATAGTTCAGACAATGAATGGTAGTAAACACACTGTTCTGTCAAACTACAACACAATACAACCTTAGGGGATGTAAGAAATTTCAATAATTATATTGTAAACTACTTTCAGCTGGCAAATGTACATTAAGTGTATTGGTTTAACATTCGTCAGTATAAAGCTGGACCGAACACTCTGGAATTTGCTGCAATTGGTATCCCACTGCCAAAAATAAGCTTTCTTTTGCTCAAGGCAGTTTCCACCCCAGTAGTTTACATTAACACTTTAATACCACCATGACCTGCCTAATCATTCAGCCAGCTATTAAACCAGAAATAAAAAAAATACAAAGGAGCTATCCCACCAACTCCCCCCACCTCTCCCTCCTTCCCCACCTTTGCCACTGGTTTAGTGGCTAAATCATGGTATGGCAACCACACAGATCTTCAGGATAAATAGCTTAGCAGAGTTACTGTTTCAGGTCCAGTGACCATTTTGAACTGGACCCAAAATGTTAACTCTGATTTCTCTCCACAGAAGCTGCCAGAACTTCGGAGCCTTTCCAGCAATTTCTGTTTTTTTTTTCCATTTTCCAACAACTGCAATTTATAGAGTCACAGACGTATACAGCACGGAAACAGAACCTTTAGCTGAACAGGAGAATCGACGTTTCGGGCATAAGCCCTTCTTCAGGAATGAGGAAAGTTTGTCCAGCAGGCTAAGATAAAAGGTAGGGAGGAGGGACTTGGGGGAGGGGCGTTGGAAATGTGATAGGTGGAAAGAGGTCAAGGTGAGGGTGATAGGTCAGACTGGG
>NC_057742.1:37072645-37079168 GCF_004010195.1 Chiloscyllium plagiosum | reverse complement strand
ATCACCCTCACCTTGACCTCTTTCCACCTATCACATTTCCAACGCCCCTCCCCCAAGTCCCTCCTCCCTACCTTTTATCTTAGCCTGCTGGACAAACTTTCCTCATTCCTGAAGAAGGGCTTATGCCCGAAACGTCGATTCTCCTGTTCCCTGGATGCTGCCTGACCTGCTGCGCTTTTCCAGCATCACATTTTCAGCTCTGATCCCCAGCATCTGCAGACCTCACTTTCTCCTCAAGCAGAACTTTTAGTCCAATTTGTCCATGCTGACAGGAATATCCCAAATTATCTAGTCCCACTTGACAGCATTTGGACCATATTCCTTTAAACCCTTCCTATTCATGTACCCACCCAGACGTCTTTCTTTAAGTTTTTATTTTGTATGTGAGGAGATATTGGGCAAAAACAAAAATATGCTGAACAAAAATCACCCGTTGAGAATGCTGTTGTTGATGGGGATGAAAGATTATCGGGGGATATGTAGGAACGTAGAGTTGAGGTCAAAATCAGATCAGCCATGATCTTATTGAGCAGATCTGAAGAGCTGGGTGGTCTACTGCTATTCTTTTTTTGTATGTCCGTTCGACAGAACCTCCTGATTCAATCAACAACATGGCAATGTTTTAATTACATTACTCACTACTGTCAAGTGGACTGCAACATTGATTTCAAGCAGCATGATTTCAAACCTCAGCAGGGGCAATGTGAGAATTTGAGACCTTTTTCATAATATCAGAAAGAAAGATTGGTATGACTAGATTGTTGTAAAAACCCATTAGCAACACAAATTCCCTTTAGGAAAGGAAACTGGCTTCCCTCACCCAGACTGGACTCTACGTCATACCAGCCCCAGGCCAGAGTCCCCCTCAAAAATTCATCCATCCATTTTTTTGTATCAAACACTGCTACAGTGAAGAAGCCCAATCACGAGCATCTCAACTATATCTCGGGATATGCAATAAATGGCTGCTTTGCCAGCAATGCCCGAAAATCAAAAATAAATTTTTAAAAATGATTTGTGACAGGTCCTCCCAGGTTGTATAAGTGTATAATTTCCAATCAAGTTGCTGAAAAATAAAACTCTGAATGACCACCTTGGATGTTTCCAAAGATCATTTATATTGAGCCATGAAAACCAACTTTGATAAAAGAAAGGGAGAAAGCATCAGTCTATGTAAACAAAACTGCATTGAAATAGCAGTTCAGGGTTCTGCTGCTACTGCACTTACAGTGGAGTTGTATCAATTTTTTTTACTTGTCCAGATTGTGTGTATACTTTTATAGGACAAGGCTTCATTATTAACAAGCTGCAGAGCTCAGGTGTCCTTAAACAAAAACCTCAGCAGTTAAAGAGATGAAGGTATTTGCCAGTGTAATTCTACTCAGGCAGTCATCCACTCTCCCTGCACATTTATTTCCTCATCACCAAGTGATATCAGTTCCAGATGTGCCTCATATCAATGTGTGGCCAAAGCAAATAGCAGTCTGCCTGGCTAACGGCTGCCTGTCCAATGACACGTCACAACAGATAGAAGCACTTGGTCTTTTTATACAAACTTTATCCTTCTCATTTTCCTTACACGGGTGGAAGATGGCATCTGGGTACTGAATATAGCTAAATGATAAAGGCTGTGGCTCAGTTAGTAGCACATTTGCCTTGGAGTCAGAGGCTCTGGATCCAAGGCCCATAATACTGACTTGAGTGCGACTCTCCAGTGTGTCCCATACAGATATGAAAGGGTTAATACTGGAGAATGCCATAAGCACCACTCACTCTGATGATGCCATATGGATTTGCGAGCAAAACAGCTGAAGTCAGTTTGAGGGAGTCTGTTGCTGGAATGCCCTACATCACTTTTCACTGAAACAGGGTTGATCCCCTGGCTTGATGATCATGTTACTGTAGGTGATATACTGGGCCATGAGGTTACAGATTGTGGGTGAATCAATTCTGCTGCTGTCGATGGCCCCCAGTGCCTCACAGATGCGGAATTTGGAGCTGCTAAATTTGTTCAGAATCTAGCCCATTTAGGATGGTGATACTTTCACACTACATGATAGAAAACATCCTTAACATGAAGACAGGACTTCATCTCCACAAGGACTGTATCATGGTAACTTTAATCAATACATTCTTGGGTGGATGCATCTGTGTCAAATGGATTGGTAGGAATTATGTCAAGTAGATTTCTGCCTCTTCGAAAAATAGAAATGCAGAAAATGAAAGGTAAATTGGATCATTTAGACAACTGAGTCTGCTCCTTCATTCCACATAATCACAGCTGATCCTCCATCTTAAAGCTTTCAGTCCCATTAATTTCTCACTAAGTTTCTTCACTTGCTCCTTTGGAATAGATCCTCATTTCCCTCACTTTTAGAACATAGAACAGTACAGTACAGGCCTTTCAGCCCTCAATTTTATGTCGACCTTTAATCCTACTAATCTACATATCCTACATCTTACTATCCTACGTGTCACTTAAATGTCCCTAATGTATCTGACTCTACTACCACTGCTGGCAGTGCATTCCACTTGGTCACAACTGTCTGTGTAAAGACATCTCCCCATAACTTCCTTGAATCACCTTAAAATTATGCCCCTTCATGATAGCCATTTCCGCCCTGGGAAAACGTCTCTGGCTATCCACCCTGTCTATGTCTCTCATCATCTTGTACACCTCTATCAAGTCATCTCATCCTTCTTCATTCCAATGAGAAAATCCCAAGCTCCCTCACCCTTTCTTCATAAGACATGCCCTCCAGTGCAGGCAGCATCTTAGTAAATCTCCTCTGCACCCTCTCTAAAACTTCCACATTCTTCCTATAATGAGGTGCCCAGAACTGAACACAATATCCTAAGTTTGGTCTAAACCGGGCTTTATAGAGCTGTAGCATAACCTCGTGCCTCTGAAACTCAATCCCCTGCTAATGAAGACCAACATACCAGATGCCTTCTTAACAACCCCATCAACTTGGGTGGCAACTTTGAGGGATCTGTGGACATGGACACCAAGATCCCTTTGTTCCTCCACACTACCAAGAATCCTGTCTTTAACCCTGTATTCAGCATTCAAATTCAACCTTCCAAAATGAATCACTCCGCATTTATCCAGGTTGAACTCCATCTGCCACTTCTCAGCCCAGCTCTGCATCCTGTCATTGTCCTGTTGCAACCTACAACAGCCCTCCACACTATCAACAACTCCACCAACCTTTGTGTCATTGGCAAACTTACTAAACCACCTTCCACTTGCTCATCCAAGTCATTTGTAAAAATCACAAAGAGCAGAGATCCCAGAACAGATCCCTGTCGAACACCACTGGTCACCAAGCTCCAGGCTGAACACTTTCCATCAACTACCACCCTCTGTCTTCTATGGGCCAGCCAATTCTGTATCCCATGTCTCTTTACTTTCTGAATGAGACTACCATGGGGAACATTATCAAAAGCCTTGTTAAAATTCAGATACACCATATCCACTGCCCTACCTTCATCATGTTTTGTTATATCCTTAAAGAATTCAATAAGGCTTGTGAGGCATGACCTGCCCCTCACAAAGCCATGCTGACTATCTCGAATCAAAGCTATACTTGTCCAAATAATCATAAATCCTGTCTCTCAGAGTATTCTTCAATAATTTGCCCACCACCGACGTAAGACTGACTGGTCTGTAATACCCATGGTTATCCCTATCCACGTTCTTGAACAAGGAAATAATATTTACCACCCTCCAATCATCTGTTACTACTCTGGTACTGTGAGAACGCAAAGATCATTGCTAAAGACACAGCAATCTCTTCCCTCGCTTCCTGTAGTAACCTTGGGTATATCCCATCTGGCCCAAGGAATTTATTATCCTCATGTTCTTCAAAATTTCCAGCACATCCTCCTTCTTAACATAAACCTGTTGTAGCATATCCGCCTGTTTCATGCTGTCTTCAAAAATAACAAGGTCCCTCTCGCTCGTGAATACTGAAGCAAAGTATTCATTAAGGACCTCCCCTACCTCATCCAACTCCAGGCACAAGTTCCCTCCACTACCCCGATCGGTTCTACCTTCACTCGGCCATCCTCTTGCTCCTCACGTAAAGGTTTTACTTCATCATACCCGCCAAGGCATTTTCATGCCCCCTTCTAGCTCTCGTAAGTCCATTCTTCAGAACCTTCCTGGCTGACTTGTAAACCTCTAGAGCCCTGTCTGATCCTTGCTTCCTCAACCTTAAGTAAGCTTTCTTCTTCCTCTTGACTAGGTGTTTCACATCTCTTGTCATCCATGGTTCCTTCACTCTACCTTCCCTTCCTTACCTCAGTGGGAAAAACCTATCCAACATTCGCAGCTAATATTCCCTAAACAACCTCCACATTTCTGTCATGCATTTCCCTGAGAATATCTGCTCCCAATTTATGCTCCTCAGTTTCTGCCTAATAGCATTGTAATTCCCCTCCCCCAATTAAATAGTTTCCCATACCATCTGCTCCTATCCCACTATCACTGAAATGCTCCCCCATCAAGAGATATAACACCTGACCTAGTTCATTGCCAAGCATGAAATCCAATATGGCTTCTCCTTTAGTCGGCCTATCTATATTATTGAGTCAGATTCCTTCCAAACTATTTGCACTAAGAAGGTTCCAATCAATATTAGGGAAAGTGAAGTCACCCATGACAACAACCCCGTTACTTCAGCACCTTTCCAAAATCTGCATCCCAATCTGCTCCTCTGTGTCTCTCTTGCTATTGGTTGGGGCGGGGCGTCTCTAGAAAACTCCCAATAAAGTGACTGCTTTTTTCGTCTTTCTGACTTGTACCCATGATGGCTCATTAGAGAAACCCTCCTCAGCGACATCCCTTTCTGCGACTGTTATACTATCCCCGATTAGCAATGCCAATCCCCCATCTCTTTTACCTCCCTCCCTATTCCTTTTGAAACATTTAAACCCCAGAACATCCAGCAACCATTGTGATATCCAAGTCTCCATATTAGCCACAGCATTGTAGCTCCAAGTACTGATCCATGCTCTTAAGTTCATCACTCTTATTCCTGACACTCCTTGCATCAAAATAGACACACTTTACCTATTTTCTGAGAAGTTATTTATGTCTTCTGTGAACACAGAACTGGAGTAATGCTTAAAATGCTCTGCAATTTCCTTGTTCTGCATTACTAATTGTCCTATTTCAGAATGTTACTGAATTTTTATGGTGACATTTGGCCCACTATGTCTGCCCCAACTCTCTGAGCATTTTACCTTGGTGCCTACATCCAGCCTTTACCCCATAATCCTGCACATTGTTTCTATTTAAATAACCAATCAATGCCCTCTTATCTATCTTGACTGAACCTGACTCCATCACACTTCCAGGCAGTGCTTTTACTCTTTGTGTGAAAGAGGTTTTTTCACCTTGCATTTGGTTTTTCTTTGACAAAATACTTTAAAACAATGGCCTCTGGTTCTCAGTCCTTTTGCACGCGGGAACAATTTCTCTTATTTACTCTATCTAAGCCCCTCAGCCTTTTCCTCTTCAAGGAAACCAGTCCCAACATTTCCAATTTTTCCTCATAATTAAGGTGTCTCACACCTGGATCCATTCATGTAAACCGCTTCTGCACTGTCTTGACTGCTTTCACATCCTTAGCGTGTGGCTTCCAGTACTGCACATATTGTATCCTCTCTGCTCTTGTACACAATGCCTCAATACTGAAATCCAGAAAACTGAAACAAACCGAGAAACTCAGCAGGCCTAGCAACATCTATGGAGAGAGAAACAAGAGCTAATGTTTCAAGTCTGGTAGATTTTATTACTGTGAGTTTTATGAGCTCTCTTATCTGTCCTACAATCTTTATTAACTTATGAATGTATACACTCCGGCCCAGAGTAAGACGCTCTATATGATATTGCCCCTCCACTTGTACCACTTCACATTCCTCCCTATTGATCTACTTATGCCACCAGTCCATCTACTACACCAATGTAATGTTCTTTTGAAGTTTTACACTGTCTTTCTCAGTTTGCAATTTTCCCGAGCTTTGTGTCATCCACAAACCTTGAAACCTGACCCTTGTCGAGTTCCTGTGGTTCTGTTCGCCGAGCTGGAAGTTTTTGTTGCAAACGTTTCGTCCCCTGTCTAGGTGACATCCTCAGTGCTTGGCAGCCTCCTGTGAAGCGCTTCTGTGGTGTTTCCTCCGGTATTTATAGTGGCCCTGCCGCTTCCGGTTGTCAGTTTCAGCTGTCCGCTGTAGTGGTCGGTATATTGGGTCCAGGTCTATGTGTTTGTTGATGGAGTTTGTGGATGAGTGCCAAGCTTCTAGGAATTCCCTGGCTGTTCTTTGTTTCGCTTGCCCTATAATGGTAGTGTTGTCCCAGTCAAATTCATGTTGCTTGTCGTCTGCGTGTGTGGCTACTAGGGATAGCTGGTCGTGTCGTTTCGTGGCTAGTTGATGTTCGTGGATGCGGATCGTTAGCTGTCTTCCTGTTTGTCCTATATAGTGTTTTGTGCAGTCCTTGCACGGGATTTTACAC
>NC_057742.1:37048670-37070382 GCF_004010195.1 Chiloscyllium plagiosum | reverse complement strand
GAACATCAACTAGCCACGAAACGACACGACCAGCTATCCCTAGTAGCCACACACGCAGACGACAAGCAACATGAATTTGACTGGGACAACACTACCATTATAGGGCAAGCGAAACAAAGAACAGCCAGGGAATTCCTAGAAGCTTGGCATTCATCCACACACTCCATCAACAAACACATAGACCTGGACCCAATATACCGACCACTACAGCGGACAGCTGAAACAGACAACCGGAAGCGGCAGGGACAGGCCACTATAAATGCCGGAGGAAACACCACAGAAGCGCTTCACAGAGGCTGCCTAGCACTGAGGATGTCACCTAGACAGGGGACGAAACGTTTGCAACAAAAACTTCCAGCTCGGCGAACAGAACCACAGCAACGAGCACCCGAGCTACAAATCTTCTCACAAACTTTGAACCTTGTCTAGTTCGTTTGTCTATGACGGGAAAGCAAGGGTCTCAATACCAATGCCGGGGGAACTCCACTACAAACTTTTCAGCTAAAAGATATTCATTACCCTCATTATTCTGTGAACTATCTTTCAGTCAGTTTTTACTATGTTTCTGTTGTCTCTTTACCCCACGACCAAAAACTTGCATCACAAACACGTTATGTATCGAATGCCTTTTAGATATCCAATGGCCTTGCCTCATCACCTCTCCGTTACCTCTTCAATTTTCTACTTGATATCTGTCACCAGCACATTTTTATTCTTTAACTTGATTTCTGTCTCCAGGGAGAGTTTGGTTGCTTGTCCTACCTTTCCCTTTTGAGGGAATATACTGTGATTGTCTCTAAACCATCTCCTCTTTGAAGGTAGCCTATTGTTCAGCTATGACAGTATGTTGCTAGGAAAGCACAGCAGGTCTGGCAGCATCCGAGGAACAAGAGAATTGACGTTTCAGGCATAAGCCCTTCATCAAGAATGAGGCTTGTGGGTTGGGGCTGAGAGATAAATGGGGGGGTAGTTGAGAAAGCGATAGGCGGATGAAGGTGAGGGAGAAGGTGATAGGTCAGAGTGGGGAGTGATGGACAGGTCCGGGGGGGGTGGTGTGTCAAGTTGGAGTCTTGGGACTGGGATAATGAGGGGGGAGGGGGAATGAGGAAGCTGTTGAAATCCACATTTATCCTGGGTGGTTGCAAGTCCCAAGGTGGAATATGAGGCATTCTTCCTCCAGGTGTAGGGTAGTAACGGTTTGGCGGTGGAGGAGGTCCAAGACCTGCATGTCCTTGACGGAGTAGGAGTGTCCCAAAGACCACTATCCCACCATCCCGTGGCTGAACACTTCAACTCCCCCTCCCACTCCGTCAAAGACTTGTAGGTCCTGGGCCTCCTCCACCGCCAAATTGTTACCACCTGACGCCTGGAGGAAGAAAGCCTCATATTCCATCTTTGGGACCCTGCAACCACATGGGATAAATGTGGATTTCAACAGCTTCCTCATTTCCCCTCCCCCCACATTATCCCAGTCCCAAGCCTCCAACTTGGCACTGCCCTCCTGACCTGTCCATCAATCCATGCTCTGACCTATCACCTTCTCCCTCACCTTCATCCACGTATCGCTTTCTCAGCTACCCATCCCACCCTCCTCCCATTTATCGCTCAGCCCTGGCCCACAAGCCTCATTCCTGATGAAGGGTTTATGCTGATGAAGGGATTCTCATGCTCCTCGGATGCTGCCTGACCTGCTGTGTTTTCCCAGCAACACACTCTTGACTCCGATCTCCAGCATCTGCAGTCCTCACTTTCTCCTTTTGTTCAGCTATGGTCAACCCTCTGTTTTAGTCTGTCTTGCCCAGCTCTCTTCTTGCCTCATTGAAATTGGCTCTCTGGCAGGTGGATTCTTCTGCTGGATTGACCAATGTTTTTTTTCATTATCATCCGAAACCTCATGATTATCATGATTACCAGGCTCTAAATATTACCCCATTGTCACTTGACTTACTTGGCTCACCTCATTTCCAAGAACCAGGTCCAGCAGTGACTTCCTTCCTGTTATACTTCACATATACTGCTGGAGGAAATTCTCCCAAACACACTGATGAACACCTTCCCCTCATTGCACCTTACGCTACTATTATCCTGGTCTCTAGTTTGGCAATTAAAATTCCCTGCTATAATTATTCTATGATATGTCTATCTCTCTGTAACTTCCTTGCAGATTTGTTCTACATCCCTCCCACTTGTTAGTGGTCTACAAATTGCACCAATCAATGTAACTGCACCCTTCTAGTTTGTTACAGCTAACCAAATTGATTCTATTCTTGAATCCTCTTTCTTCTGCAATGCTCTCTTTAACCAAAAATGCAACTCCTTTTTAGTCTTTTCTATTTTTTCTGAACACCTTGCAACCAAGAACATTTAACATCCAGACTTGAACTACCTTCAGACAAGTCTCTGTTATTGCCTCAACAACATAATTCTACACGGCAGTCTATACATGTAACCCCAGTCTTTTTAACTATACACAGTGCATTACACACACACTGTAACCCTGATTTAGAATTTGTTATTTTCTCCTTTACTCTGACTCTACCTACTAATTTATTATTCTCTATTTTAGAGCTATATTCTCTTCTAGCAGTTTGTGCTCTTTGGTATTACTCCTTAGCATTATCCCTTGGCTCCCACACCCCTGCTGAGTTAGTTTAAACCCTCCCCAATAGCACCAGAAAAACAGCCCATAAGGAAATCTGACTTTGTTCAAATACAATTAGATTAGATTTCTTACAGTGTGGAAACAGGCTCTTCGGCCCAACAAGACAACACCGACCCGCCGAAGCACAACCCACCCATACCCCTACATTTATCTCTGCACCTAACACTACGGGCAATTTAGCATGGCCAATTCACCTAACCTGCACATTTTTGGAATGTGGGAGGAAACTGGAGCACCCGGAGGAAACCCACGCAGACACGGGGAGAACGTGCAAACTCCACACATTCAGTCACCTGAGGCGGGAATTGAACCCGGGTCTCTGGCGCTGTGAGGCAGCAGTGCTAACCATTGTGCCACTGTGCCGCCCATAGGTAGCACAGCTTACATAGGTGCCATCTTCTCTAAAGTCAGATCCAGTGTCCTGGGAATCTAAATCACTCTCTCATGCACCATATTTTCAGCCATGCATTTATCTGTTTAACTTCCTAATTCTGGACTCACTTGCATGTGGCACTGGAAGTAATCTGGAAATTACGACTTCATAGGTTCTGCTTGCTAATTTTCTACTTAGCTCCCAAAATTCTGATTACAGTACTACATTCCCCTTCCTGTGAGGGAGCAACATTTGTCTTCATTGATCTTTCTTTTTTTACATACTTCTAGAAGTTTTTATAGTCTGCTTTTATGTTCTTTACTCATATTCTATTTTTCCCTTCTTAATCCAAGTCTTGGTCTTTGCTGACTTCTTAATTGCTCTCAATGGTCAGACTTGCTATTTTTCCTTTCAATTTTATAGGACTCCACTTTGGATCTAATACTATCCTTAACCTCTTTCATTAGTCATGGTTGTCCTGTTGTATTTTTGTACCAGAAAGTTTTAATAATGTTGAAGTACATATATTTGTTCCCGAAAGAATGCCTTTTAATTAAGTTATCTCTTATATTGCAGACAAATCATGTTTCATACATTTATAGTTTCCTTTGTTTAAATTTGCCCTAGCTTAGGATTGGACTACTTCACTTTCTATTCTAATTAAGAATTCAATCATGTTACAGTCAGTCTTCCTAAAAGGGCCTCACATAACATGTTAAATTGGCAGACCCAGTCTGGCAGCTACGTACTTTATTACTTGGCCAGCTTGGTAATGGGCATTGACGCCTCTACTGAGAGGACATAACATGCCCTTGTCACTGTCAGTACTTCTAAGGGGTGTTCAACATGGAGCAGAACTGACTCATCAATTGAGGGTTGGTGGGGAGGGGATCAGTACTCAGTAAATCAGCAGGAGGTTAATGTCCAAGAGACACCCTGGTAAAACCTTCTGCTTAACCTGATGCAAAGAGACCTCATGAATCTGGAATCAGGGTTGAGCACTTTTTTAGGCCACTCCCCATGAGTATGATGTGTATGGGAACACAGGAGTTAGGAGCAAGTGGCAGCCATTCAGCCCTTTAAGGTCATTTCTGAGACAATGCAATTTGACTTTGTACAAATGCACATTCTCAATCTACATTCATATCCAGAGAAAATTAACCCTCCTAAAAGCTTCCACTTGATCGGCAAAGTCTAAGGGAGTCACATGATTACCTGGTTGGTTTAGATTCCAGTTAGTGAAGGAGACGGCATCACCACCCATCCATTGGAAGACCCCCGGGTGGTTGGCGTCTTGTAGAGCTGTCCAGAAGTTGCCGGAGCGACCAAGGATAAGGCTGATGATGAATGACTGCTCGAATCTAACAGAAAGCACAGAGATCAGAGTCATAAACGACAGCAGCTTCAAAAGAGTAAAACATAGCTTCTAAAGAACAGATTAGATTAATGGGATATTCATCAACAACCTTTCAATGAATGGTAAAGTCAGAGTTCCAGATGTGGGTATTCCAAATTATGACAGAGGTAGAAATTGCAACACCGCATGCCTGGCCAATTATCCCAATTATTCATGTACCCCGGATAATGTCCCTTGGTTACTTGTCTCCGAATATCTACCCAATTTCACTCTATGACTATAAAGCAAACTCACATCAATTGAGGAACACCCTCTCCCTCTGCAAGCCACAGAGTACTTGGTGGTGATTCGGGGTCGTGGTGGTAGTGGTGCAATTAAAATGCACACGCAACTCCGTGTGCAAGTTCAGACTGTAACATTCCAATGTGAGGTAAAAACTCTCCCTGTGCCTGTTCTCAGGAAATGTAAAGTGGTGAAGAGGGAGCAGAGACTAATTGAGAACTTTGTGGGATCCCACGGCCCATCAGTGTCAGTTTATCTCCCCCCTCAACTGCCCACCATGGGTTTGTTTCACCTGAGGCCATTTGAGATGGAGAAGGGAGTTATAATTGTACCTGCATCTACCACTTCCTTTGACAGCTCATTCAATACATACACCATCCTGTGTGAAAAAGTGGCCCCTGAAATCCTTTTCAATCTTTCCCCTCTCACCAAACCTAGAGGGCATAGTTTAGTTTGGGAAACCTGGTTAGCGTGGACAAGTTGGACCGAAGGATCTGTTTCCATGCTGAATGACTCTATGATAGGGAATTTCAGAAAGTAGTTAAAATGTGCAACTAACATACTCAAGGCATAGTTGATTTGTATTTAATGGGAAATTAATGGTGGTGTGATTAAGAGCAGAGATGCATAGAGGCCCTCGCAAATCTATCCTTCCTTCCCTCTCCCTCTTCTTTTATGATGCTCCTTCAAAGCTATTTTCATCACTGAGGATTTTGTCATCTGTCTGATCCTTTAATGTGATAGGATGTCAAATTTTGTTAAAGCCAGACAAATTTTGTTCAAGGTGTTGTACTATGATAAGGTCATACTGGACTACTACGGGAAGTAGGGAAGGAGTCCTTCAGCATGCTACGTGACCTAAACAGCTCCTGAGAGAGACTGATTCCATGTGGTGCACACTAGAGAGGAAGACGTAAATCGGCAACTTGCGAACAACAACTTGTATTTACATAATGCCTTTTCCATAAGCTTCACAAGAGCATCATTAAATAAAATATGACACCGAGCCATATGAGGTGATCTGTGGTTAGTTGATCTAAAGCTTGGTCAAAAAGATACATTTTAAGGAGTGCCTTAAAGGAGGTAAGTGAGGTTGAAAAATAGGGAAGTGTATAAAGACGGAATTCCAGAGTTTGGGGCTTAGGAAGACAAAGGCATAGGCACCAGTGGTGGTATGATTAAAAGCAGGGATGCACAGAGGCCCTGGCAATACTGATCTATTTGGTGCTGCAGTCGGAGCACTAAGGCCCAAGCTGTTCACCCTCAGTTTGTGTGACTACAGGATTCTCACGTACCTGTTCAGAATCGTCACAAGGGTGGACCTTTGTCCTGTGCATTTCTTCAAGGCCTCATCAAAGGTCACTGATTCCTCACCCACAAAATAGCAGGAAGAGCCGTGCAACCTCCAACCCTGAGTGAGAGGAAACACTTTGTTAGTGAAAAACCAAATGGGCTGATGTAGTGCTATACCAGTCAGAGCAGTTTGTCATGATCCCAGTTGAAGTTATTACCAGACAGCTCAAATCCCAGATAGGAATCTGGCTTGACAGATCCTATTTTTATTTGTTTTGATGTAACAAACTAGTCTGTCACTGAAACTTAAACACATATGCTGCAGACTTTGCTTTAACAATCAAATGAAGTTTATTACAAAAATTAGATAAAATAGAATAACCCAAAATTATACAAATTCCAAGATTTTTAAACAGACAGTAAAAGAATTAATCCCAAAACATTCCTTAATACATTGAAATGACACAAAACAGGTTTTGTATAATACACGTCTAGTACAGTTCCCAAAACACCACTTGTATAATACTCAGAACAGAGTCCCTGTACCTAACAGCTCATTAGGTTTAGGTCACTTGTGACTTCATATTTTAGGTTGGAAATTAATGGCTCTTCGTGGAGCTACCACACTTCTAAGCTCCAATGTACTCAGCTTTAAGTAACATCTTTGAAGTTTTTTATCCCAGCACTTCTGATCTCAGATTAACACTAATTCTTCACTCCAAACTAATTTAGTTTACAATATTTATTAGTCCTTTCTCAGAAGCACTGCTTTATACAGCCAGCCTATTCCAAGAACTTCACAGGACTGCCCCACACAAAGTCAAAAGTGAAATTAAAATTCTTTTTCAGCTATGGGAGTCTCCCTTAAGTTTTAAAAAAAGCAAATTTCAGAACTCTTGAGCGTAACTTTAAGGCCCTTACTGGGTCACAAATAATCTAAATTAACAAGCGCCTATTAAAGCATAAAAACCACTCACTCTACAGCCAGGCTTCAAAACCTTTTTGGAAGAAATCGCCATAGTTAGAGAAATAATCACAAGTTAATTATTAAGTTCAGACAGGCAGAAAATAAGGCAGAAACCCAAACTCATACTAAGTAACATTGAAAATTACACATCTTTGCATCACAAGTGAAAGGCAGTGTTGCCATTAATGGAGTTCCAGCTCTTGACTTGGTAGCTTCCATGAACAGACCTGCATCATCTCAGAACTGTAACTAACAACAGCCTAAAACAAGAACAACAGTTATTTCATTTGAACATAAGAAGCCTGGATCCTATTTCTGACAGGGAGCTCAAGATACAGGAGAGCAATAGCATTTTTACTGTTTTGAAAACATACTTCATTACACCAGAACACACTAGTTACTTTCCCTCCTAATCCTCCAGCTTTGTTGTTAATGTCTGTTACTACTCAGATAAGTCATATGCAAAAATTAACATTCTTACTATTCTGGCGGGTTTCAACATCAATGCACTTACCAAGAAGATTTAGATCTGAGATTAATACCAAGCATCTGGAAAGTATTTCAAAGCCATGAAAAAAATTTGTGTTATAATTGATGATGTGTAAAAGGGAACTCTGTACTCCTTCAGACCCAGGGAACGTGTGTTGCAGAAAGTCTGATGGTTTTATACCAACTCCCTTCTCCATCTCAAATGGCCTCAGGTGAAACAAACCCATGGCAGCAAGCCTTTAGGGGCTCTTTGATACTAGACTGGAGGACATGAAGAAAACCTACTCCCAACATCTGAGGGTGCTCATACACATTTACAAACCTCATGCAAAGCGTCTGCTAATTCTAATGGACAGAAAATCAAGGGAGCCACAAAACAGACTCCATGCTCAACATCTGGGGCAGGATTCCTCAGACGCCAGGGGCTCCCTCAGCACGCAGGAAACAGCCTGCACTGATTCCTGCTGCCCCGCAGCCATTTAACATACCATGAATCATTAACTGGCCACTTTAAGGGCAACAATACACACAGGTGAGTGGGTCACCCAAAGTCCCAACTGCTTCTTGTAAAATGGGAGACACATTGGGGCAGTTGGGTGGTAGGCAAATCGGGGCTGTGTAGATGGGTAGGATGCATACAGGCAGATGGGTGGTGGACAGGCCACACACCTCCATTTACAAATGCTGCTTGAAGCCAGAGGGTGAAGGGCCATCTAATTTAATGTGCACTAGGAATATAAACTCATCTTAGGTGGCATTGTTAAACAGGGCATGACACAATAGCCTCCCATTTTGAAACCCTCTTGGTATTCCAATCTACTGAAGAAAATGGAGCTGAATATTAGCTGTGGCTGATCGGACACCACTTGGTTTGTGCATGTGACCTCCTACATTAAGTTTCTATTCCACCATCTTCCTTCTTTCGTTTCTGAAAGCGAGGGAGGGGCAGTTTGGTGCGATATAGCTATTGCATACTATTCTGAAATTTTATTCTGATATTCTTTCTTGGTCTCTCCAGCCTGCATGTTTAGAAAAATTCCTTGCCATGGTATCACTGTTCCTAGGACTTCATTCCATAGCTTCCTTAAGCCTGCACGAAGATGGTTGTTTATTCTCTAATGAATCAGAAGATTAATTCCAGAAAATGAGTTTGGGAATCAAACAAAAATAAAAAATCAGTCTAAGTCTAAATACTGTTGAATTGAGAATTTTCTGACTGTAGCAAATCATTTCTGGCACAGAATGAAGTAGTTAGAGTAACAAAGGAAACACAGGCTGCCAGGAGGGTCAGAGGTTCAGAATGAGCTCAGCTATTAGATTAATAGAGTTTAACTCGACAGATGGTAAGCAATGTCTTCATAAAGACCACTGCAGGGTGCAGAAATTACTTCTTTCTCCCTTTCACATCAGGGAAACTGAACTCGTCCTCTCAAGTGTAAGGATGGTGACTGAAAACAGTCAACTAAATCCCTCAAGGGGTTTTACTCCAACGGGAATAGAAAGTTCACTTGATGTTCAATGGGAAAGAACTGAGAGCACAGCACTAGATCAGTACCATTCACAGGCTTGTTGAAGAAATCATTAAAGTAAAACAAGAACAAACTCCCATTTATAAACATTGTTTAAAATCTCTGACATTGCAAATTGCATTAAAGGGAATGGCAATGAGTCTACACAATGGTAATGGAAGTGGAAAGAGGGTGGAAATCTGTGCAAGCCACTAAGTTGGAAAAGGGCGGCAAGGTGGCTCAGTGTTTAGCACTGCTTCCTCACAGTGCCAGGGACCTAAGTTTGATTCCAGCCTTGGGTGACTTTCTATGTGGAGTTTGCACATGCTCCCTGTGGGTTTCCTCCAGGTGCTTCGGTTTCCTCCCACAGTCCAAAGATGTGCAGATTAGGTGGACTGGCCAAACTGAAATTGTCCATGGTGTACAGGGATGTGTCGGCTAGGTAGATAGCCATGGTATATGTGGAGTTATGGGATATGGTGGTGGCCTAGCTTTTGGTGGGATGCTCTTCAGAGTGTTGGTGTGGACTCGATGGGCTGAATGGTCTCCTTCCATATTGTAGAGATTCTATAGTTCTGAAAAAGGTGTTCTCCCTGGAGCAAAGGAGATTAAGAAAATGTGCACTTGATAGAGATGTACAAGATTATACCAGGATAATATAGACAAGAAAAAATTGCTCTCATTTGCTGATGATACATGAACTAGAAGGCAGAGATTGAAGATTTATGGCAAGTAGTGCATGGTGGTGGGTCAGGGCAGGAACTACTGTGAGCAAGACTTTTTTTTTTTACCCAGACTGTTAATGAACTGGCAATCCCCGTGTGTGAGGGAGGTGAAATGGAGAGGATCAAGGATTTCAAAAGAAAATGGGATGGGTAATAGGGAAATATACTTGCAGGGACAGGGTGTGACAATGAGACTGACAATCTATCTAGAGAACTTGTATAGATTCGATGAACCAAATGGACTCCTTCAATATCATATTTCCCAGAAGGGGGAGAGGCCAGCTACAGTAAAAATGAGAACCCATCATGGAAAATAAAACATCAGAAACCATTTAATAAGGCAATTCGACAGTCTGGCATCATCATAAATCTCAAACTGTAAACCTGCCAGCTCCTACAAATCTTCGCCAGTCTGTGCCAGTCTCTGTGCAGGGAGCCAGTTTCATCATCCTCTTTCCCAATGCTAATGGCCGCAATTCTGATGTTTGGGAACCGACTAATCACTTAGAACAGACAAATTTTCACAGGTACAGGTTAAATAGTTGTAATTCCAAAAATCATCTTTTTTTATTCTCTCATGGGGAATGGGCATTGTTGGCTAGCCATTTATTATCCGTCCCTAGTTACCCTTCAGAAGGTGGTGGGGGTCTTGCTTTATCCCACATCTGGTTCTTCTAGTTGTTGTTTT
Organism: Chiloscyllium plagiosum; assembly: GCF_004010195.1. NCBI lineage: Eukaryota > Metazoa > Chordata > Chondrichthyes > Orectolobiformes > Hemiscylliidae > Chiloscyllium > Chiloscyllium plagiosum. The sequence continues at coordinate 37,060,038 of NC_057742.1, read as the reverse complement.
GACCCACACCATATTTCGTCACATGGTTAGGTTATCCTATTTAGTGGCTATTTGCTTTTAAAATAATATTGTAAGCAGCCTTATTTCAAATCTGTACAAACCAAGAATATCATAATAGAATATGCAGTGCAATGTGAATAAGGTGATAATCACCATTTTGCCATTAACCAGTTTATGGCAAATCACTGGTAGGCTTCATTAAAAATTTAAAATCGAGGTATTTCTAACACTTGGAGACAGTACATAATGGGTGATAACAAGCCAGTTGACCTTGGCTGTGTGACATTAGTATATGAACAAACTCTTAAGGGAAGAGTTTGTAGTTTGTTAAAAATTACACAACACCAGGTTATAGTCCAACAGTTTATTTGGAAACATTAGCTTTCGGAGCACTGCTCCTTCATCAGGTGGTTGTGTTCACACTACAACCACTTGGTGAAGGAGCAGCGCTCCGAAAGCTAGTGCTTCCAAATAAACCTGTTGGACTATAACCTGATATTGTATGATTTTTAACTTTGTACACCCAGTCCAATACCGGCATCTCCAAATCAGTTTGTACTTTGACTGACATTGTACTGTAGCTTGTAATAATTCCTGATACTCGAGATCAGTTGGACAGCTAGGTCATGATCAGTTAACTGGTTATCAACTGGTCATCAGAGGAGAATGGAGGGGGGATAGAGGCAAGGAGGGGGGAGGGAGGGAGGGAGGAAGAGAGGCAGGTGAGATGGAGAGAGAAAAGAAGAAAAGGGAGAGGGGATGAGATGTTCCAAGCGATTAGAGGAAAAGGTTCAAATGAGAAAGGAAGAGAGGGCAAGCCAATGAGGTGGACAGGACAATGTTGATTTACTGACCTTTGCACAGCCAAGATTGTCTTCCAAGAGCTCCTCCTCCTCTTCTGAGGAGCAACTGGGTTTCTTGCAGATGAAAGGCAGCGTGAGGTTACAAGGCCCATCATTCCAACGTCCCTCCTAGATGAGTAAAGAGAAAGCAGTTGTATTTGATATTGAGTGCTGTTGAAAACACAGATACATTAGCTAGTCCGACGACAACCATCAAGTTGACTGTCACTATTTAACAGTGCACTGATTAATAAAAACCTCTAAATGATTTTCCCAGAGTTAAATCTTACTGTGAATTCCAGTTTAAGTTTCATCTAAGGCAGCAGTTCCATGTAAGGGATTTTATTCTGGTTGCACACACACAAAACCCATATCCAAATTCTTTTTTTTTGTGTGGTTTTGTAAAGGTCAAGTAACACTTAATCAATCCTTTCTCCCCCTGACATTCAATCATTCTCAAGTTGAGCATTAATATATTACGGACTCTGGTAATCCCCCTATTCCTCACTCATTACACCTCTGACCGGTCACTCCCTCCCTAAACAACCCCTTCCTCAGCTGATTATGACTCCTCATCTATTTCCAGAGATGGTCACTCTCTCTCCTGTGCAAGTCACTCATTCCCTAACACCCCAACCAGAGCCAATCACACCTCCTTGACACAGCCACCTCGCCCTGATCCAGTTACTCCATCCTCCCCTCAAACAGCTGGTCATTCCCCATTGTCTTTCTTCAAGATTGGTCAGTCCGAGGCAAGCAGGTCGACTCTGCTGCATACTCCAGCCCACATCTAGTGATGGTCACCCAACTCCGCCCCAGACTCTGACCTCCCATCACTCCCTGAACCCACAGTCACCTCCACCAATTGCCTGAAGGTCAGTCAGTCCACCCTGTCCCTACAGCAAGCTCATCACTCCTTCCCTCCACAGTCGATCCCTGCAGCTAAACCCCTTCCTTTTTTCAGATCACTCAGACTCTGTTCTTGTTGACAGCAGATTCCATTTCCTTGTCTCAAATCTCCCGGTGCCCTAATTGTCATCCATCATGTCTATTTACTGACAGTTGATTACCAGCTCCTTCTTGCAGGACACAGCCTCAACTGGGACAAGGTGGAGTCACACTCTCAGTTGTTCCTGCTGAGGGGATGGGTGGGGGGAGACATCACATCAGCTGAAGGTGACATATGTCACTGTAATTGGTGACAAATCTGAGTCACCAATCCTGCTGTGTATTTCTGCCCTCTGTTTTTGCCAAGACAACAGGAATTTATAAATATTAGACACTTGTATGATGACCTCTTGTAACTTAAGTGATGTTACTATGATGCAAATAGCAGTTATCTTTCCACCAAAGTTTTAGCCCCCAGGGATTCCCCTGCCCTACATCACACCCAGATTCAGATACCCCAGACTGCTTTATACTAGAGAGGGTATTTTTAAATTCACTGGTGGAATGTGGGTGTTGCTGGCTGGACCAGCATTTATTGCCTGTCTCTAGTTGCCCTTGAGAAGGTGGTGTTGAGCTACCTCCTTGAACTGCTGCAGTCCTTGTGCTGTAGTTTTACCTACAATGCTGTAAGGAGGGAATTCCAGGATGTTCTGGAACATCCTTCTGACCTTATGATGGAGGGAAGTTCATTGATGAAGCAGCTAGTATCTCCAGACTTCTTTATTGCTGGAGAGGGTATTTGCAGTACCCTGGCAGGGAGAATCACTGATACTGAATTATTTCCCAACATGATCATTTCCAGACAGCCCCTTCACTGCATGTGACACAGGCAAAGGAAGTCCCGTATAATGCATCATGTTAGAGAAATATATCATCCACTGCATAAACAACAGAAAACAGGTTATTCCCAATAGACCTAGCAATTCAACAGGGCCCTCCAATTCAATGAATGAGAGTTCAAACACTGGAAACATGATTGGTTAACTTCGGGTAGTTCAGTTCTTGTACTGCCTGCTGATGAGGGATATGCTAGCAAGCTGTAGAGTGTAGCAGGACATCACAGTAAATATCTTCACAACTGAAATCTGAACACCACAATCCCTCCCTATGTTTGTTAGGAATACTATTTAACATTATGCTCATCAGAATGCACGGGGAAGCTAGGCAAAAGGTCAACATTAGTATCCCAACTGGTGAAAAGTGAACATTGGTGTCCCAATTGGTGTTCCATTTGCTGGGGAAGCATTTATAGTTTCATAGCACTGTAATTGGTGACAAATTTGAGTCACCAATCCTGCTGTGTATTTCTGCCCTCTGTTTTTGCCATGACAACAGGAATTTATAAATATTAGTCACTTGTACAATGACCTCTTGTAACTTAAGTGATGTTACTATGATGCAAATAGCAGTTATCTTTCCACCAAAGTTTTAGCCCCCAGGGATTCCCCTGCCCTACATCACACCCAGATTCACCTGAAACAGTGTAAATGGTTATGAATGATCTACAGGTTCCAAGAAAGTTTTGTCAATCTTGGGAGTGGGGGAAGATGGTCATCATTTGTTGGAAGCACATCAGCAGTCAGCTATTGTGGGTCCTGAAGCAAAGATCAGGTGAATAGTCACTGAACAGAATCCACTGGACTGCTTTGCACTGTACACAGATTTTAGGTCATGCACAGAGGGTCCAGTCTGACAGTTGTTCTCCCAAAGTGGTGTTGTTGAGAAATCCTCACGTGTGATGCTGGCTGTTGAAGTCACCAGTGTTTATTGATGGTATGGTGGAGGCTGTGTAATGATGTTGGACAGTGGGGTTGGATTTTTGTGTTGCTCAGCTTAGCTATTTTGACAGAGATACAGTAAGGATCATCTGAGTTTAGGATCCTCCATCCTTAGCATAGGCAACCAAGTGTATTTCTCATTAGCCCTGCTAGTGATGGGTTGAGAGCTAGGAATGTTGGTTCGATAGGTGGAGTACTCTGTTTCTTGCAGGGCCACAGTGTCCACAATCCTGCTGAAGTGTTCTCTTGCAAACAGCTCACATTTTGCCCTAGATAGGCCTTCAGCATTGCATGAAGTAAAATTGATTCCATATAATTTTCATGATTTTCTCCATTTCACTTTTATCTCTTTCATCAGTAGATATGCAAAACGTAGTAATTCACATTTCACATGGATATCTTTGCCAACAGCACTTCCCTGGTGCCTCTTCCAAGTGAAGGGTACCACAGTGAGAGAAGGTTTCTTCAGATACTGCTGCCATTAGTCATTGAAATATGGAGGCAGCCATTCAGCCCATTTTACCTATTCTTTGATTATTCAATTTACCTTACTCCCCACAACCTTTCAAGTGTTTTTCAACTACTTATTCAATTCCCTTTTACAAGTTACTATTGAATTGACTTCTCCCACCCTTTCAGAAAACATTCTTCTGGCGTTCATAATGTGCTGTGTAAAATAAGGTCTCATTTTCCTGCTAATGTTTTGCATACAAAGTGAAACCTCTGCCCGCTCCTTGCTGACCCTCCACTCCTTTCAATCTGATCCATCAAAACTCTTCAACTTTGAAGACTGTGAAATTTTCCTGTGGGATCAGCAATACTGAACTCAGTTGCTTTCCACAGTGCAATTCCTTATTCGGATAACTGGTGGGATGTTATTAAAAAAGAAAGAGTGCAAAAATGACTTACAAGGATTTACAGGGTTACCAAGACTAGAGGTTTTGAGTTATTGGGAGAGCTGGATGGACTGGGACTTTCTTCTCTTGAGCAGTGGAGGCTAAGGTGTAATGTTATGGGAGTTTTATATGGTCATGAGGGCCATGGTTAGAGTGAATAGCAAAGGTCTTTTCCCCAGGTTAGGGAAATCCAAAACTAGAGGGCATTGGTTTAAGGTGAGAGAGGAAAAATTCAAAAGGGACCTGAGGAGGAACCTTCTCACACACAGGATGGTGTATACATGAAAGGAGCTGTCAGAGGAAGTGGTAGAGGTGGGTACATTTAAAAGATATTTGGACAGGTATGTAAATAGGAAATGTTTAGAGAGATATGGGCCAAACACAGTCAAATGGGACTAGTTCAGTTTAGGAAACCTGGTTAGTATGGATGAATTGGGTTGAAGGGTCTGTTTCCGTGCTGTATGTATCTATGACATTTTAGATCACTGAGAACTTTTCTGGGGTAGAGGTGACCTGTTCAAGAGGACAGGGTGCACCTGAACTGGAGGTGGACCAGGTTTGCTAGTGTTGCAAGGAAGGGTTTAAACAAGATTAGCAAGGAGGTGGGATCCTTAGCAGCATGGAGGCAAGTGCAAGGCTCGAAGAAGATACAATAATCAGAAATACTAGGTTGAAGAGACAGGACAGGCTGGATGACAAAGGGAGCAAGGAATGCCTGTTGGATTAAATTGCATTTACTTCAATGCAACAGGGCTCACAGGTAAGGCCAATGGACACAGGATGTGGATAGGTACGTGGGACTGGGATATTATAGCCATTACAGAAACATGGCTAAGGGAGGGATGTGACAGCTTAATGTGCCAGGGTACAGGTGCTTTAGGTGGTGGAAGGAAGGGAGAAGGAGTTGCATTTTTCGTTACGGCCAGTATCACAGCAGTAGTCAGAGATGAAATAACTGAAGGATCTTCTGGTGAGGCTTTATGCGTGGAGCTAAGAAATAAGAAGGGGATGGTGACATAATTGGGGTTGTACTGCAGGCACCAAACAGTCAACAGGAATTAGAGCAACAAATAATTAGGGAGACTGGGGAGCAATAGGGTTATCATTACAGAGGATTTTAATTTTCCTAACATAGATTGGACTGCCAGATCGTTAAGGGCTTAGATGGGGTGGAATTTGTTAATGCGTTCAGGAAAGTTTCCTCAAGCAGTTTATAGAGGGTCCTACATGGGAAGGGGCAAAACTCGACCTACTATTGGGAAATAGGGCAGGACAGTTAACGGAGGTGACAGTGGGGGAACACTTTGGGGTCAGTGACCATAGTTCTACTAATTTTAAAATAGTTATGAAGATGGACAAAATTTGCACACAGGTTCAAGTTCTAAATTGGGGCAATGCGAATTTTGATGGAATTAGACAGGAGCTTGCAGGGGTTGATTGGAGTAATTTGTTTGCAGGCAAAGGGACCTCTGGCAAATGGGAGGCCTTTAAAAGTGAGATAGCTACATTCAAGGTCTATACATTCCTGTGAAGGTGAAGGGCAAGGTTGGCAGGAATAGAGAACCCTGGATGACAAGAAATATTGAGCTCTGACCAGAAAAAAAAGGAGGCGTGGCTCAGGTATAGGCTACTGGGATCAAGGAAATCCCTGGAGGTATACAGGGAATGCAGAAGTCTACTGAAAAAAATTAGGAGATGAAAAAGGAGTACGAGATAGCCTTGGCTGAGAAGATTAAGGTGAATCCAAAAGGTATTTTAAGTATATTAAAGGAAAAGGAATAACTAGAGTGAGAATAGGGTCCCTCAAGGACCAGAGAGAACATGTATGTGTAGAACTGCAAGAGATGGGTGAGGTTCTCAATGAATATTTATCTTCTATGTTTACTGTGGAGAAAGACATGAAGACTTGGGAACTTGGGGAAGTTAGTGGTGATATCTTGGGGTCAGTCCATATCAGAATAGAGGAAGTGTTGGATGTATTAGAATGTATGAAGGTCCTGACCAGATATATCCAAGAACACTGCAAGAGGCTAGAAAAGAAATTGTGGGCACTCTGGCTGATATTTTTGTATCATTGTTAGCACGGGTGAGGTCTTGGAAGACTGGAGGCTCGGGAATGTTGTGCCATTATTTAAGAAGAGCTGCAAAACAAAGCCTGGGAACTATAGACCAGTAAGCTTAATATCTGTGGTAGGTAAGTTACTTGAGAAGATTGAGGGATAAGACATACATGCATTTGGAAAGACAGGATTTGATTAGGACTAAGTCCTTCCTGATGAAAGGCTTATGCCCAAAATGTCGATTCTGCTCTTTGGATGTTGCCTAACCTGCTGTGCTTTCCCGGCACCACACACTCGACTTTGATTAGGAATAATCAGCATGGCTTTGTGAGTGGGAGATCATGCCTCACAAATTTGTTAGAGTTCTTTGATGAGGTGACCAGGAAGGTTGATGAGGCCAAGGCAGTAGATGTAGTCTATATGGATTTCTATAAGACCTTTGATAAGGTACCACATGGAAGGCTGCTCTGAAAGGTTAGATCGCATGGTATCCAGGTGGAGTTGGCAAATTGGATACAAAATTGGCCTAATGGTATGAAGCAGAGGGTAATAGTGGAAGGATGCTTCTCGGACTGAAGGCCTGTAACTTATAAAGTGCATCAGGGGTCAGTGCTGGGTCCATTGCTGTTATCTATATCAATGATTTGGAAGAGAATGCACAAGGCATGATTAGTAAGTTTGCTGATGACCCTAAAACAGGCGGTATCGTGGACAGTGAGGAAGGTTATCAGAAATTGCAGCAGGACCTTGATCAGCTGGGGAAGTGAGCCAAGAAATGGCAAATGGAGTTTAATATAGATAAATGTGAGGTCTTGCATTTTGGAAAGTCAAATCAAGGTAGCAGTTTCATAGTGAACGGTAGGGCCTTAAGGAGCAGAGGGATCTTGGAGTTCAGGTATACAGTCCTCTGAAAGTGGAGTCACAGGTAGACAGGGCAGTGAAGAAGACTTTTGGCACATTGTCCTTCATCAGTCAGGGTACTGAGTATAGAAGTTGGGAGTTTAAGTTGCAGTTGTATAGGACGTTGGTGAGGCCGCACACGGAGTATTGTGTTCAGTTTTGGTCACCTTGTTATAGGAAGGACGTCATTGAACTGGAAAGAGTGCAGAAGTAATTTACAAGGATGTTGCCTGGACTCAATGATCTGAGTGAAAGTGAGAAGTTGGACAAGCTAGGACGTTTTTCGTTCAAGCGTAGGAGACTGAGGTAAGACCTCGTAGGGGTATATAAGATTATGAGAGGCATGGATAGGGTGAATGCACTCAATCTTTTTCCCAGGGTCGGGGAATCGAGGATTGGAGGGTATCAGTTTAAGATTAGAGGGGAAAGAATAAAAGCAAACCTGAGGGGCAACTTGTTTACACAGAGGGTGACACACATATGGAATAAGCTGTCAGCAGAAGTGGTTGAGGCGGATACATTAACATTTAAAAGACATTTGGATGAATGCATAGATAGGAAAGTATTAGAAGGATATGGGCAGGGAAATGGGGTTAAGCGTTGATGGACATTTTGGGTCAGCATGGATTAGTTTGTGCCAGAGGGCCTGTTTCTATGCTGTAGGACTCTGACTGAATTTAGTGCAAAGCATGGATTAGCAACATGCCTCGAGGCCACAGAAAGTGGACTAAATTCTAGATCACTTGAGAGAGAGGGAAATGTTACTGAGCATAAAAATGGCCATTCAACATGCAAGAGGATTAAATTAAATTTGTATTCTACTCCAACCCCAACAACTTCTTGAAAGGTGAACATATCTCTCACCGAGCCCCAGAGTGTGACACAGTCCTCTTGACCACTTGCAAAGTTGTTAGGTTCAAAGGGATGCCAGTAAGTGAAGCGAACTGGAGTTCCATCTGACCATTCAAAGTTCATTTGACGCTTGATGTCATTGAGACCAATCCATAATTCCTCCACATCTGCAATGGAAGGAAAGAGACAACCAGAGTCAGGGAGCTGACAAATAGAGTGAGCACCACAGCCTTGCAGTATTCACCAGACACAGAGCCCACATATAGACCCTCAGCCACACAACCCAATTCAGAGATATACACTCACCCAGACACATCCCCCAGGTACAGACCCTCATCCTTACCCTGATGTACAAGCTCCCCGACACATGACCCAGGTACAGAGGTTCAGTGGCACAACTGTTGTAGACACACAGAGACACATATCCCACAAACAGAAGCTCCGCTACACAGCCTGTGAGAGACATGTACCATCCAGACAAAACCCCGTGCCACTGAAACAGAGACACCCAAATATACAGCCTCAGATACACAGCCCCCAGACACATACACACTCAGTTAGAAACATAAATATACAGATCCTCAAGCACTCCCATCTAAGCACAATCCCCACCGACCAACATCAGACACCTTTGCACAAACTTGTACAAAAGCAAGCATGTGATTTCTCCTTGATATCATTCTGTTGCTCAGAGATCATTCTGTTGCTCTGCAATGTCAGCAGTACCTTCTATTACATGCCCTGTGGATGTTGAAGCTCTAGTTGCAGTAGGGAGGAGGCAACTGGTTTAAAAAAAATCCTGCACCATTTAAAGGCCCAATTGGGAATCCCAGAGCAGGTTCTAATGAGTCCAGGTGCCGCTCTTCACGGGCAGAGTCACGGCCACTAGTTGCTGAGACAGTCAAGGAAAAATGGCTCCTATCTAGATCATTTAGGAGAAAGTGAGGACTGCAGATGCTGGAGATCAGAGCTGAAAAATTGTTGCTGGAAAAACACTTTTCTATTTTTTCCAGCAACACATTTTTCCTATCTAGATCATTAACAAGTATCCTTTCCATTTCCTTGAAAACTATCCAAGTTTATGATGAACATATTTTTCACTCAGTTTGAGTTCATGGTTTAGTGGCTGAGACATTGCGGTACATAGAGAATTGGCTGACTAGAGGAAGGCTGAGAGTAGACACAAAGGGGACTTTTTTAGGATGGCAGCCGGTGACTAGTGGAGTTCCACAAGGGTAATGTTGAGACCACAACTATTCACATTATACATTAACCAGGCGGATGAAGGAACTGAGAGCATTGTTGCTACATTTGCAGATGACACAAAGATAGATAGAGGGACAGGTAGTGTTGAAGAAGCGGGAGGCTGCAGAAGGACTTGGACAGGCTAGCAGAATGGGCAAAGAGATGGCAGATAGAATACAATGTGCGAAAGTGTGAGGTACTGCACTTTGGTAGGAAGAACAGAGGCTCAGAGTACTTTCTAAATAGGGAAAGGCTTTGAAATCCTGAAGCACAAAAGGACTTGGGAATCATAGTTCAGGATTCTTGAAATGTTAACATGCAGGTTCAGTTGACAGTTAGGAAGGCAAATACAATGTTAGCATTAATTTCAAGAGGACTAGAATACAAAAGCAGGGATGTACTGCTGAAGCTGTATAAGGCTTTGGTCAGACTACATTTGAAATATTGTGAGCAGTTATGGGCCCCATATTGACTGAAGGATATGCTGGTTTTGGAGTGAATTCAGAGGAGGTTTACAAGAATGATCTCGAAGATAAAGTACTTGTCATATGAGGAGCGGTTGAGGACTCTGGGTCTGTACTCTATGGAATTTAGAAAGATGAGAGGAATCTGATTGAAACTTATAGAATGCTGAGAGGCCTGAATAGAGTGGATGTGAGAAGATGTTTCCCTTGAGGGCACAGCCTCAAAGTGAAGCGATGATCCTTTGAGATGAGGAGGGAGTTTCTTCAGTGAGTGGTCAATCTGTGGAACTCATTGCTGCAGAGGGCTGTGGTGGCAAAGTCATTAAGTATATTTAAGACAGAGATAATAGATTCTTGATAAGCAACATCAGCCATGATTGAATGGCACAGCAGACTCATTAGGCCAAATCACCTAAATCTACTCCTATCTCTTACAGTTTCTTATGGGAGGCTGAGAATTTCCTGGAGTGAATGTTGCAGAGGTGATCACTCAACGCTTATAGAAAGTATAGGAAGATAAGTACTCAGCAGCTGGCCATCCAGCAGGGTGTGGAGACAGTGTCAGCACTGGAATCCTCTAGGAGAGTGGCATTCCCAAACTGATTTTCACAGAACCATAAAATGGCCACAGCACAGAAAGAGGTCATTCAGCCTATCAAACCCTTGTCAAATCTGCCAGAGCAATGTAGATGGATTTCTCAGAAAGCTTGCAATTTTCTCTCTCTTTGGATATTATCCAGTTCTCTTCTGAAAGCCGCAATTGAATATGCTGCCACCACATGCTCAAGCAGAAGAGTCCAAACCGTAACCAAAAAAATTCACCGAAATGTCTTTTGTCAGCAGCTCTACCAAATGACTATGAACCTGGTGCCTGTCACCTGTCACCACCGAGAAGCTGCAAAACAAATGGAAGGGAAAGGAAACAGCCTGAAATCATGATCCATGTGGGAAACAACATCATTGGAATAAATGATTGAAATCCTTTCATCTGATTTTCAAGAGCTTGGGAGGAAATTGAAAAGCAAGACCTCGTCGGACTTATTCTGGACTACTCCCTTTACCATGCTCTAGTGAGTTCAGAAATATTAAGATAAAACGTGCTAAATGTGAATGGATAGTGTGATGGTACTGTGGCTTTAAGAGGTGTATTTTATCCTGTTTATTTTTAAAAGAGGTTTAAAGACAGAGGTGATAAGCTGTCTATTTGATTCCAATAAAGTAAATAACTTGTGAGGCCATGTTTTTTTCTTAAAGCTGGAACAATAGAAACACTTTGGATGGGTGGGGTCAGACTCCCCCAGATCCAGGATTTTTAGGTTAAGTTTTTCAGTAGTAGTTGTTGCTGGGGTGTCGAAGCTGGGTTTGGAAGCTGCAGTATATCTC
>NC_057742.1:37005555-37024665 GCF_004010195.1 Chiloscyllium plagiosum | reverse complement strand
CCTGTCCACCAACAACAATTTTAATGGCATGCGCACCCCCCCCCCCCCCCCCCCCCCCGCCCCTTACCTGGATGAGTGCACTCCAACACTAAAGAAGCTTGACATCATCCAGCACAAAGCTTGACTGGCACTAAATCCACAACTGTTCATCAAGGTCCTTTAGACAGCACCTTCCAAACCCACAAATACTACTATCTCAAAGAACAAGGGCAGCAGATATATGGGAACTCCACCACCTGCAATTTTCCTGCTATGTCGCTCGCTATGTTGACTTAGAAATACATAATGTGGATATGCCAGAGTTGGACTGGGGTGGACAAGGTCAAAAATCAAATGGCACCAGGTTATAGTCCAACAGATTTAATTGAAAATGCAAGCTTTCAGAACTCCACTCCTTCCTCACAGGCATGGTATGATAGAGAGGTATGAGAAACAGTATTTATAAGCAAAAAGTTAACAACTTTAAAACTAACTGCTCTTACTGAATCCTTTAATCAGTTAGGAGATAGACTGCTGATTAAAATGCAAAATCCAGATTCCTTTCAAGTCTTTGTCCCTAGATAATTAAAGCTTTCATCAACGTACATGGTGTGTTGGATGGCACTTATAGGAAGGGAGAAAAGTTGCAGATACAGTCACATAGATGGGTTAACTCCAGGAAAGATAAGAGAGGTAGGCAAGTAGTGCAGGAGTCTTCTGTAGTTATCCCCATTTCAAATGTGTGCTGTTTTGAAAAATGTAGGGGACTCTCAGAGGAATGTAGCACGAACAGTCAAGTTTCTGGCATCAAGTCTGGCTCTAATACAATGAAGGGTACGTCAGGTTCCAAGAGACCAATTGTGTTAGGGGACTCTCTAGTCCGAGGCACAGACAGATTTATTTGTGGCCAGCAGCGAAAAATCAGGATGGTCTGTTGCGTCCCTGGTGCCAGGATGAAGGATGTCTCCAAGAGGGTGCAGAATGTTCTCAAGGGGGAGAGGGACCAGCAAGAAGTCATTGTACACATTGGAACCAACAACATGGGAAGGGAAAAGGATGAGATTCTGAAGGGAGAATATAGAGAGTTAGGAAGGAATTTAAAAAGGAGATCCTCGAGAGTAGTACTATCTGGATTACTCCCAGTGCTGCGAGCTAGTGAGGGTAGGAAGACGAGGATAGAGCAGATGAATGCATGGCTGAGGAGCTGGTGTATGGGAGAAGGATTCACATTTTTGGATCATTGGAATCTTTTCTGAGGGAGAAGTGACCTGTACAAGAAGGATGGATTGTGCCTGAATTGGAAGGGGACTAATATACTGGCAGGGAGATTTGCTAGAGCTGCTCGAAATGATTTAAACTATTAAGGTGGGGGGTGGAACCCAGGGAGATAGTGAGGAAAGAGATCAATCTAAAACTGGTTCAGTTGATAAAAGAAGCATATCAAACAATCAGGGCAGGCAGGGACAAAGTAGAGAACAAGATAGGACTGATAAATTAAGCTGCATTTATTTCAATGCAAGAGGCCTAACAGGAAGGACAGATGAACTCAGGGCACAGTTAGGAACATGGCACTGGGATATCATAGCAATTACAGAAACATGGTTCAGGGATGGGTAGGACTGGCAGCTTAATGTTCCAGGATGCAAATGCTTCAGGAAGGACATAAAGGGAGGCAAGAGGAGGGGGAGTGGCATTTTGATAAGGGATAGCATTACAACTGTACTGAGGGAGGATATTCCTGAAAATACATCCAGGGAAGTTGTTTGGGTGGAACTGAGAAATAAGAAAGGGATAATCACCTTATTGGGATTGTATTATAGACCCCTAATAGTTAGCAGGAAATTGATAAACAAATTTCTAAGAAGATTTCAGTTATCTATAAGACTAATAGGGTGGTTTGAGAGGGGATTTTAACTGTTGTTTCCTTAGGCATTCATACAGGAAGTACAGTTCGTGGGTGGCGCTCTGTTGGATGGCATTGGTTTCCCCAGAAATCTGGAGAAATAAATAAGACCAACTTCCAAAAAATGAAACCAGACGAATCCAACACACCACACTTCTACGGATTACCTAAAATTCACAAACCAGGAGCCCCCCCCTCAGACTAATAGTCTCGCTACCTGGAACACCAACTTACAGATTAGCCAAGGAGCTGCACAAAAGACTAAAACACTTAGTAGATGACTCACCACTCCACTCCACCCAAGACCATCAATGACACCAAGATAGAAGAGGATGAAATAATGGTCTCCTTTGATGTAACAACCCTGTTCACATCCATCAACATCAACCTGGCCAAGGAAACACTGACTATACTATTAGAAGAACCAAAGACACATATGCCAAACACCATCAACTTCATCAGCAAGGACAGTATTGTCAAGTGGACCTATGCCTTACCACCCACTTCACCTTCAACAACAAAACCTACAGACAAACCAACGGAACACCCTTAAATCTCCGATATCAGGGTTCTTAGCAGAGGCAGTAAAGCAGAGACTCAAACAAACAGCTCTGCCAACAATCCAACCCAAATTTTGGGTTCGCTAAGTGGATGACACCTTTGTCATCACTAAACAAATTAGAGGAAACCTTCAAGACCATCAATAATACCCTTTCTGGTAAAAAAATTCACTAAAGAGGAGGAAAACAACAGCAAGCTGCCATTCCAAGATGTCACAGTAAAGCAAACAGCCAATAGGGAACTTCAAACTAGCATCTACAGGAAAACACATACGGACAAAATATTGAACGACAGAAGCAATCATTCCAACATCCACAAACGAAGCTGTATTAGAACGTTATTTCAATGAGCCACCACATACTGCAGCATAGAGGAACTACGCAGAGCAGAGGAAAATTGCCTGTACAGCATATTCAAAAAGAACAGATACCCAATGAACACAGTTCACTGATTTCTCAGCAACAAACCCAAACAACCCAGACAAAACACGTCCAGAAACCGTAGCCACTCTCCCCTATGTGAAAGGCATTTCAGAAGTGACTGCCAGACTACTCAGACCCCTTGGCATCATGGTAGCCCACAAACCCACCAACAGCAGTTAATGAATTTGAAAGACTCTATACAGACAACAAACAAAACCAATGGTATTTACAAAATACCTTGCAAGAACTGTAACAAATACTACATTGGACAAGCATGTCGAAAAATAGCCACCAGGATACATGAACATCAACTAGTCACAAAAAGACATGACCCACTCTCGCTAGTATCCTTACATACGGGTGAGGAAAGACATCACTTCTACCGGGACAACGCATCCATCCTGGGACAAGCCAAATAGGGACACACACGAGAATCCGTAGAAGCATGGATTTCCAACCGGAACTCAATAAACATACTTGGATCCCATATACTCCACCCCCTGCCCCCCAATGTCCTGTACTGCCGCAACATGATCTCCCAATTCCTGTACTCAGTACTCTGGCCAATAAAGGAAAGCATACCAAATGCCCTTTTCACTATCCTAGCTACCTGTGAATTCACTTTCAAGGAGCTATGAACCTGCACTCCAAAGTCTCTTTGTTCAGCAACACTCCCCAGGACCTTACCATTGAGCATATAAGTTCTGCTCTGATTTGCTTTTCTAAAATGCAGCACCTCACATTTATCTAAATTAATCTCCATCTGCCACCTCTCAGTCAATTGATCCATCTGATCAAGATCCCGTTGTGCGCTTAGGTAACCTTCTTCGCTGTCTACAACACCTCCAATTTTGGTGTCATTCGCAAACTACTAACTATACCTCCTATATTCATATCCAGATCATTTATATAAATGATGAAAAGCAGTGGACCCAATACCAATCTTTGTGGCACACCACTGGTCACAGACCTCCAGTCTGAAAAGCTACCCTCCACCATCACCGTCTGTCTTCTACTTTCCAGCCAGTTCTGTCTCCAAATGACTAGTTTTCCCTGTATTCCATGTGATCTAACTTTGCTAATCGGTTTACCATGAGAACCTTGTTGAACACCTTACTTAAATTGATATAGATCACATCTGTCCTCATCAATCCTCTTTGTTACTTCTTCAAAACCTCAGTCAAGTTAGTAAGACATGATTTCTCACACACAAAGCCATGTTGACTATCCTATATCAGTCCTTGTCTTTCCAAATACATGCAAACCTGGTCCCTCTGGATTCCCTCCAATAACGTGCCGATGTCAGGCTCACTGGTCATCTGGCTTTTCTTTACCACCTTTTTTAAATATTGGTACCATGTTAGCGAACCTCCAGTCTTCTAGCACTTCACCTGTGACTACCAATAATGCAAATATCTCAGCAAGGGGCCCAGCAATCACTTCCCTAGCTTCCCACAGAGTTTTAAGGTACACCTGATCAGGTCTTGGGAATTTATCCACCTTTATGCGTTTTAAGACACATAGCACCTCTTCCTCTGTAATATCAACATTTTTGAAACTGTCACCATCTATTTTTCCACATTCTGTATCTTCCATGTTCTTCTCCACAGTAAACAGTGATGCAAAATACTTGTTTAGTATCCTCCCCCATTTCCTGCTGTTCTGCACATAGGCTGCCTTGTTGAGCTTTGATCCCCCTCATTACCATTTTGTGCTGAATGAATATATAAAATCCCTTATCTCATGTCCCATTTTATGCCCTCCTGACTTCCCTCTTAAGTATACTCCTATTGCCTTTGTATTCTTCTAAGGATTCTCTGCTATCTATATCTGACATATGTTTCTTTCTTTTTCTTGACCATAACCTCAATTTCTCTAGTCATCTATCAGCCTTGGCTTTCACCCTAACAGAAACATACTGTCTTTTGACTCTCATAATCTCATATGTGAAGGCTTCCAATTTTCTTTGTCCCTTTACGTGTGAACATCTGCTCCCAATCAACTTTCAACAGTCCTTGCTTAATACTGTCAAAATTGGCCTTCCTCCAATTTAGAACTTTAACTTTTAGATCCAGTCTATCCTTTTCCATCACTGTTTTAAAACTAATAGAATTATGGTCACTGGCCCCAATTGCTCTCCCACTGACACCTCAGCCACTTGCTTTGCCTTATTTCCCAACAGTAGGTCAAGTTTTGCACCTTCTCTAGTAGGTATCTGGATTTTAATCAGCAGTCTACCTCCTAATTGATTAAAGGATTCAATAAGGGCATCTAGTTTTAAAGTTGTTAACTTTTTGCTTATTAATACTGTATCTCATTCAGCTCTATCACACCATGCCTGTGGAAGAAGCAGAGCTCCGAAAGCTTGCAATTTCAAATAAACCTGTTGCCTGGTATCGTTTGATTTTTGACCTGGAAGTACATTTCTGTTCCTTCAATGTCACGGGGGTTCAAAACCCTAGAACTCCTTTCCTAATAGCATTGTAGATGTACCAATACCAAACGGATTGCAGTAGGTCAAGGAGGCAGCTCAGCACCACCTTCTCAAAGACAGCTAGGGATGGGCAATAAATGCTGGCTAGCCAATGATGCCCAAATTGCATGAATGATTAAAAAATCAAATGTCTTCCCTGTGTCCACTCTGCTTATTACACCTTCAAATAGCTCAAATGAATTTTTCTAAAATGATTTCCCTTTCAGAAAACCAACTGATTCTGCCTAAAATGTTCTGCTGCTACTGTCTTCATTATGGATTCTTGAGTTTTACCACAGATAAATAGCCAACCTAGTTTAGTTT
The DNA here is from genome assembly GCF_004010195.1 of Chiloscyllium plagiosum. Lineage (NCBI taxonomy): Eukaryota > Metazoa > Chordata > Chondrichthyes > Orectolobiformes > Hemiscylliidae > Chiloscyllium > Chiloscyllium plagiosum. The sequence goes on along the minus strand of NC_057742.1, from coordinate 37,019,003 downwards.
CCTGCTTTCTATATCCCTGCTTTCTAGAACAGTGTTACATGAGGGCAGCATGGTGCTTTATAGTGGTAAACGTGACTGTCTCTGTGGAAATTGTACATTCTCCCTGCATCTGTGAGAGTTTCCTCCAGGTGCTCCGGTTTCCTCCTATAGTCCAGGGATGTGCAGGTTAGAGGGATTGGATATAGGAAATGCAGAGTTACAAGGATAGGGTAAGGGTTTAGGTCAGGATGGGTCATGCTCTTTGAAGGATTGGTGTGGACTTGATGGGCTGAATGGCCTGCTTCCACATTGTAGAGATTCTATTATTTGTAGTTTATGCGCACGGACCACTTCAGAATGATGGGAATTTTGGAAAATTACCATCAATGGATCTAATACCTCCTCGCTTCCTCGAGGATCCAGGGATCAGCTGCAAACACTTGTCAAGTCTTAAGTCTCACTAGTAATATTACTACTGATTTTGATCATTTCAAGCTCCTTCCTTTATTTGCTTCTTGATATTCCAATATTACTGGGATACTCTTTGTATCTTCTACTGTTAATTTAGATACAAAATACTCATTCAAAATTCTATGCCATTATCTACTGTCCCCTTATTAAGCCACCCTGCAAAAGACCAACGTTTACTTTAGCTACTTGCATTAGTTTTTATTGCCTTTTCTTATTTCGCTCACAAGTCTACTCTCATTCTCTTGCACTTTTTTGTAAACATACATTGCTGGCCTCTAAACCTCTCTGAATTTTCTAAGCTACTATTAACCTTTGCAGCATTGTGCACTTTATCTTTCAATCATTCGTAACTTTATCTACAGATGATATAACCTTTTTATAAAATGTCTATTTCGAATGGATTATATAAATACAGGTGCACAATCCTTTATCCGCAATGCTTTGGACCAGCTGGTTTTTGGAATTCAGAATTTTTTGAATTTCAGAAAAAGTGACAGTTTGATGGCGAAATTTTTAAAAATCTTACCGAGCAGACTGACTGAATAAAACGGGCCTTGGAGACAGATTAGATTAGATTACATTACAGTGTGGAAACAGGCCCTTCGGCCCAACAAGTCCACACCGACCCGCCGAAGCGCAACCCACCCATACCCCTACATTTACCCCTTACCTAACACTACGGGCAATTTAGCAAGGCCAATTCACCTGAGCTGCACATCTTTGGATTGTGGGAGGAAACTGGAGCACCCGGAGGAAACCCACGCAGACACGGGGAGAACGTGCAAACTCCACACAGTCAGTCGCCAGAGGCGGGAATTGAACCCGGGTCTCTGGCGCTGCAAGGCAGCAGTGCTAACCACTGTGCCACCGTGCCGCCCACTGTGCCACCATGCCGCCCACAGAATTGAGACCTGCCAGTGCTGGGCCACACACCCCCGATGTCTCATCTGAGGGACACACATCGAGTGGGTGTTGACTTGGGTTAATGCCAAACAACCTTGTTAATGAGAAAAAAACTTCACAATACCTTTGGACTTTGGAGCTTTTCAGATTTCGGGATTTCGGATAAAGGGTTGTCTGCCTGTATCTAGCACATAGGAAGATGATTGTGATTGTAGAAGGTCAGGCATCCCAGCTCCAGGACATCTCTGCAGGAGTTCCTCAGAAGCAGCATTGATGCTGCTCCATCAATGATCTTCCCTCCATCATAAAGTCACGACTGGGGTTATTCACCGATGATTGCACAATATTCAGCACCATTCAAGACATCTCAGATATTGAAGCAGTCCATGTTCAGACACAACAAGATCTCGACAATATCCAGGTTTGGACTGAAGAGTGCCAAGTAATATTCATGCCACACAAATCCTGCACAATTATGATCTCCAATAAGAGAGAATCTAACCACACTTCTTGACATCCAATAGCATTATCATCAATGAATCCCCCACTATCAACGTCTCCTGGATTACCATAGACTAGAAACTGAACAGGACTCACCATTTAAATACATCGGCTACAAAAGCAGGTCAGAAACTAGGAATACTGCAGCAAATTACTCACCTCCTGACTCCCCAAAACCTATTCACTATCTGCAAGGCACAAGTCAGGAGTTTGATAGAATACTCCCCCCTTGCCTGGATGGATTCAGCTTCAACAACACTAAGGAAGCTCAACTCCATCCAGGATATTGCAGCCCACTTGACTGGAACTATATTCACAAATATCCACTCCCTCCAGCACCGATACTCAGTAGCAGCAGTGTGTACTATCCACAAAATGCACTGCAGGAGCTCACCAAAGATCATTAATAGCACCTTCGAAACATATGACCACTTCCATCTTGAAGGACAACAGCAGCTGGACATGGGAACATCACCATTTTCAAGTTTCTCTCCAAGTCACTCACCATCCTGACTTGGAAATACAGGGGAACCTTGATTATCCAAACATGATGGATGGGCACTATTTGATAATCGATTATTCGGTTAATCGATTAAATGCCTTTCCTCTGGGGCTTAGAGTTAAAGTCTTCTTGTTCAGGAGACTGCAGCAGCACACAGCATGCGAGGCCCTGTCTCCCCACCCCGTCCAACACCTCCCCCTGCTCCCAACCCCATACACACCCGCCCCCTCTCCGGGGCAGCCAGACTGCACACCAGCAACAAGTCTTCTGCTGCTGCTGCTGCCTTTGTGGGGTAAATCTCCAAATAGCACACGCACACACACAGCCACACACACAACTTTTTATTGCAACTTCTGGACAGGTTCCACCTTTGCCTTGTACAGGACAGTGTTGGAGAGGTTATGTTAGGGTGGGGTTCAGAATACACCCCTGTGTAGAACTCCAGGGAAACTGTGGGAGAGAGAGGGCGGGAGGTCAGTCAGTTAGAGACACTGTCTGTTTAATCACTGTAAACAGAAGACGTGATCTCTGTTGGAAACACGTCTTTGATGTAATGTTTCCATCGAGATCTCCTTCGGATAATCCGATTTTTGGATAATTGGTATTCAGATAATCGAGGTTCTTCTGTACATCCCCATTCCTTCACTGTCACTGGGTCAAAGTGCTGGAATTCTCTCTATAAGGGCACGTGAGTCTACCTAGAGCACATGGACTGCAGCGGTTCAAGCAGCCAACTCAACACCTTTTCTCAAGGGCAACAAGGGATGGTCAATAGTTGCTGGCGCTGGGGGGTGGGGCCACTGGCGGTGATGGGGAGGGAGATAAGAGGAATTGAATGGGGACTGGGAGTTGGGGGGGGATGGGTTGGGGTGTGGTGGAGAGAGCGGGGAACACATGCACGGACAGCCCAGCCCAGGACACAGCCCCTAGGAAGGCCCTTCCTCATGTGGTAAATCAGCTGGTGAGGTCCAGGCGATGAGATGCTGAAAGGAGCACCAGCCAAAGACACTCGCGGAGAGGAGAAGCACTGTTTTGGTGACTTCCATCATTGCTTCCCTGTCCCAATGCAGCCAGCCTGGTGATACCAAAGGCACATACAGCTTCGTCCTCTGTCTAGGTGACTTCACAAGCCACGTCTGCACATGAGCGAGTGTTGTTATAGATAATCATTTACGTCAAAAAAACAGAATGTTTTCACAAGATGGAGAATCGGGAAAAAAGGAATGAGAAAGTCAATGAGATTCCACACAGCACAAGATCTAAAGTAGAAGAGAACGATTCCATCTGAGAAGTCACTTTTTCCAAGAGTAAGTTCAGACAGGAGAGAGATTTCTGTCAGGCAGTACAATGAACAAGACACTTTGAGTGAGTAGATATTAAGGGAAACTAGAATCTAAAACCTAACTTGCTAATAAATTAACAAGATAAAGAAAGAAGAGAATAAGGGAAAGAGAGGGAAATAAAGCTCATAAACACTAATGTGTCAATCTATCCTATGCGGTAATAAAAGATACATTGCAAACAACTAGTGTGAGCTCCAAATCCCTTGTAAAATACTACATTCAAAATCATAGAATTGCTACAGTGTAGGAGGAGGCCTTTCAGTCCATCATGCCTGCAGCAACCCTGTGATAAGCAATTCACTTAGTTTCATTTTCCTACTTTCCATAAGCTTGCACATTGTTGCTTTTCTAATAATTATCTTTTAAATGTCTTGAGTAAACTTACTTCCACCACTCTAGGCACCAGCTAGTTGCTGCACAGAAGTTTCTTCTCATACCACCTTTGCTCTTTTACTTTAAATCTGTGTCCTCTCCTTCCCAATATTTTCAGAAGTGTGGATAGTTTCTCCCTCTCTACCTCAACAAAATTTCCTCTCAGTCTTCATTCAACTAGAAAAAATCAGGCCCAACTTCTCCGACCTATCTTCCTTACTGAAGTTCCTCATTCTGGAACTATTCTCACGAATCTTGTCTGCACTCTCTTCAATGCCATCACATCTTCCTTAAAGTGTAGTGCTCAGAACTGGATACAATGCTGCAGCTGAAGCTACAATAGTGCCTTATACAAGTTCATCACAACCTCCATTCTCTTGTCATCTATACCCTGATTAACAAAGCCCAGAACACTGCATGTTTTATTAACTGCTCTCCGCACCTCTCCGATCACCTTCAATGACTTACATACATATACAACTCTGCTGCTATACCCCTTTTACAGTTGTACCCCTCATTTTATATTATTTCTCCACATCTTGCTAAAATGAATTAACTATCATTCCTCCACGTTGAATGCCATTTGCTACTTGTTGGCCCACTCCATTAACTATTCCATTGTCCTTCTGACACTCTACATTACTTTCCTCAGTATTCACACCAAGTTTAGTGTCATCTAAAAATTTTAAAAAGTGCAGATTTCACAGCAAAGTCGAGATTATTAATATATATTAGGAAAAGTAAGGGTCCCAACCTGGCCTCCTGGGGAAATCTTCAGACCATCCTCCAGTCTGAAAAGTCTCCATTAACCACAATACTCTGTTTCCTGTCACACAGCCAATTCACTATCTATGTTGTTATTGTAAGAGCAAGGTAGGATTCCGTACAATTCTGGGATGCTCCAATTTGATGATTCAGTATCACACTGAGGAAAGCATCTAATCAACTAGGGCAGCTAACATCATTCCTTTCATACAGCACCATGCCAAGGGTACAGGAAACTTTCTCCAAGTTCAATTCTCCTTCAGGAAGTTGGGTCGCTTCAGGACATCATATTTGCTATATTTGTGGTGTTGCCAAAATACCATCTGCTTTCATTCAAATCAAACACAGTTCTCACAATGTACCACAGATCTCCAGCAATGCAGCACAGACATACAACTCTTTAACCTACAATCATAATATACAATCAAGTCAGGAGATTCTTTAACTGTTACACTAGCCAAAAACAAGATCTGTCCTCGTTAATCAACTCACCACTCTTGATTCTTGCACTCGGCATTGCTCTTCAGCTGACCCATAGCAACTTCTCAATGAGTTAACACTCTTAATTCTGTTAAGACTTTTTTCTTTCCTTGTTCAGCCTCATAGAAACCATTTAACAGCAGACAGCTTTCTCCCAGGATTCTTGGGTTTTGTTTGTCCCTCTTTCACAGGACCCTTAGTCTCTAATCGAGCCCTCATTTTCTCTTCCACTCAATTGCTATTTACATGCTTTTAGAAGACTTTTGGATTCTTTGTATGTTAGCTCCCAGTGAATTTGCATATTCAGATCTGTTGAACTTCCACCACTGGAATGCATGCTAGTGTGTGGAGCTTGCACATCTCGTGACATCCCTACCTTTGGTTGTGGAATCCTTGGTCTTTGGCTTTTTCTTGCAGACATACGGCCGAGCAATGCCACAGTCTTTATTCTGCCATCTTCCGGAAGATTCTGTCCTGATAACTCCACAGTTTTCCTCAAATGAGTTTGCAGGTTGGTCTATGACAGAGTGGAAAAGAAAACACCAGAAATTTGTGCTGAACCTAGGCATAGAGCAGATGTGTTATAGATTTGTGGCAGTCTCTAAAATGACTACACTGAATATTACGTTCTCTAAACCACACCCCCACCAAACAAAGTGATACATATTCAGCAGTCTGAGTAAAAAGCAAACCTCCCACTTGACAGCACTGGGAGTATAAACATCCTTAGCAGCAGCCAGATGGAGGGCAAATAGAATCACTGCTATCCAATGATTCCTGTTGCAACTTAAGCAGTTGATCAAGTTGGTCAAGTAACACAAGGATAAATGTCATCAGTTATCACACCCTAGGAGTAACTAGGATCAGATTAATTATGAGAAATGAAGAGTGCTCCTGAGGCTTGGGGGAGGAGAGGGCAATAGGCAGAAAGCCAGGGAGAGAGAATGACAGATTGAAGAATCAAGAAAGCTGAGAGAGACAGAGAGAATTAATTTGGGAAGAGTTGTTTAGACACACCTTTGATCTGTTTGGTACAAGGCTGATCGCCATTTCTGTGCACAAGCAACAAGGAATGTCTGAAAACTGATATTGTGACAGCAGCAAAAACCAAGCACAGTCCTCAATCCTCTTCTGACAGCCTGAGATGTTCTTTTTGTTGCCTGGGCTCATCTACAGAGTGGTCACTTGAGTTGTGTACTGGTGGACACATCATCCTTGGGTCTTTATAAAGTGCACTTTAATGAAAAGAGTAATAAACAGAAAGTGTGACACTCTCAAGGGTAAATGAGGGTCTCTTGATTGAGGGAGCTGACAAATTTCTTCAGTAAAAGTTTGGAAAAGGGTCGGTGGAATTGAAGTTGTTGGAGTATCGGAGAAGAATGTAGAACAGCCTCTCCTGAAATTAGATATTCAGGACAAACATCTTATTGAATAAAAAGTAGAATTTACCAACCCAAGTGGATGTTTCCAGAAGGCTGAAACTAAAGCATAGACATCAACTGGAGTTTTCCAAAAATCTCTAGGCATGGGACTGGAGCGGGGAAATTGGCTACTGTTTAAGGAGAGTTGTGATAAAGGAATAAGCCTGCAATTTGGAGGTGAGTTTGTCTGACTTAAATTATGGATAAGATTCCACAATTTATAATGCAGGATATACTTGGTGAAAGGTATGGGCTTAATTAGAATAATTACCATGGATTGACAAAGGATTGACAATTCATGATTGAATAATTTTAGTACATCATGATTTTTGAAAATGTATTTATTCACACAATGTAGGCATTGCTGACCATTTATCGCCCATCCCAAATTACTCAGAGGGCAGTTGAGCATTAACCCCAATGTTGTGGGGCTGGAGTCACATGTAGGCGAGACCATGTAAGGATGGCAGTTTCCTCCCCTAAACAGCATGAGAGAACCAGATGGATTTTTCCCCACAATCAACAATGGATTCATGGTCATCACTGTACCCTTAATTCCAGAATTCAAATTTTCGAAAGGAATTTGATAAAGTGACATGAAGAGACTTGCTACAAGAATGAATACATATGGAATGCAGTCGCACCAATATAGAAAGCATGCTTCCTAGATTCATCAGAAGTCGGTAATGGAGTTCCACAGGAATTTTTACTTTGTCCTTTTTGTTCACTCATTTATATAAAGGATTTGGATACAGTGGAAAAGAATGATAGTGAAGTTGGCCGATAATTATAGCATATAGTAAATGGAGTAAGATCTTTTACGGTAGGACACAGGCAAATTAGTGGATTGGACAGGTAGATGACAGTAGCAAAAAGAAACAAATGAAATACTACATTTTGGGAAAGCAACTGTAAAACTGAAATACAAAACAGTGATTGACTGTGGAGCACAAGAACAGACAATGCATGTTGGCAGCGAAACAATTTAAGCTGAGGGTGTGTACGTGAAGAAGAGTCAACCAAGAGTTACTTAATATTGATCGTAATAATTACCCCTTTCCCAGTTAAGGTATTTCAGTGGTGATCCATCAGACCATTGCCAGCCACCATCAATATCCAAATCATTCAGGCCAATCCACAGAGTAGCACTATAACCAGTCAGGAGACCTAGAGAAGAAGACAACTCACATCACAATGCAAAACTTCAGAATAAAATTGCTGAATTTTGACACTCTACTTAGACTAACCTCAAACGTTTGTGGGCACCATCACTCAGATGGAGATGGTTCTCCTAGCACTGCCTCACTCAGTACACAACTTTTAAAAATTCATTTTCAGGAAGAGGGCATTGCTGGCATTTATCATTGATCCCGAGCTGATCTCAAAAAGGTGGTGGGTGAGCTTTCCTCTTAAACCACTACAGTCTGGGTACTGACAGCATTCACACTGTATCTGCAGTGGATTGACCAGAGACAATGAGTGGCAGCTAGGCCACCTCAGATAGGATGTAAAAGTCAACAACAGAGATGTGGGTCTGGAGGACATGTTGTCCAAACCAAGACAAGACAGAAGGGTTCCTCCCCTAAAGGGCTTGAGAAAACCAGTTTGTTTGGAGGTTGACAATCTGACAGCTTTGTATTCATAGAGTCATACAACACGGAAACAGACCCTTTGATCCAACCATAATCCCAAAATAGACGAGTCCCACCTGTCTATGTTTGGCCTGTATCGCTCCAATCCTTTCCTATTCAAGTACTGTCTGCAGTTCTGGTTTTTCTGCTATATGTAGGATGTTGTGAAACTTGAAAGGGTTCAGAAAAGATTTACAAGGATATTGCCAGGGTTGGAGGGTTTGAGCTGTAGGGAGAGGCTGAATAGGCTGTGGCTATTTTTCCTGGAGTATCAGAGGCTGAGGGGTGGCCTCATAGAGGTTTATAAAATCATGAGGGGCATGGAAAAGGTAAATAGACAAGATCTCATCCCTGGGGTGGGCAAGTCCAAAATTTGACGGCATAGGTTTAAGGTGAGAGGGGAAAGATTTAAAAGGAACCCAAGGGAAAACTTCTTTTCATGCAGAGTGTGGTGCGTGCATAGAATGAGCTGTCAGAGGAAGTGGTGGAGTCTTGTATAATTGTAACATCTAAAAGGCATCTGGATTGGTATATGAATAGGAAGGGTTAGAGGGATATGGGCCAAGTGCTGGCAAATGGGATTCGATTAATTTAGGACACCTGGTCAGCATGGATGAGTTAGACCAAAGGGTCTGTTTTTGTGCTATACATTTCTATGATATTGTGACTCTACTTATCTAAGTATCTTTTAAACATTTATAACTTTGTAACTGTAGCCGCATCCACCACTTCCTCTGGAAGTTCATTGTACACACAAAGCACTCTGTGTAATAAAAAACCTGCATCTCACAGCTTTTTTAAAAAGCAACTTATACAGTCAGCTTTTTACCTACACATCCAAATCTTCAAACTGCTGGGACGGAATTAATAGTCCAATAATAACCATTATACTATCATGTCTCGAAGCTTTGTCAAGTTCTAGGAGTTTTCAAATGCTGCCTTGAAACAAATTACCACTTTTTAAATCACAACTGGAAGAAGCTTGGAACTAGGCCAAGCCCAGGAACACAGTGACTCAAGTTTCTCGATAATCCTTTTCTCTCCTTTGACAAGTACCCGAGCTCCATTGACTGAGGAGGATGGTAGAGAGCAAGGTCAGTTGGTAGTTAGTGGCTTAGAGTGAAACCTCGGTTATGAATATAGAACATAGAACAATACAGTACAGAACAGGCCCTTCGGCCCACGATGTTGTGCCGAACATTTGTCCTAGCTTAAGCACCTACCCATGTACCTATCCAATTGCCACTTAAAGGTCACCAATGACTCTGACTCTGCCACTCCCTCAGGCAGCGCATTCCATGCCCCACCACTCTCTGGGTAAAGAACCTACCCCTGACATCCCCCCTATACCTTCCACCCTTCACCTTAAATTTATGTCCCCTTGTAACATTCTGTTGTACCCGGGGAAAAGGTCTCTGACTGTCTACTCTATCTATTCCCCTGATCATCTTATAAACCTCTATCAAGTCACCCCTCATCCTTCGCCGTTCCAATGAGAAAAGGCCTAGCACTCTCAACCTATCCTCGTAAGACCTATTCTCCATTCCAGGCAACTTCCTGGTAAATCTCCTCTGCACCCTCTCCAAGTGAGGCGACCAGAACTGCACACAGTACTCCAAATGTGGCCTTACCAAGGTCCTGTACAGCTGCAACATCACCTCACGACTCTTGAATTCAATCCCTCTGCTAATGAACGCTCATCCACCATAGGCCTTCTTACAAGCTCTATCCACCTGAGTGGCAACTTTCAAAGATCTATGAACATAGACCCCAAGATCCCTCTGCTCCTCCACCTTACTAAGAACCCTACCGTTAACCCTGTATTCCGCATTCTTATTTGTCCTTCCAAAATGGACAACCTCACACTTGACAGGGTTGAACTCCATCTGCCACTCCTCAGCCCAGCTCTGCATCATATCTAAATCCCTTTGCAGTCGACAACAGCCCTCCTCTCTATCCACAACACCACCAATCTTCGAATGTATCTCCCCACACCACATGTGAGAAATTGGGATCCACTTTAAAACAAAGATGTTTGGAAATTTTCACTAATGCCACTGTAAAGTCAGACAGATAGCAATTAATGAGTCAAGAGTTAGTATATTTCAATCAGTAATGCTCTTCTGCAGTACAAGAACACATTAATAGTGCCCTTTACTCTTCCAAATGCAAATATATAAAACTGAAGCAGGCATTAACTTAAGGGATCAGACTGCAGGCGCTCAGCCTAAACTCTGGCAAGTATCATCTCCTGAAGACATTCCCCTCAGCCAATTGCCAGAGGAAGTGACTCAGAATATGGGAACCTTCCAACTTGGGTTGTGGCAGGAGCTAGCCTTCAGCTCCAGGTCAGCCCCCCTCAAGAGTTCTAGCTGAGGTGGGTCACATGACTAGCAGAGGCCTGCTGTGGAATAGAAAACACTGGAAAGGTACACAAACATTGAAACATGAACTATCAAAGAGACCACAATTTATACAATAGGAGCCCCTGTGTCCAAATCCCACCAGTTGCCTTTCCTCAATTTACATAGCTCAGTAGAAGCAGTTGCTAGCATTGCAAGAGTCAAAAAGACTGGTTGATGCTCTCGGAACACAGAAGATAGAAGTTGAAATAGGCTATTTGGCCCTTCAAACTTGCTTTCCAACTCGATATAAATCTTGGCTGATCCGATTATGGTTTGAACTTTACTTTACTGTCTTACTCTTGACTGCTTTGTTTATTAAAAAGATCTATCTAACTTGGCGCTGAATAAATTCAACAGCCCAAGTCTCTACTGCTCTCTGTGGAAGAGAATTCCACAAATTAATGATCCAGTAAGAGAAAAAAACGTTTTTTAAAGTTTTGTCTCTAGTTCAGTCTGGTTGTTCAACCATGGATCTGCCAACCCGGCTTTCGGAGTAGACCACTCAGAAAGTTGTAAAATGTACACCGGCTAGAAGAAGATTTTTTCAAAATTTGCACACGATGTTCCTCCTGACAGTTTATTATTAAAAACTTTCAAATGGATTGCATTAGCAGCAAACAGTTCCAAAAAATGAAGCCATTCCATCTCTGCTGCACCTCCAAAGGCCAATCCTCCCACTGAAAGACTTTGGGAATTGCATGCATCCCATCTTAATAAACAGCTGAGTTCATTCCACTCAAAAAAGCCTCAAGACTCATAACAGTAACTAAGATGGAGCCACCTCCATCGTTTACTGATGATATTCTTTCAGAGGATCTAAATTCTGCAAAAGCTTGTCAAAAAGGAGGGAATCAGGGCCAAACCGTAATATTTCCAGGAGTAAAGCCATACAAAGTTGATTCCTTAGGGAATGCACTTGACAGTCCTGGCAGTAGTGCGATAGCGAAGAGCAAACTGAATGCACAACTAAAAGCGCTTTGATTTCCAAGAGGATAAAACATTATTGGAATGTAGAATTTAGGTTGATATCAGATCGACCATGATCTTATTGAATGAAGAAGCAGGATCAAAAGACTCAGTGGTGTACTCTTGCTTCTTGTTTGTATTTGCATATCTTTGTATACTATAAAGGAGGTCAAAACTGAGGATGTAATCCTAGGATTGCTTTCATTGAATCCCTACCGTGTGGAAACAGGCCATTCAAACCATTGCGTCCACATCGACCCTCCGAACAGCATCCTACCCAGATGCACCCCTCTACCTTATCCCTGTAATCCCACATTTCCCATAGAAAATCCACCTAACTTGCACATCTTTGGACTGTGGGAAGAAACTGCAACATCCAGAGGAAACCCACACAGACACAGAGACCTTGTGTAAACTCCACCTGAAGCTGGAATCAAACCCGGTCCCTGACGCTGTGAGGCAGGAGTGCTAACAACTGAGCCACCATGCTCTTATGGATTAATTTGGTTCTCTAGTTAGCAGTCATGTCTCTGACTCAGACAGTTGAGTGTTTAGCAAGTAATCTAGGTCAATATTTCAGTGGAGTACCAAAAGGAGCTATATTTTTCCAAATATTTTCAGACTGGACTTCAATAGCAACCTCATCTGCCTGATCAGGTGGATACAAAAGATTTAATTGCCCCAATGTCTTGCCAACGTTCAACCTAAACCAGTTAAAAGTATTCACCTTGTTAGAGTTTATGGAACATCACTGAGTAAAAATTGGTTGCTATGTTTCTCTACAGAACAGCAGCAAATATTCAGGTAATAATATTGGACATGAAGCATTACTATACCTGAAAGCTGCTGAATAAAAATGAGTTATTTCTTTCATCTGTGACAGACATACAAATTGAATCATCCGCTCCCTGCATTGTCTCAATAGGCCCATTGATTGGAGAGATTTCATGAAAGATGTAATAAAAAATAAATTTATATAGCACCTTGTCTAATCTCAGGACATTCTAAAGCACTTTAGAGCCAATGAGGTGTTTTTTTGCAGTGCAAGGAGGAAACGTGGCAGGGAAGCTGCACACAGCAAGATCCTACAAAGAGTAACATGACATTGACAAGATCATATTTTTTGTGTTGGCTAATGAACAAGAGATAGATCTTGCGCACAAACATTGCGGAAAGCTTCCCAGTTCTTACTCAAAATGTTCCCATGGATTTTTTACATCTTGACTAACAAACAAATGAAAGGGTATTGTGAGGACTGGGGGGAATATGGAGTTGAGGTCGCAATCAGATCTTACTGAATGGCAGAGCAGGTCAAAGGGCTGAATGGCCTACTCCTGCATTTAATTCAAACATTTCTTTGCAATTATGTAAATCCCAGGAGGACAGAGGGGGCTTTAGTTTATCATCTCATCTGAGAGGCATATTTGAAACTATATCTCTTCCTCAGAACTGGGCTCGAGTGTCAGTGCAGATTATACCCTGACATTTCCGAAGAGGGGCTTGAACACAAGACTCAGAGATGGGGGAGTATGCTATTGACCAAAACATGGCATTCCTGCCATACCGTTGATGTAGGTCTGTTCATGAAGTTCAGTAATGCTCAGGAGATCAGAGTTCTGCTGCTGACAGCTAATGCGGGCCTCGCTCCAGGAGAGAGTGGACTGGAAGTTGAATTGGTAGCAGCTATTGCTCATTGGGTCCTTGTCCCA
>NC_057742.1:36997551-37005055 GCF_004010195.1 Chiloscyllium plagiosum | reverse complement strand
AAGAAATGAAACTATCACTGTATTCTAACAGATGAAAGGCTTAACAGACAATCAACTTTTCAATGTATAATTTCAGTTACATCACACTGCAAATTTGTACTGAAATTCTGTGTTAGGATTGAGCCCTCCACTACCCACCTGATGAAGGAGCGTCGCTCCGAAAGCTAGTGTGCTTCCAATTAAACCTGTTGGACTATAACCTGGTGTTGTGTGCTTTTTAACTTTCCAGATCAGGATGGTGTGGTGCTTGGAAGGGAAGTTGCGGGTAGAGGTGCTCCCTGACTTTCTGCCCTTGTCCTTTGAAGTTTCAGAAGTTACTCTTGAAGTATCCTGATTTGGAGATGCCGGTGTTGAACTGGGGTGCACAAAGTTAAAAATCACACAACACCAAGTTATAGTCCAACAGGTTTAATTGGAAGCACACTAGCTTTCGGAGCGACGCTCCTGATGAAGGAGCGTCGTTCCAAAAGCTAGTGTGCTTCCAATTAAACCTGTTGGACTATAACCTGGTGTGTGTGATTTTTAACTTTGAAGTATCCTGGGTGAGTTGCTACATTGAGTCTTGCAACTGGTAAACACTGCAGCTGGACACAGTGAAAGTTCGTGGACGATGTGCCAATCAAGTGACCCTGCTTTGCTCAGCACAGCGTTGAACTTCAACTGTTGTCAGAGCTGCACTTATTCAGGCAAATGGTAAATATTCATTACATGTCTGGCTTGTGTCTCATTGTGGCTTGGGGCCCTTCTAAGATGGTGGACTGAGGAGTAAAGAGGTGAGTTACACACTACAGAATTCCCAATCTTTGACCTTACTCTTGTAGCCGCAGTTAGATGTGGGTAGTCAGATTGAGTTTCTGGTTAAGGAGGGAATTCAGTATTGGTAATACTGTTGTATTTCAAATGGAGATGACTGGATTATCTTTTTACCTTGTCTGATTTAACAGGAATGTTATATATTTCATTTGGTTGGATGAGTATAGCTCCAATGAAGAAGTTATCTTAGATTAACATGAATTGCAGAGGTCAACAGACACCCAGAGCAAGTAATCAGAAAAGCTAATAGGGTGATGTTTCATTCTGAGGGGAATTGACGGCAAGAATAGGGAGGTTATACTTCTTATACAGGGCACTGCTGGGACTACATCTGGAAATACTGCGTACAACACTGATCACTATAGTTACAGAAGAATGTTAAAGCAGTTCAGAAAACGTTTACTAGACTAATACCTGGAATGAGCAGATTGACATCAGAGGAAAGGTTAGACAAGGTGAGGGCTGTATTCTCAGGAGTTTAGAAGAGTCAGAGCTAACTTAGTTGAAACATACAAATTCCTGAAAGGGCTTTACCAGGTGAATGAAGAAAGGATGCTTCTTCTTGTGGAAGAATCTAGAACTAGGGCTCATAGTTGAAAAATAAGGGCTTCTCCATTTAAGATAGAGATGAGGAATTTTTTTTTTCTCTCTGAGGGTTGAGTGTCTTTGGAATTCCCAACCTCAAAAGGCAGTGGGTGTAAGAGGTAGACAGATTCTTGATTATCAAGGGGATGAAAGATTTTCAGGGATGTGTTCAGGAATGTAGAGTTGAGGTTAGAATCAGACCAGCCATGACCCTACTGAATGACAGAGCAGACTCGATGGGTCGAGTGACCTCTTGTTCCTTTTTTGTATGTTAATAAAATATCAGGGAAGATAATGTCGGCTCTCATAATCCAGGGTCCCAAACTAATGCTCTGCCACACAATTCAAATCCGACCATTGCAGCTTTACATTTAATTAACAAATCTGGAATTAAGTGAGAAACCACTGAACTCTCATAAAAGAAAGAGATCATTAAGTCTTCCTGATTTACCTTGTCAAAACCCATTTGGATTGGTCAGAGCTCAAGAAACTTAATTGGACAAAAACAAGAAGATTAGGGACTTTCTTTCACACCGGGGATCAATAGAGAGCGCGAACAGAATTTATAACATTGTTAAAAGTGAACTAGATAGCATTTGATTTGGAGACGCCGGTGTTGGACTGGGGTGGACAAAGTTAAAAATCACACACCAGGTTATAGTCCAACAGGTTTATTTGGAAGCACTAACTTTTTGAGCACTGCTCAAAAACTTGTGTGGCAGAGCATTAGTTTGGGACCCTGGATTATGAGAACCGACATTATCTTCCCTGATATTTTATGAACGTACAAACAAGGAACAAGAGGAGGCCACTCAACCCATCGAGTTTTTCTATCAGGTGGTTGTGGAGTATAAGATTGTAAGACGTAGAATTTATAGCAAAAATTTACAGTATGATGTAACTGAAATTATATATTCAATATATAAATCCAGGTCTTTTTCAATATATAATTTCAGTTACATCACACTGTAAACGTTTGCTATAAATTCTGTGTCTTACGATCTTATACTCCACAACCACCTGATGAAGGAACTGTGCTCCGAAAACTAGTGTTTCCAAATAAACCTGTTGGACTATAACCTGGTGTTGTGTGATTTTTAACTAGATAGCATTTAGAGTCATAGAGTCATGGAGATGTACAGCATGGAAACAGACCCTTTGGTCCAACTCGTCCATGCTGACCAGCTATCTTAACCTAATCTAATCCCATTTGCCAGGACCCATAACCCCTCCTATTCAAATACCCATCCAGATGCCTTTGAAATGTTACAATTGTACCAGCCTCCACCACTTCTTCTGGCAGCTCATTGCATACATGCACCACCCGCTGCATGAAAAAGTTGCCCCTTAGGTCCCTTTTCTATCTTTCCCCTCATGCAAGATTTTCTTTTATTGCTATTCACTCAATGTGAAGGTACACGTGACACAACACAACACAACACAAAGTCACTCCCCAGCTGCTCGTGTGTGTTTCAAGATGTTTCCTGGTTGAACTTTGCTGCACCATCCCAGTGAAGTGTTTGGCAAATCACAAGCTGTGTCCCAGGACTGCACATAGTGTTGCTTAGTTCCTCCCACCATCATGCAACAACCAAAATGCAACACACTGCCCTGTGATCAAGACCACCGCAATGAGGCAACAATGGCACTTGCTAATACAGCCTCTTCAATATGATCCAAATAGTTCTGTCAGGACACAGCGGTATTCTAGAGACTTGAATAATAATTTATGGGAGGTAAGCTCAAAATTCTACCAAGGCAATTTGAGAATTTTAATTTACTTTAAAATCTGGGAAGTTTGGTCATGGTTAAAGTGACCATGGATTGCCAGGAAGAACCCAACAAGTTCACTAATGTTTGATCAGAGACGAAGCTTGCTGTCCTTAGCTGTTCTGGTCTGTATGTGATTCCAATTCCACACCAATCTAAAAGAGGTTGAAAAGTGTGGCGCTGGAAAAGCACAGCAAGTCAGGCAGCAGCTGAGGAGCAGGAGAGTTGACTCTCCTGCTCCTCAGCTGCTGCCTGACTTGCTGTGCTTTTGACCCCCAACCCCTCTGTTAGCCATGGCCTCCATCTTGGAACTCGCCCATATCTACAGTGCACTCATCCTGCACGATGACGAGATCACTGTCACTGAAGACAAACTCAATGTTCTGATCAAAACAGCTGGAGTACCTGTTGAGGTTTTCTGGCCTAGTCTGTTTACCAAGGCTTTGGCTAATATTGATATCAACAGCCTGATCTTCAGTGTTGGTGCTGATGGTAGTGCCTCAGCGGCAGCAGCTGCCTCACTACTGGCCCATTGCTGCTGAAGACTCTCCTGCTCCTTGGATGCTGCCTGACTTGCTGGGCTTTTCCAGCGCCACACTTTTCCACTCTGATCTCCAGCATCTGCAGTCCTCACTTCCTCCTACACTTCAAAAGTAATTGGTTAGAGTTGGAACCCTGGGGTGTCCCAGATCATCATTAAAGGGCGCTATAGAAATGCAAATCTTCTTTCAATGGTACTGCCAGAAGCAACTAACAGGGTGAATGATCTGGTGAGGTTTTGATTAGTGAGGGTTTCTCTGGATGTTAATGAGATCTGAGTCCTCCCAATTTAATGAGAACACCAGCTTAGTGCTTCATTAATACTCAATCTTACCGTGATAAGGCCGAGCACACAGGTCCTCATCAGTGTTGTAAATTCTCCACACATCAGGTTGGCCTGTATTAGGCCCTTGAGCTTTAGACTGCTGGATCAGGTAACTGCTGAGCTGACTGCCTAGACCATTACAATGCCATCGCATCTGGGCAGATTCCTGGTTACACTCCATCATGCCCAGTCTGGGCACAGTGTCGTTCCTCCTCTGGATGCTCAGACACTGCTTGGATCCAAGGTTAAAGAGCCTCAGTCTAGACACCCACTTCCACTGCTGCTGGTCAAAGCTTTCATTGCAGGATGGAGCCAGTCTTACACTGGAGCCACTGCTCTCCAGGCAACTGTCTGCTTTCTCACTGTATATCAGAAATATATCGGCATCTGTGAATCAGAAAAATATAACTCCAATTAAAAAAAAGAGTTCATAGGAGCAATAAACATTTTACAATATCAAACCAGATTCCCCATTTAAAATTGTGGAAAAATTATATTAATTGTATATCCAGTGCTCAGCACTATGAATAAACTATTAGTCTACACAGTCCAGTCTGTATGCTGCACTGCCACGTGTTTTGCTGTGTGTTGATACTGCATTGTTGTTCTACACATCTGACCATAGCTGCTGATAGTAATTAACGTTAACAAATAAAATCTGTAATTGAAAGTCACAGCATTGCATTTAGGAGTTGGACATCTTGTTGCAGCTGTACAAAGCATTGGTGAGGCCACATTTGGAGTACCCTATTACAGAAAGAATATTATTAAACTAGAAGAAATGCAGAAAAGATTTCCTGGACTGGAAGGTTTGAGTTATAGTTGAGTACACTAAGACTTTGTTCCCTGAAGCACGGGAGACTGAGGAGTGACCTCACAGAGGTCTATAAAATCATGACAGGCATAGAAAAGGTAGATAAGCAGGAAGCTGGAAGAACACAGCAAGCCAGGCAGCATTGGGAGGTAGAGAAGTCGACATTTCGGGTGTAATCCTTCTTCAGCCACTGAGTACAAGAGGAAGTAAGAATGGGCAGCAAATGCTGGCCTTACCACTGACACTCTCATCCTATCAAAGGTATTTTTAAAAAATGTGGCTGTCCCTCAGTAGAAAGATGGTGCTTACTTATGGATAGAACCTGTTTATGGAGTCTTATAACATGAGGAGGCTGTTGCATTGCAGCTACCACATGGTTCTGGCTGAGCAGGAAAGCCTCCTGCTCTTACTGTCTGCCATAGGTACAGCAGAAAGATTTATCAACTGACCAATCAACCTGTTGGCCATGTTAGAACACACCTATTGTGTTCAGTTTTGGTCTCCTTGCTATAGGAAGGATGTTATTAAACTGGAAAGAGTGCAGAAGAAATTCACAAGGATGTTGCCATGATTCAAGAGTCTGAATTATAGGGAGAGATTGGACAACCTAGGACTTTTTTCTTTAGAACGGACGAGACTGAGGGGGGATCTTATAGAGCTGCATAAGATCATGACAGATATGGATAGAGTCAATGCACACAGTGTTTTTCTCAGGATTGAAGAATTGAGGACTAAAGGCATCAGTTTAAGGTTAGAGGGGAAAGAATTAAAAAGAAACCCCCTCTTCCCAAACTGTCCCGGTCCTAAAATGCTCGGTTCTTTGGATCGAAGCTAAGGCCGAGTTCCTCCCAGCAACTAGCACTGTTGGACCCCCAACCCCTCTGTTAGCCATGGCCTCCATCTTGGAACTCGCCCATATCTACAGTGCACTCATCCTGCACGATGACGAGATCACTGTCACTGAAGACAAACTCAATGTTCTGATCAAAACAGCTGGAGTACCTGTTGAGGTTTTCTGGCCTAGTCTGTTTACCAAGGCTTTGGCTAATATTGATATCAACAGCCTGATCTTCAGTGTTGGTGCTGATGGTAGTGCCTCAGCGGCAGCAGCTGCCTCACTACTGGCCCATTGCTGCTGAAGAGCAAAAGGAAAAGAAGAAACAGGAAGAGTTGGAAGAGTCTGGTGATGACATGGGCTTTGGTCTTTTTGATTAAGTGTAACATGCAACATTGTTACAATTAAAAACAAAAAAAAGAACCAGAGGGGCAACTTTTTTTTTAAAACACAGAGGGTGGTACGCATGTGGAATGAGCTGCAGAGGAAGTGGTTGGGGCAGGTTTATTAACAATATTTAAAAGGCATTTGGAAAGGTTTAGAAGGATATGGGCCAAGTGCAGGGAAATGGGGTTTGTGTGGATGGACATTTTGGACAGCTTGGACTAGTTTGGGCCAAAGGGCCTGTCTCCGTGCTGCAGGACTCTATGACCTTACACCGTCATCGAGTCCCAAAGTGGGACTTGAAATCGGAGCTTTCAGCCATGGAGTAAAGACACCGTAAGACCACCGACTGAACATTTACAGCATGGCTCAGAGAAGATCACATTTGAATCCTGGGACCTGGTATGTTTTGGGGTCCTGGGTTCAAATCCTACCATGGCAGATTGTGAAATTGGAATTCATTTAAAAGAAAATCGCAAAAAGTCTGGAAATTAGGGGAAAAATCCCATCTGGTTCATTAATATTCTTTTAGGAAATCTGCCATCTTTACCTGATCAGGCCCACAGCAATGTGGTTGACTCTTAACAGTTCTCTGGGCAATGAGGGATGGGCAATAAATGCTGGGCTAACCAGCAATGCTCATATTGCATGAATGAATAAATCCTCATAACCCAGAACAGTAACATATATGCACTACACAGCAGGGTAGGATGCAGGGTAATCAACAGGGAAATGAGTACAGTGGTCAGATACAGTGTAGAGGTGGTCTTGGGTTTCTCCTCAGCAGAGGATGGATGGGGGTATATATAAATGAAACATGTTTGGTAGTTGGTGACTCGTGACTGCATATCCTGCAAATCCTTGAGGGGGGACCTAGAATCAGGGGATGTAGAGTCAGTATGGATAGAGCTGAGAAATTCTAAGGGTAGAAAGACCCTCTTGGGAGTTATCTACAGTCCCCCAAACAGTAGTATGGATGGGTGTAAGTTGAATAAGGAGCTGAAATTGGCCTGTTGCAAAGATGTTACTACAGTTGTTATGGGGGATTTCAACATGCAGGTAGACTGGGAGAATCAGGATGGTATTGCACTTCAAGAAAGAGACTTTGTGGAGTGCCTCTGAGATGGATTCTTAGAACAGCTGGTGCTGGAGCCGACCAGGGAGAAGGCAATTCTGGATCTGGTATTGTGCAACAAACCAGAACTGATCAGGGACCTCAAAGTGAAGGAGCCATTGGGAGGTAGTGACCATAATACAATAGGCTTCAATCTGCAATTTGAGAGGGAGAGGGTACAATCGGAAGTGACAATATTTCAGTTGAATAAAGGGAACTATGGAGCTATGAGGGAGGAGCTGGCCAAAGTTCAATGGTGCAATACCTTAGCAGGGATGACCGTGGAGGAACAATGGTGGATATTTCTGGGTATAATGCAGAAGA
>NC_057742.1:36989460-36995513 GCF_004010195.1 Chiloscyllium plagiosum | reverse complement strand
CTTCTTCACCCAGAGAGTGGTGGGTGTGTGGAATGCTCTGCCCCAGAAGGCAGTGGAGGCCCAGTTTCTGGATTCATTTAAGAAAGAGTTGGATAGAGCTCTCAAGGACAGTGGAATCAAGGCTTATGGAGATAAGGCAGGAACAGGATACTGATTGAGGATGATCAGCCATGATCATAATGAATGGTGGTGCAGGCTCGAAGGGCAGAATGGCCTACTCCTGCACCTATTGTCTATTATCCCAACCAAATGATGGCACCATTCACGCTGCAGCATTCCCTCAATACTGCACTGAATTCAGGAGAGGATGTGTGCTTGAGTTTTTGACTCAGAGGCAAGAGTGCCCCCCGTATAGCAGCAAGGCAGGGTGTACAGGTTGACAGCAACTCGATCCCATCAGTACCTCAGTAGAAGGAATAGGTTAAAATAATCCCTCTTCCTCCATCAGTCACACTCGACAAACTGCAACATTAGCTCAACATTCCAGAGTTACTATGCATCACATTAACTTCTATTCTGTCTGTTTATTTGGATAGCAGACAGTCCTGTTTCCCTCTATTTTGAGTATAAACTGTGTAAATAGCTTACTCTGCCCAGCAGCCCTGTCCATAATCTCAAGATAGTCTGAATGCAGTCACTGTCAAAGATGGTGGCCCTACTGTTTCTTTTCTCTAAAGGAGAGTCTTATTTGTTTCTTGCACATTTTGTACTATCCAAGTTGAGGGACCTTTTAAATTTCAAGCACCTCATTTCAGCCTCACGCACAGGCAGCATGGGATGGAGTTGGAATCTGCTCAGTTCCATTAACGCAGTTTAGCATCAAATCTTGGGGGTCTTTCAAATCTTCATGATACTCTATGCACAATGCCAGAGACAACAGAGCACAGGTCAAAACAAGACTGTGTTCTTTTCATTTTCTTTAAGAAAATTTCTAAACAATATTAGGAAGGGATAAAAATTGCCAGGTGGGACAGCTGATGGTGGGAGGTCTTTTCACATTATTCATATCCGGAATATGGACATTGCTAGCTATGCCAGTGTCAATTGTCCATCACCAACAGCCCTCAAGAAGATGTAATGAACTGCATTCTTAACCTGCTACAGTCCATGTGGTGCAGCTACACTCACATTGCTGTTATGGAAAGAGCAACGGTAAGGGAATAGCAATACAAATCCAAGTCAGGATGGTGAGTGCCTTGGAGGGGAACATGCAGGTAATGGTGTCCCCATTCACATGCTGCCTTTGTCCTTCTAGTGGGTAGAGGTGATGTTTGTGCTGTTAAAGGACTCTGTGCTACTGCGCTTCTAAATGGCACACATTCCTGCTCCTGAGCATTGCAGGTGGTATGTGTGAATGTTAAATATGATAATTGGGCCTATACCTGCAGGAATATACACGGACCAGAGTCTGCACTCCTAATCTCAGAAGACTAGCTGTCTCCTGTTCCAATTCTACTCAAAGTCAGACACATAACTACATCAGAGAACCTTAGAATTAGTGGAGAACTGGAGAACAATTTTGGGCCATATGGTTATCCACTTTGGTGGCAAGAACAGGAAGGCAGATTACTACCTCTCATGGTTTGGATGAAGCCCAGGTGAAATCATATTCTGTGGGAGAGACCTTTTAGATGCAACTAGTTCTGTCTGAGTTTTCACGGTTTCATTCTGTAAGGAAATTAGAGGACAAAATTTGGCTGACACCCCAGTATGGTGCTGAATGAATCTTCCAGTACTGGAGGCATTAGTGTTCAATGAAGTATCAAACTGATGCCATGAATGGGCTCTCTGGTGAACTGAAAGATCCCTTGATATTATCCTCAAGAACAGGGCAGATGATCCCAGCATCCTGTCCAACATTTAACTTTCAATCAGCAACAGTTAAAAAGATAATATCTATCTTTTGTGACTGATGAAGAGGATTGTCTCAGTATTGAATCCCCATGGATAGGGGATGTGAGGTTTCATTTGCTAAACACTATAAATGCAACAAACAGGAAGCTAGTCTGAACAAACAATTGGATGCCTGAAGACTTTGATCCAGTTAGCTATATTTTACTTGGTGTTAATTTGGTTTCTTTTGGGGTTGAGTTTGTAACTATACAGAAGTCTCCTGCCAAGAGGGTGGGTTCCTTTCTCTGGCTTTATATTGTTAGAAAATGTGATCTCTGAAAAATTAGCCCTTTCTTAAAGAAGACACTGTTACACAGGATTGCCAGCTGTGTTTGGAGGTAATCCTGGAGGCTACTTCCCATGACCTCCAATCTCCAACTGTCCCTGGTCACCTGCTGTGTTGAACGAAATGGAAAAGCAAACAGAGTCATCATTACTCAACTGGATGAATCCTGCTTTAAAATAATTATTTTTCCAAACTTCTATATTGTTATACAAAGATATATAAAGTGAGAAATAAATCTAGGATTTATTTTAAAGATCCAACATTTTCCCTCCTGGATTGGTCGTCATAGTGGACTGGAGATTAAACTTTAATTCCCAGAGATTCCACTGTAGTCCTCGAGTATTGCAATACCGTATAAATACTCAAAATTTAATGATATTAAAATCCATTAAATGAATATCACCAATACGAGGAAGGAAGAAATATAGGGAATTCTAAAATGTGAATAAGTGAAAAAGCAAAAAAACAAAATGCTGGAATACTCAGGAGTTCATGTGCAGTGGGAAGCAAGGTTAATGTTTCAGGGTGATGGACAGGCCTGGTGAAAGGCCAGCGCTGTCTATTTCTGGTGCTAGCATTCTGCTCTTTGATCAAAAGTCAAAGCTGCCCAATGGAAAATCCACTTGCTTTCCAATTAGACGCTTGAAGGAAATGTGTTGCAAGGAGATACAAATATCAGGCATCCAGTTGGTGGTCATGTGATAAATCCATTAAGAATACATCTGACTAAAGCTGACATCTTGAAAATGACAAAAGTTTTAAAGCCCAGCGAGAAACAAGGGAAACACAAAGTATATATGGATACCATAGGTTGCACACACTCCCTAGTGTTATCAGCATCAGGGTTGCTTCAGGGCTTGCTTTTTGACAATAAATTGACTGTTTGTACCTCGTCCAAGGGTCATCCATCTCCACACCATTTAATGAACTGGAGACATTTTTCTTAAAATTTGACTTAATTTATTATGAACTGAGATACACTGAAAAGTATTGTATTGCATGTTTTCCAGGCAAATTATACCCTACGTAAGTGCATCAGGTAATAGAACAGAATGCACAATGTAATGTTCCAGCTACAGAGAACGTCAGAGAAAGATCAACTCTAATATATGAGAAGTCCATTCATAAGTCTGATAACAGTGGGGAAGAAGCTGTTCTTGAATCCGTTGATACATGTTTTCAAACGTTTGTATCTTCTGCCCAATGGAAGACAGTATAACAGATCTGGAGTTTGATGCCTGAACTAACAACAGTTAGCCATTGCTATTTAAATGAAGAATATTTTGGAGGAACTGGATAGAGAGACACACAGATTGTGTGTGTGTGTGTGTGTGAGAGAGAGAGACAGAGAGAGAGAGAGAGACAGAGACAGTGAGTATGAGAAAGTGAATGTGAGTGCATGAGAGAGAAGACACCTTATAATAGGAAGGATATTATTAAGCTTGAGTACATTCAGAAGAGATTTACCAAAGTGTGGCCAGGAATGGAGGGCTTGAGTTACAAGGGGAGGATGGATAGGCTGGGATTTTTTCAATGAAGCGTCAAAGGTTGAAAGGTTTATCAACTCATGAGGAGTACAGATAAGGTGAATGGCAGGTTTTTTTTCCCCAGGATGGGGGAATTTCAAGATTGGAGGGCTTTTTTTTATATACAGAGTGGTTCATGCATGGAATGAACTTTCAGAGGAAGTGGTGGATGTGGGTACAGTTACAACATTTTGTACGTGAACAGGAAATGTTTGGAGAGATATGGGCCAAGTGCAGGCAGATGGCACTAGTTTATTTTGGGTTATGGTTGGCATGCACTGGTTGGACTGAAGAGTCTGTTTCCATGCTGTATGATTATAAAACTCCAATGCCAGCTTAAATGCCCATAATGAGGGAGAGTCCACCACTGCTACTGGCAGGGCATTCCATTCCATTGAACTAACAGTTCAATCCAGAAAAGATTATTATGAAATCAGGGTTCCAGCCAAAGTACCTTTCCACACAGGCTACTGACACAGATTTCTTTTTAGTGGATCAATTAGGGTTGACTCAATTCACTACCTCTGGAGACAGTTGTGGTAGATTCCTCAGCCTTTTTCAGGATCCCTCTACTTGTGCTGAAGAGGACTTGCAGTATGCTTCCAATTCTACAAATGTGACGCAAAGAATTTCAGAGAAAAGAGAAAGGGAAGGATAAAGATGATTGCTCTAAGCAAGTTATTTTGCTGACTTTTAAAATTCAATGTCCTTTACTCTAATCATAAACTGGATAATTTGACTTCTCACTGAAAATTTGGCATGTCCATCCAAGCAGCTTGTTGCTGGTGTAGCTAATATCTTTTGCTTTGATTAAGAATCTTGACATTTTTGCTAGTCCAGCCAATTACATTATAAATTAATGTTTTAGTAAA
This sequence comes from Chiloscyllium plagiosum, assembly GCF_004010195.1. Classification (NCBI taxonomy): domain Eukaryota; kingdom Metazoa; phylum Chordata; class Chondrichthyes; order Orectolobiformes; family Hemiscylliidae; genus Chiloscyllium; species Chiloscyllium plagiosum. The sequence goes on along the minus strand of NC_057742.1, from coordinate 36,990,936 downwards.
CACACCTCCAATAAACAGTGCAGAAACTGGCTGATTGAACCCAGTGGTCTAGGCTAAGGTTCATTGCAGTATAAACCTCATCCCTCTCAAATTACAACTTTGTCTGAGCTTACTCTATTTCTTTCACTCACTCACACCCCCACCCCCCTGTTAAGCAAGTATCAAGCCTTCTGTTAAATGCATCAGTTCTTAGTCTGGCTAGTGCACAATGAAGGTTGGGTATACTTCTGTCATTTTGAGCTGCTAAAAAAATTTGCCCTTTATTGCAGATTAGATATTCACTCTTCTCAACTGGTCTCTTGTTCATTTCTTCTCTGTGGAATTTTACGGAGTGCAGACTTGACTGCTGTGTTTGCCTGCACAATAGGCTGTGGGAACAATGCATATTGTTTCTTCCTTCAACGTTTCACAGGGAACACTTGGTCTCTTCCCCACCTCATTCCCAAAATGCTGAGCACAGCTGACTTACGAGCACTGCACATCTCAGCCAAGACATGGAAACAGATTGATCTCTGGCAAACTAACATAGATGCTGACTACAAAAACAGAAATAACTGAGGAAGCTCATAAGGTCTGGCAGCATTTGTGAAGAGAAAGCAGAGTCAGCATTTCAGGTCCAGAGACCCTAAACAGAACTAGTTGACCAGAAACTCTCTCTCCACAGATACCACCAGACTTGCTGAGTTTCTGTTTGTATTTGAGATTTCCAGCATCCACAGGTATTGGTTTTATACACAAATCCTGGTTAGATGACCATACAAACAAGAGCAAGAAGAGAATACTCAAAGCTGAAAATGTGTTGCTGGAGAAGCGCAGCAGGTCAGGCAGAATCCAGGGAACAGGAGAATCGACGTTTCGGGCATAAGCCCTCCTTACACATTTTCAGCTCTGATCTCCAGCATCTGCAGACCTCACTTTCTCCTCAGAGAAGACTCAAATCCAATTGTCTTCAAATACTAGATTGTCGGTCATCACCAAAACGTAAATCATAGACAAAGAAGAAACCATGATATCATTCGATGTGACGGCACTGTTCACTTCGATTGACAAAGCCCTAGCCAGAGAAACAATAGCCAACCTACTGGACATACAGAACAGAAAACAGGACGCTGAACCTATCAACAAAGACGGCATACTTAAACTACTGGACTTGTGCCTCACAACACAATTCACATTCAACAACCAGATATACGAACAAATCAACGGAACACCCATGGGAACACCAATCTCGGGACCCATAGCAGAGGCAGTTATGCAAAGGTTAGAACAAACAGTCCTACCACAAATTCAACCCAAACTCTGGGTCAGATACGTTGATGACACCTTTGTAATCATTAAAAACACGGAAATAGAAAAAAAACACCGGATCATCAACGCCACACTCACAGGAATCCGATTCACGAGAGAAGAAGAAAAGGATAGCCAACTCCCATTCCTAGACGTGATGGTACAGAGAACACCAAACGGAGAATTCAC
>NC_057742.1:36886573-36989175 GCF_004010195.1 Chiloscyllium plagiosum | reverse complement strand
CTAGCAACATGAATTCGACTGGGACAACACTACTATCATAGGGCAAGCCAGACAGAGAACAGCCAGGGAATTCCTAGAGGCATGGCATTCATCCACAAACTCCATCAACAAACACATCGACCTGGACCCAATATACCAACCACTACAGCAGACAGCTGAAACTGACAACCGGAAGCGGCAGGGACAGACCACTATAAACACCGGAGGAAACATCAAAGAAGCGCTTCGCAGGAGGCTCCCAAGCACTGAAGATGTCGCCTAGCCAGGGGACGAAATGTTTGCAACAAAAACTTCCAGCTCGGCGAACAGAACCACAACAACGAGCACCCGAGCTACAAATCTTCGCACAAACTTTGAGTAAATCATAACTCCTGAGCAGTTGATGTCCCACAATATTTGCCAATATGTATTCAACAATACCAGAGAACATTCAATGATTTATCAGAGGGCAGTTGGTAGGAATCATTTAGAATGAGAAGTGAGAAAACACCCTTCTGCTGGTGAACTGCAAGTGTATAAAGAGCACCAACTACTCAAAATCAGTTAATTAGGCATTCAGAAACACATTCTTCAAAGTCTGAATGACGTTGGTCCAAGTTGGAAATGTAGACTAAGTCTTTAAGATGATGCATACCTGCTGAATCTGTCAATGTCTCTGTCACACTGTACACTATGGCCCAGTATCTAAAATGCTGCTCTTTGTAATATTGAGACACCAAGGAGTGGGTCAAGGACCTAAGTGCACACACCACACAGGTCACAAAGAAGAGGAGAGAACACAAGCTTTATAATTGAGGACACCAAGCTTGGGTTGTAACAGCCCCTGGTGATTCTGGTTTCACAACATGAAGGTAAAGATTTCCATTGTACAGCTAAATTAACAAACAGCTTTCAGTAAATACAGGCAGTTCTTCTATAAAATGATGGTTGCACTAGAGTGCAACCCTGTGTTATAGAAAAATTACGCTTTAGAAATGCTTAAAATGTAATCGCGTTACAGCTAACACATGTTTTAAATGTTCACGCTTTAGAAACAGTGTTCCCAATTTGACAATCGCGTTATAGCAAATTGACGTTAACGAATCTCAAATTACAGCAGAACAACCTGTACAAAACCTGGCACAAAGGTCTCACCTCTGACAGATGTCATGAAAATGTGGTGTACCTTTAAGAGAGTTAAAAGCAGCAGAACTCCCGGACACGGCACAAAGTGTTCTCAATAACGTAACAATGTATGTAACAACTCGAGTAGATCATTGCCTGTAGACAAAAACAAACTTGAATTTGGCCAATCAGTTTAAATTATACCCTGATTAAAAATACCAATTTCCAATCAAGTTTGAATTGAGTATATTGACAATCTTAAAAGCAAATGATACAATCCGATGTGCGGGGATATAAGACTGGGGGAAAATTGAACAGTTGAGTGGAGAACTTACCAGTCCAGCATGTAAACAGACTGCCTGAAAAATAACTCTCTTAAAAAGGTACCTTTTTGATCAGTAACCTGTGACGCAGAAATTCCTAACAAGGAGAAAAGAAGACACAGGAAAATCCGAAGACAAGAACTTACAGCTGCCTGGTTTTGAGATAAGAAGTGTTGTTTTGTAGATCTTAATTGGGAGTTTTACCGGACTAGTATAGAAGGGAAGGTAAAAGATGGGTTAGAGAAAGAAATTGTAAATAGTGGCTAGTTAATTATTCTCTGTTATACTTTAAGAAATAAAGTAGTTAATTTTTTACTTTAAATAGTTCTTGGCCACTACTCTGCTTTAACTCTGCTTTCTCTCCACAGATGCTGCCAGACGTGTGGAGCTTCAGCAATTTCTGATTATGTCTCCACTGTGGTCCTTGATTGTATCTGACCCATTTCCAGTAATGCAGCTCCTACTTCTTCCTCTCCCTCCCAGAAAAACAATGTTCTCTTTATCCGCACTCCCATCTCAGTAGCCTCTGTATTCAAAGGTTCAATGTTCACCATATCCACCATCCCGATGCCAAAACCACATTTCATGTTCCCTCCTCTTTGAATATTCTGAAGGGAACACTGCCTTTGCAATTACTAGATCTACTTTATAATCAATACTATCACCCCATACCCTACCTATGGCACCTTCTCATGCAAATACAGAAGACGTAACACCACGCCTTCATCGCCTTTCTTACCATAGTACAATGCTTCTAAATGTTTCTTTCAAGTGAAACAGCGATTTATTTGTATGTCTTTCAATTTAGTAAATAATATTTGCTACTCACAACACAGTCTCTTTCATACTAACAAGAGCAAACAAAGGTTGGGTTACCCCTTCCTTGTCATTTTAATTCTCTACCTTGCTATCATGTTAACACCTCTATCCTTGGTAGCACTGTCTCAGTCAAGCTCAATACAAGTAAATGAAACAACTGTCCAACGAGGCACTTTGCAGCCTTCTGACCATGAACCCTGCCTCATATTTTCATTTTTTTTGCTATGTGCTGGTTTTACATGTTTTACATGTTTTTGTCAAAATTGTTTGTTACTAGAGCATGTACACTCATTCTGGACAATGCTTTGTTTCTTTATGATGGCCATTACCATCCCTTTGTCTTTTGTTCCATGACATCTTTTTCATTTTAATCACTCTGTCCTCTACCAGATTCAAGATCTCCTTATATCTTCCACCCCTTTTAATGGTGTATAATCCATTGCATTTCTACCATCCTTCAGTTCTGAAATTCTACTTTTCCAAGGGCGGCACAGTGGGTCAGTAGTTAGCACTGCTGCCTCACAGCGCAGAGACCCAGGTTCGAGCCCAGCCTGGGGTGACTGTGTGGGTTTCTTCCAGGTGCTCCGGTTTCTTCCCACAGTCCAAAGATGTGCAGGTTAGGTTAGTTGGCCATGCTAAATTGCCCATAGCATTCAGGGATGTGTAGGCTAGGTGCATTAGTCAGGGGAAATGTAGAGTAATAGGGTAAGGGTTTGGGTCTGGGTCTGGGTGGGATACTCTTTGGAGAGTCAGTGTGGACTTGTTGAGCCAAATGGCCTGTTTCCATACTGTAGGGATTCTATTCTATTCTTCAGTCCTGAAGGGTCATATTCAACTTAAAACATGAGCTCTGTTTCTCTCTTCATGGAGCTGCCAAGTTCTTCCAGGACACACTTTCTTAATTTCATTAAATTGAGATCTTCTCCACCCTCAAACGTGGACGTAATCAAAAAACCCACAGCAATATTTTCTAAAAAACACAGGGAACTTCTGCCCTGTCTCAAGAGCAATCAGCGAATATCACTAAACAAAAATTAACTATCATTGTTACATTACACTTTATGGAATCTTCTTATGAGCAAATTGATTGCCATATTTCTTAAATTACAATGGCATTTCTTTGGCTATGAAGCTTTTCAGCAGACCCTGAGGTAGCAAGCAGCTCTATATACTGCAAGTTTTTTTTTCCCATTTTATCAACATGACTAGGAAACCGTGATTCATAAACCTGATTGAGTTTTTTGAGGAAGTTACGAAAAAGATTGACGAGGGCAGAGCATTAGACATTGTTTACTTGGACTTTAGTAAAGCCTTCGACAAGGTTCCACATGGTAGACTAATTAGTAAAGTTAGGTCACATGGGATTCGGGGTGAGCTTGCCAATTGGATTCATAATTGGCTTAACGGCAGGAGACAGAGTGGTGGTGCAGTGTTGCTTTTCAGACTGGAGGCCTGGCACCAGTGGTATTCCAGAGGGATTGATTCTGGGTCCTCTTTTGTTGATCATTTATATAAATGATTTGGATAAGAATACAGAAGGCATGGTTAGTAAGTTTGCGGATGACACCAAAATTGGTGGCATTGTAGACAGTGAAAGAAGGTTTTCTGAGATTACAAAGGGATCAATGGGTCAATGTGCTGAAAAAAGGCCGATGGAGTTCAATCTGGGTAAATATGAGGTATTGCAGTTTGGTTCAACAAACAATGGTAGGACTTACGTAATTAATGGGAGGGCTATGGGTAGTGTTGTAGAACAGAGGGACCTAGGGGTTCAGGTACATAAATCTTTGAATTTTGCTTCATTTATAGACAGAAAATGCGTATGGCACGCTTGCCTTCAATGCTCAGGCCTTTGAGTACCGGAGTTGGAAAGTCATGTTGAGGCTGTACCCGACACCGGTGAGGTCTCTTCTGGAGTACTGTGACTCCAATCAGAACTTCAGGCTCTTTTTGATACTTTTGACAGGGGCAGCAGAGGAGTAAGACAACAGATGGTATAGAGACCAAATGCAAATGTGTTGTTAACAGGGGAGAAAGAAAAAAAAGATGTATGAAGAGAGAATAGGTCCTTTCTATTAAGTGCTGAATGAACAAGACAGACATAAACACAACATGGCTGTGTTGGAAAGGGTCAGAAGGTAATGACTAAGATACATGGGAAACAGACATAATACAATCAGTTTCTGAAGTTATTGTTATATATTTAGTAGTATTATTATAGCTTTGAAGTCAAAATAAACAAAAACAATAACAGTTCTAAGGGTGACCGGACTCAAAATGTTTTACTGTTCCGCTCTCAAAAGATGTTGCCAGACCTAATGAGTTTCTCTCGCACTCTGTTTTTGTTTCAGATCTCCAGCATTAAAGTTCTGTAATAAACCCAGCCCACCTGTGTAGAAATGAAATAGAAAGACCATTTCGTTCTCATTTATATATAAGTATCACAAAGGACATAGAGAGAGAGACACATATTCAATCGAACTAAAATTCCGATTAGTTGCAAGAGCCAAAAGACAATAGGTTGTATTCCTATTTTTATGAATAGAACATTGTTACAGTTTCGAGTCTAGAGATTTTGCAGTGCCTTATACTGATGTCACTTGCAAAGGAAAGTTCAGTCAGTAAAGATTTGGATGTTGGGAACACAGCAGCTTAGCTGCTTTTAGCATCCAGGCTATAAGCTCAATCGGGTGGACACAGTGAAACGATTTGTTTGATTAATTCATTGCTGCCAGATGAACCAAGTTACAGTGAAAAATGTTGTTTTGCATGCTTTATACATAGATCATATCATGCAGAATACAGTGTTACAGGTGCAGAGAGACAGAAATCAGAATTAACATTGAGAGGTCCAGTCAAAGGTCTCATAACAGCAGGGAAGAAGCTGTTCTTGAATCTGTTTGTACATGTATTCAAACTTTTATATCGTCTGGCTTATGGAAGTGAGTGAAAGAGGGTATAACCAGGGTGGGAGAGGTCTTTGATTATGTTGGTTGCTTTCCTGAGGCAGCAGGAAGTATAAATAGAGTCAGTGGGTGGAAGACTGGTTTGTGTGATGCATTGGACTGTGTTCACCATCTCTGTAGTTTTTTTCAGTCTTATGAGCAGCGGTTGCCATATCATGCTGTGATGCATCCAGACAGGATACTTTCTGTGGTGTACCTGTAAAAGTTGGTAAGAATCCTTTGGACATGACAAATGTCCTTAGCCTCCTGAGGAAATAGAAGCGTTGCTGTGTTTTCATAAAATCCCTACAGGGTGGAATCAGGCTATTTGGCCCAACAAGTCCACACAGACTCCTCCGAAGAATAACCCACCCAAACCCATTCCCCTACCCCTATTACTCGACATGTACCCCTGACCAATGCATCTAACCCACACATCCCTGAACACTATTGGCAATTTAGCATAGCCGATTCACCTAATCTGTACATCATGGGAGGAATCAGGAGCACCTGGAGGAAACTCACACAGACACGGGGAGAATGTGCAAACTCCACATAGACAATCAGCAGAGGCTGGAAATGAACCCGGATCCCTGGCACTGATAGTCATGATAGTCACTCCCATGACACTCTTGGTCATCCCCACCTCAGCACCATTGATGCAGACAGGCGCACTATTTTGCTGACATTGATGGAGAGATTGTTGTCCTTACACTATGTTGCTAAGCATTCAATCACTTTCCTGTACTCAGTTTCACTGTTGTTTGAGATCTGACTTCTCAAACAGTCAGTAATGGGATTGTCAGCAAACTTGTAAATTGAACTGCAGCAGAATTTGACCACCCAATCATGAATGTAAAAAGAGTATAGCAGGGGGCTCAGTACATAGCCTTGCAGGGCACCAATACTGTGGATATACTGGAGGAGGTATTGTCACCTTTCCTTACTGATTGAGGTCTATTGGTCAGGAAGTCGACAATCCAGTTGCAGAGGGTGGGGAAGCGGGACCTAGGTCTCAGGGTTTAGAGATGAGTTTGTTTGGAATTATGGGGTTGAAGGCAGAACTGTAAGCAGGAGCCTGACGTGGATATCCTTGTCCTCCAGATGTTCCAGGCAGGAGTGTAGGGACAGGAAAATTGCCTTGTTGTGGACCTGTTGCACCGGTGGACAAATTTCAAAGGATAAAGGCAATTTGCTAGGCTGGAACTGAAATGAGTCGAAAAGGGTGGTGCTGGAAAAGCATAGCAGTCAGGCAACATCCGAGGAGCAGGAACGTCAATGTTTTGGGCATAAGCTCTTTAACATTCTTGATGTGAAATCAGGCACTTCTTCCCTCAAAAGGAATAATGCAAATCTGAAACTGATGTTCGGTCATTAGAGACTTTCAAGTCTTAAGTCAATGAATATTTTGTTCGGTCAGGAATATGGAGCAGAGACAAGTTAATGATGTTGAAGTACAGATCAGCCACAATCTAATTATTGGATTCTGATATATTGACAGAATAGGTTCAAATAACTAATAGTCTACACTTGCTCCAATGTTCTCCGATCACTGAAGTTAGAAATATATCTGAGAAACAGAGGGATAGAAATAGGCCATTCATCCCCTTGAGCCTGACATGCTGACAACAGTCTGTTTCCTTTCTGATCTCAAGAGTTAAAAGCTGAAGGCTATAGTGCATAAAGTAACTAGTTTAAAATCACACAACACCAGATTATAATCCAACAGGTTTATTTGGAAGCACTAGCTTTCGGACCACCGCTCCTTCATCGGGGCAATGCTCCCAAAGTTAGTGCTTCCAAATAAATCTATTGAACTATAACCTGGTGTAGCATGATTTTTAACTTTGTACAAACCAGTCCAACATCGACATCTCCAAACCAAAGTAATTTGGGCTTTGAAATTAAGAAAATAAGAACTGGTGCTTTATTTTAAAGAAAAATACTTTCTGTTCATTGCTCAATTTCCCCAATTTTATTTCCTTGCACTTTCCATAACTCAGCTTCATTTACCTTTTGTTTTTGGTGAGTTTCTCATTGCTTTCTCATTGCTCTAAATACAAATTTCTGGAAACTTCCGTCAGTTTTGGTGTGGGCCTTGCCTTGCCTCCCAGGCACCAGCTCAAGTTGCAGCCTGCACTTGAAATCCACAGCAAATGTAGGTGGATAATTAGATCCAGCCCTCAGTGGGAGGTGGTTACTTACAGAAATCTGGGGTAAATTGAATCCTTAAAAGACTGGACAGAGTTCAAAATTCTCACTGTTCATGTGCTCACTTCATCAGGAAATGCCATGAAATACCACTGAAGAATAAAACTAGACAGTAAGGATTGCAATGGCCTAATAGTTAAAGAGTGCCAAGGAACCCATCATTACATTTGTAATGAGGTCCCATCCCTGGTACGTGTCCAATGATATAATAAAACATTAAAGCAGAGGTAAAAGTGGAAAAGAAAGCAAATTAGTTCTTTCAGTTACCATGCCAATATTACTCTCTCAACTAATATCACTAAAAATAAAATTCTTTGTTTGTTATCACATTGCAATTTCAGAGAGCTGGCTGCTGCAACTCTATTGGACTATTCCTTACATTAGGTAAAAACAAGGACTGCAGAGTCTAGATTAGAGTGGTGCTGGAAAAGCACAGCAGGTCAGGCAGCATCTGAGGAGCAGGAAAATCGACGTTTCGGGCAAAAGCCCTTCATCAGTAATAGAGGCAGGGTGCTTACAGAGTGGAGAGACCACTCTATTCCTTACATTAAATACTTTAGTCAGTTTTGTAATTCGCTGTGAGGGACTTTGCAAAGTCCTGAGATCACAGACATTGCTACAGGAGTACAAGGCTTTCTTCTTGTCCCACTGTGTTTAAATTGGTAGACGGTATTATCCTCTTTCTCAGACTGCCCTGCAGCAGTCTGTTGAGTTAGCAGCTAGGCTGTTTGCGAGGTGGATTTGTCCCTTCACCAAGGGAGAAGGTTTTGAACTCTGTCAAAATATTGTGGAAATGTTCAGCAATATACAAATCTGTGTTGTTGCTAAAGCAAAGGTTACATTCACAATACTTTTTACATGCAGCAAGGAGGTATCCAATGGGAAAGCTGGCGTGTAACAAACTACTGAGCAACAGAAAATCATTCAAATCATAAGAGCATGAGGGAGAACTTAGGTCTAATATTCCCTGTCCCACAAAAAAAGCAAAATTTCTATGATTCCAGACAGACAAGACTATTACATAGAACATAGAACATTACAGCTCAGTACAGGCCCTTCGGTCCTTGATGTTGCGCCGACCAGTCATACCAATCTGAAGCCCATCTAACCTACACTATTCCATGTACGTCCATATATTTGTCCCATGACGACTTGAATGCACTTAAACTTGGCGAATCTACTGCCGTTGCAGGCAAAACATTCCACACCCTTACTACTCTGAGCAAAGAAACTACCTCTGACATCTGTCCTATATCTATCACCTCTCAATTTAAAGCTATATCCCCTCGTGCTTGCCGTCACCATTCTTGGAAAAAGGCTCTCCCTGTCCACCCTATCTAACCGTCTGATTATCTTATATGCCTCTATTAAGTCACCTCTCAACCTTCTCTCCAACGAAAACAGCCTCAAGTCCCTCAGCCTTTCCTCGTAAGACCTTCCCTCCATACCAGGCAACATCCTAAATCGCCGCTGCACCCTTTCCAAAGCTTCCACATCCTTCTTATAATGTGGTGACCAGAATTGTACACAATACTCCAAGTGTGGCTGCACCAGAATTTTGTACAGCTGCAGCATAACCTCATGGTTTCGGAACTCGATCCCTCTAATAATAAAAGCTAAAACACTGTATGCCTTCTTAACAACCCAGTCAACCTGGGTGGCAACTTTTAAGGATCTGTGTACCTGGACACCGAGATCTCTCTGCTCATCTACACTACCAAGAATCTTACCATTAGCCCAGTACTTTGCATTCTGGTTACTCCAACCAAAGTGAATCACCTCACACTTGTCCGCATTAAACTTCATTTGCCACCTCTCAGCCCAGCTCTGCAGCTTATCTATGTCTCTAGCCTGTATTCTCCTCGACAACATTGTCGTTTTTCCTATATTCAATCATCTCTGTCCATAATTTCAATCTAATTTATAGAATCCCTACAGCGTGGCAGCAGGCCATTTGGCCCATCAAGTTTGCACCAACGCTTTGAAGAGAATCCACCCAGACCCACCCAGACCCACCCTAACTCTGTAGCACTGCATTTCCTATGGCTAATCCACCTAGATTGCACATCCCTGGACACTATACGCAACTTAGCGTGGCCAATCCAACTAACCTGCAGATCCTTGGACCGTGGAAGGAAACCAGAGCACGCGGTGAAAATCTGCGCAGACATGGGAAGAATGTGCAAACTCCATGCAGACAGTCACCTGAGGGTGGAATTGAACCTGGGTCCCTGGCGCTGTGAGGCAGAAGTTCTAACCACTAATCCACCTTGCTGCTCATTCCTGACTAAGTACTTTGTAGTTTACCTTGAAGTGTCGGTTCTAGAATCCCTAATCTGAGGGAGGAAAGACAGATGCAGGGCAAAGTAAATTTTATCAGACCTTCAGACACTTGGGCTCTTTCATGTTTTTAAGTTCTATTCCTGAACTATTAAATATTCATGGTCTTGCTCAGACCCACACAAGTCATTCCTCAGAGTACTTTAACCATCTAGATTATATGGTTTTTCAATCTTTTAGGCAATGTAAGTGGTTTAACTTTGAGTCACCTCTTCAGAACATGGAATCCAACAACCTTCAAATGAGCCAAGGTCAAGTGCTCCTTACTTGGTTCTTTTTGCTCAGGAGACTGATATGTCTAGAAATGCTGTGATGAAACAAAGAATCATTTGGTATTATTTGCAGCAAGTATTATTTGCTGGAAGTCTTTAACTAAAACTAAATTGAGGGATTTAGCAGATAAACTGAAGGTACAAGTGAAAGTAGGATCTCATAAAGATGGGATACTTGAAGTGATTATACAACAGTTAGAGCTGGGGAAAAGGAAATCAGTAATTGAAGTGTCACAGCTAGAATTGGTAAAATGCAGTTATGAAAAGACTGGAATTCGAGATAAGCAACAAACAGTGAGAGATTGAGTTAAAACAGATTAAATTCAATATTAGAGTTCTTGGAATTTTGGGTTGGATGTGCAGATTTGTCTGTATGATTGAAGTTCACAATTGATTTTTGAAGGAAACCTACAATCCCCATAATTCCAAGGGAGAGGAAATTACCCAAAGTTCCTCGGCAATTACCCAGACCCTTAGGGAGCGACGCTTCCATCTTCATTCAGTCTGTGCTGGGAAGTCATTTGAAAGAGAAGGACGAATGAAGTTCAATGTGCTGAGAAATCCTTTGGTAGGAATGCTGCTTAACACATGTTACTTGAAGAAAAGGAGTTTAAAGTAATGAAATTAACTAAGAATAGGACATTATTCTCAGCTCAAAGTGTTGGAGATACAGTGCCTGGAAAAGAAGTGAAATTTTTGAAGGAACTGCATCGAGGGAAGTATAGCTCTGGAAGGAAATTTAGTTAAGGCCATAATAATGAGTTATTTACAGTTCCAGCAGATGAGTTAAAGCCTTGATCAATTCAGACTTATCAGAATATTTAAAAACACAAAAATCTCTCTTGGAAATGGGCTGGGCTGGGTTATGTTCGAAATACAGTACCCAATACAGTTCTTGGAACAATGGTTATAAGCTGTACCATATTCCTGTGTTTAAAAAAATCTTTGAATTTGCATATATATTTTTGTTAATAAACTAAAGTTTTGGTTTATTATTAAAACAAAACTGCAACATTATATGTTTATGTTTTAATGAAAGGTCACTTTGATTAAAAAAAAAAGTCTATCGAACAAGATCCTGGTCAGGAATTCAACTTGTTTTGTATCAGTATCAATTGGACTTGCCCACCACCCACCAACACCCTCCTCACATATAGAACTGCAGCCACAAGGTCATAATAACTGGGACCTCTTTCAGGATCGCTGAATTAACAACTACAAAGTGGTTGCTGAAACATAAAGCAATTATGGGGAGACTTATTGCACAACATTTGAAGGTAGCTTTGAATGTTACCAAGAGTCTTCTGGAAGTCTTTAACTAAAACTAAATTGAGGGATTTAGCAGATAAACTGAAGGTACAAGTGAAAGTAGGATCTCATAAAGATGGGATACTTGAAGTGATTATACAACAGTTAGAGCTGGGGAAAAGGAAATCAGTAATTGAAGTGTCACAGCTAGAATTGGTAAAATGCAGTTATGAAAAGACTGGAATTCGAGATAAGCAACAAACAGTGAGAGATTGAGTTAAAACAGATTAAACTCCAAATACAGAAGGAAGTTAGAGAACATGAGTTAGCACAAGAAAAGTTTACAATGAAGAGAATGGAAAGGGGTAGTAACTCAGATGATGATTCTGATTTCAATCAGGGATTTGATTTAACTAAGAATCTCTGATCTCCCCAAATTTAAAGGAGGATGGAGTCTAAAGGTATTTTTACTATTTTTGATAAGGTAGCTAGACAAAAAGAGGTTTGGACCTTAATGTTACAGAATGTATTGATATGCACAGCTTTGACAACAGACATTACTTTGTCAGAAGAGCAATCTTCAACAGTCAGTGAAAGAGGCAATGATCAATGTTTATGAGCTTGAAAAATAACCATTTAAATTTAAGAAATAAGTTTAAACTAACATTTGGGGAATTTGCAAAGAGGGAAGAAATGCTGTGGAATCAGTAGTTTATATCAGTCAGGCTAGACAAAGATATCGAGAACAAAAGGAAAATTATAATCAAGGAAGAATTCAGAAACAGCATTCTTGCAGAATTAAACTTGTTTAGATGAGCGTCATAATCAAAGAATCTGTCCTGGCAGATACCTTTCATATTTCTCAATGGTCATATCAAAATCCACAAAGAAATTGGAGAGATGAAAAAACTGGTGGATGTAAGAGGAGCTCATTTTAAGACAGAAGTGATAAAGGAGAAAGGCTAGAACCAATGAATAATGTAAATAAATTAATATGCTTTCAATGTAATGATGGTCATACCAAAGTTAAATTGCTGGATATTAAAGGAGAGATTAATTGCAGTAATAGGAAAGTCTAAGGACTCCTCAGAAAAGGAGAAAACAAAAAAGGAACTCTGTACTGAACTGAATCCATTGGTACAAAAACTGTTTCCTTCAACCGTGTCAATTCCTTCAAATGTATCAAGAGGGAGATGTCACAGGATAATAAGAGTCATAAAGTCATAGAACCCTACAACACGGACACAGACTCTTTGGCCCAAACTGGTCAATGTGACCAAAATGTCCGTCTACGTTAACTCCATTTCCCTGCATTTGACCCATATCCTTTTAATCCTTTCCAATCCATTCATTTGTCCAAATGCCTTTTAAATGTTAATATACCCACCTCAACCACTTTCGCTGGCAGCTCATTCCATATGCGTACCACCCTTAGGTTTCCATTTATTCTTTCCCAGCTAACCTTAAACTGATGCCCTCTTGTCTTCGATTGCTCAACCTTGGGAAAAAGACAAAGTGCATTTACCCTATCCATGACTCTCATGATCTTATACACCTTGTTAAGATTACTTACAGTGTGGAAACAGGCCCTTCGGCCCAACAAGTCCACACTGACCCTCCAAAGAGCAACCCACCCAGACTCATTCTCCTACATTTACCCCTTCACCTAACACTATGGGCAATATAGCATGGCCAATTCACCTAACCTGCACATTTTTGGACTGTGGGAGAAAACTGGAGCACCCAAAAGAAACCCATGCAGACACGGGGAGAATGTGCAAATTCCACACAGACAGTTATCTGAGGCAGGAATTAAACCCGGGTCTCTGGCGCTGTGAGGCAGCAGTGTTAACCACTGTGCCACCGTGCCACCCCTCTACAAGGTCCCCCCCTCAGTCTCCTACGTTCTAAAGAAAAAAGTTCTAGCTTGACCAACCCCCTCCCTATAAATCAGATCATTGAGTCCTGGCAACATCTTTGTAAATTTCCTCTGCACTCTTTCCAGTTTTATAATACAATACTCCAATAACACAATTCTCCAAGTACGGCCTCACCAACATCCTGTATAACTGCGACATAACTTCCCAACTTCTATACACAGTGCCCAGACTGATGAAGGTCAGTGTGCCAAAAGCCTTCTTTACTGCCTTATCTACCAGTGACTCCACTTTCAAAGAACTGTGAATCTAAACCCCAAGATCCCTCTGTTCCACTACAATCCCTAAGGCCCTACCATTAGTCATGAAATTCCTACCTTGATTTGACTTTCCAAAATGCAAAACCTCATACTTATCTATATTAAACTCCATGTGCCATTTCTCGGCCTACTTGCCCAACTGATTAAGATCCTGCTGCAATTTCTTGATGACCTTCCTTACTGTCCAGATTTTAGGGTCATTTGCAAACTTACTAATCATGCCTTGTACATTCTCATCTAAATCATTGATATAGATAACAAACAACAATGGACCCAGCACCGACCCCTGAGGCAGACCACTATTAGCCACATGTCTCCAGTCCAACAAGCATCCTTTCACTGTTACCTTTTGCTTTCTACCATCAAGCTAATTTTGTATCCATTTTGCCAGCCCACCCTGCATTCCATGTGATCTAACCTTCCAGAGCACCTACTATGTGGAACCTTATCAAAGGCCTCACTGAAATCCATACAGACTACATCTACTGCCCTGCCCTCATCATCCTTCCTGGTCACTTCACCAAAGAACCCTAACAAATTTGTGAGGTATGATCTCCCACTCACAAATCCATGCTGACTACTCCTAATCAAATCCAAATGCATGTACATCTTATGTCTCAGAATCTTCTCAAGTAACTTACCCACCATCGATGTTAAGCTTACTGGTCTGTAGTTCCCAGGTTTTCTTTGCAGCCCTTCTTGAATAAGGGCACAACATCCACTAACCTTCAGTCTTCCGAGACCTCATCTGTGGCTAATAATGATGCAAAAATATCAGCCAGGGTCCCCTGCCATTTCTTCTCTAGCCTCTTGCCGTGTTCTTGGATTTATCTGTTCAGGACCAGGAGATTTATCCATTCATACATTCTGATACATCCAATACCTCCTCTACTGTGAAATGGACTGTCCCCAAGATGTCACCACAGACTTCTCCAAGTCTTCGTGTTTTTCTCCATGGTAAACATAGAAGAGAAATATTCATTGAGAATCTCACCCATTGCCTGCAGTCTACACATACATAATCCTTGAGGTGCTCTATTCTCTCTCCAGTTATACTTTTTCCTTTAATATACTTCAAGTAACTCTTTGAATTCACCCTAATCTTCTCAGCTAAGGCTATCTCATATCCCTTTTCACCTCCTGAATTTCTTCAGTCGACTTCTGCATTCCCCGCAAACCTCCAGGGATTCCCTTGATCCCAGTTGCCGATACCTAAGCCACTCCTCTTTTTTTCTGGTCAAAGCCTCAATATCTATTGTCATCCAGGGTTCCCTATCCCTGCCAACCTTGCCCTTCACCCTCAGATGAACATATAGACCTTGAAATCTAGCCACCTCACTTTTGAAGGCCTCGCATTTGCCAAAGGTCCCTTAGCCTGCAAACAATCTACTCCAATTAACCCCTGCAAGCTCCTGTCTAATTCCATCAAAATTTGCCTTTTTTCAATTTAGAACTTGAACCTGTAGGTCAGTTTTGTCTCTCTCCAGAACTATTTTAAAATTATTAGAACTATGGTCACTTGTTCCAAAGTGCTCCCCCAGTGTCACCTCCATCACCTGTCCTGCCTATTTCCCTACAATGGGTCGAGTTTTGCCCCTTCCAGAGTAGGGCCCTTTGTATACTGCTTGAGGAAACGTTCCTGAATGCACGTAATAATTCCACTCCAATCAAGCCCTTAACACTCTGGTAATGAAAATTACATTTTGGAGATTAACAAAGAAAATTAGGTTAAAAATCACACAACACCAGGTTATAATTCAACAATTTGGAAGTACTAGTTTTCGGAGCACTGCTCCTTCATTGGTAACTGTGGAGCAAGATCATGAGACACAGAATATATAGCAAAAGATTACAGAGTCATGCAACTGAAACGATATGGGAAACAAACCTCGACTGCTGTTAAGTCTTTCTTTGGGATTCGCAACAACGCAGAGTGGCTGAGCAGAGACTGATAGCCAAGTTCGGTACCCATGAGGATGGCCTCAACCAGGACCTTGGGTTCATGTCACACTAGAGGTGACCCCACTACACTATACACTCTCACATACACACACACACACACACTCTTACATACTCATATACTCACGCAGACCCTTTCTCATACTCACGCTCTCATACACACACACATAAAATCCCCCACACTCACAGTCATGCACACACCCTCTCCGTCACACTCACACACACATTCAAGCATACACACATGCAAACACATTCTCTCAGGCACACACATATAAGTCTGTGGGGTGAATTTGCATTTGCAGAATTGTATTTGCAGATACATTCTATTTTGCTCAAAAAACACTCAACCTGCAGGCAGTCAATCCATGTAACATTTTATAAATTCCTACATTGGAAATAGAACCAGTCTGACTCAAGATTGGGATACATTCAGCCTCTAACCTCACATCATTAATGGATTGTCTGAGCTGAGATGTCACTTTTTTTTAAATAAAACCTTAAGTTATCTCAAGAGTGTGACTCAAAAGAAGTTCTGGGATTTACATATTAATGAACTGAAACCTGCAACCCATTCTAAAAGATTAAAGACTTGACAGCAATCTAGGTTTGTTCAATATATCGTTTCAGTTGCATGACACTGTAATCTTTTGTTTTAAATTCTGTGCCTTATGATCCTGCTCCACAGCTACTTCATGAAGGCGCAGCGTTCCAAAAGCTAGTACTTCCAAATAAACTTGTTGGACTATAACCTGGTGTAGTGCGATTTTTAACTTCGTACACCCCAGTCCAACACTGGCTCCTCCACATTGAAGAAATTTAGACCACTGGCTCTGAATATTTTCTATCAAAAGTGGATAGATTTCTAATGCTTCAAATAAAGGAGGTAAACCCATAATGATATTAAGAGACTGGAGCAAGTCGGTTATTGATGCTGGCTGATGGGACCATTTGCACTGCACAGGGATTGATGAAGGAGAACATATTAACTGGAGGTATTCATACAGGTTATAAACCAGTCTCATTATGAGTTGGATTAAAGAATGACTTGGTAAACGGAGAAGTTGGAGCTGGAATTGTGAAACATTGAGCGAACTCACTTTATTTTGATAAATGACCTCGCAGGTTCAAAACATTGGCTTCACCAAGGGTGGCAGAACAACCAATGGAGTTAAAAGTCATGGTACAGAAGTAACATTCTAGACTTTTTTCTGATTTTGTGTAAAGTAAGACTAATACAATTAAACTAAACAGGAAAAAAAGATGTTCATGAAACAAGATGATTTAAACATTCGTATCATTAGGTACAATTTTTGAAAATGCAACTAAAAGGGGTGAAAGCAAAGAGAATGAGGCTGATATGCTTAGCCTACCTCCTTTAATAGAAATGAAACAAATAGATTTGAAATTGAAAGAGTTATACCAAACAACCTACCTCAGAAACTCAAATAAAAACAAATACTGAGTGTTATTACTTGAAAATCAAAGTCTTAATGGGGAAATTGAGACCAATGACGAATCAACATCAGGCGGTAGCTTTACCTGAGCACCATAACGAAATTCTATCACCTATAATTTCAACATGCATTTGAAAGATGGCACCAGACTTAAGACTTAAGACTTTCTTAGACTTTATTGCAAGAATGTTCAAATGACTAAGATAATGTAACTATTTGCCATTAGGGATGCTCCTCAAGAGTCCACAAGATTTAATCCTATGAACTAGTACATAGATATGCAGTAAGAGGTCCACTTAAATTAATTAAAGAAAAATTAATAACTGAAAATTCACAAACAATATTTTCAAGTTGTGTCTCAAATTTACAAGAGACACTGATAAATGCATGCAAATTGGCTAGAAAACATCTGAAAGATGCTCAATAAATAAGTGACCAGACAAAAAGACCAAAATACAAAATTTTGTTCCAGGAGCTAGAGGTGTTAGTGTTGTTTCTGGTCCCTGGAAACCCATTGACAGCAAGCATCACTGGCCCTTATCAAATCAAGAAGAAATTCAATAATATAAATTATGTAGTCAGTACTCTGGAATAGGAGGAAGCCAATGACTATGTCATTAATATGTTGAAAATATATTACAGTAACATGAGGGTCAAGAGAAAAGTGAAGTTACATAGTGAAGGAAGTGAGAAATTGGAAGCGAAATATCACAGGAATTGGTAAATGAATCTGAAGTGGAAATTTCAAACATCAACCCTCTAATAATTAGTTTGGAAAACATGGATTTGCTTTAAAGATTGGACAGCATCATGTGAGAGGGGAGAGATACAAAAGGGTGCAGAGAGCCTATTTTTTAACAAAGAGAGTGGTGAGTGTCTGGAAGGGCTGCCAGAGGTAGTGGTGGAAGCGAGTACAATTTCTTTATTTAAGAAATACTTGGACAAGTACATGGATGGTATAGTTATAGGTATACGGATGAAATACAGGTAAATGGGACTAGTTTAATTGTGGAAACTGGGCAGCATGGAGAAGTTGGGCCAAAGGGCTGTCTCAATGCTGTAAACCTCTATGACTCTATGTCTCAACTTGCAGGAAATTTTCAAAGTGACTTACAAAAACTTTTACAGGATTATAAATCAATTTGTGGGAATTGACTAGGGGAAGCTGCTTATGGCTGTTCATTAGGTCAATGCAAGTGAAGTGTTACATATAAAGCAACACTTGTGCAGACTCAATCAGAGAGAATAGCTCAGGTGAGAGAAGAAATTAAATTTATGATGAACAGTGACATTATTGAAATGAATCAAACTGGATGGAGTTTACCTATTTGTGATGGTAACAAAACCAGATGGTTCAACACGATTTTGTCTTGATCTTCATAAAATCAAGATGGTTACAAAAGTGGACTCATATCCTTTTTCAAAGGAAATTGAATGAAAAATAACAGTCAGATCAAAGAAACTTAAGATTAGATTAGATTCCCTACAGTGTGGAAACAAGCCCTTCATCCCAACCAGTCCACACCAACCCTCCGAAGAGTAACCCACCCAGACCCATTTCCCTCTGACTAATGCACCTAACATTATGGGCAATTTAGCATGGCCAATTCACCCCTGACCTGCACATCTTTGGACTGTGGGAGAAACCGAAGCACCCGGAGGAAACCCACGCAGACATGGGAGGAATGTGCAAACTCCACACAGACAGTCGCCCAAGACTGTAATCGAACCTTAACTCATATCAACAGAAATATTTGACTGCAAGAAAGAGACATTGGGTCCTGTGTTGGCTCTACGTCATTCCAAGTTTACATGAGTAACAACGTAAAGGAAGTATTATTTATATGGAGCACAATCTTTTGATTTTCTTAGCAAGATTAGAAGGCCAAAACTTGAGGTTATTCCATTGAAGATAATTCTTTAACCCTATAATTAGAAATGATTTTTATGTGCCTAGAAAGGAGAATGTTATTGAGGATGCTTTGTCGAGAATACACACAGCAGAGACTGTGTAAAAACGACCACTGTATCACTCATTGTATAATTAATGCTAATATATTATTTCTGTTGGCATGACATAGAATTAGTGGTAAGTAAATTTTGATGTTAACAAAAATATCTTGTTCAAATGCATTTTCATTCTTTTATGGGAAAGGTATTATGAAATTTATTTTATGTTTGTTGCAAGTTTTGGATCTTGGAGCATGGAGCTTGTCTGTGTTTTTTAAGTTGACAACTAGTCTTTGAAGGAGAACAAAACTACAATACCCATATTTCCAAGCAAGTTAAGGTTGCCCAGAGTTCCTAAGGAACCACCCAAGGGTTTAGGGAAAATATTATCTACATCCAGTCAGTCAGTCAGTTTGTGCTGGGAATTTGTTCAGAGCTTAATATATGCTTCTCTCTGAAAGTGCTACTTAGATTAACATGTGCTAAGTAGACTTCCTAACAAAGGAATTTATAGTAAATAAATTAACTTAGAATATGAAGTTATTATTAGTCCCAGCCCCAAGTGTTGGTGATAACTTCTTTTTGAACCATTATAAGTTTTTGAACTTTAAATAAAGGAAGCAGCATTAAGTAAAGCACAACGCAAACTAATTCAGGATCATTAGAACAATAATGATAGTTATCTAAAGTTCCAGCAGATCAGCTGAACTTTTAATCACTTCAAACTCATCAAAATATCAAGGATAAAAAAAAGAACACTCGCTCTTGATAATGAACTGTGCCACATCTTGCTAGAAATGTTGTATTGATTGTTTTTGGAATTGCAATATTTGGAAGCTGTACCATGCTTGGGTGATTTCTACTGTATGTTAACAAAGTTTTGAATCTGTGTTATAAGGAAAGAGTGTTTTCCTCTTAGTTTAACTTAATTTATCTTATGAGGTAGTCAAAGAGAGTCAGAGTTATACAATACAGAAACACACCCTTTGGTCTGACTCATTCATGCTGATCAAGTTTTCCAAACTAGACTAATTCCATTTACTATATCCCTCTAAACTTTTCCTATCCATATAACTGTCCAAATGTCTTTTAAATATTGTAACTGTACCTGTATCTACCATTTCTTCTAGCAATTCAGGAACTACCCTTTGCAAGAAAAAGTTGCCCATTCAATCCATTTTAAATCTTTCTCCTCTCACCTTAAAAATATGTCCTTCAGTTTTCAATTCCTCCCAACCTGGGGAAAAGACCTTTGCTGTTCACCTTATCTCTGTGGCTTATGATTTTATAAACCTGTAGAAGGACACCCATCAGCCTCCTACGCTTCAGTGAAAAATGTCCTAGCCTATCCAGCCTCTCCCTTTAGCTCAAACCCTACAGTCCTGGCAACATCTTATCTGAACCCTCTCCAATTTAATAATACCTTTCCTTTAACAGGGTAACACAGTACTCCAAAAGTACCCTCACCAGTGTCACATACAACTTCAATTGTTAAGTCAGTGATGCAAGGAATATTCTGAGGACCCAGGTTTGAATTCCACCACAGCAGATGGTGAAAATTGAATTTAATAAAAATCTGAAATTAAGAAGCTGATGATGACCATGAAACAATTGTTGATTGTCGGAAAACTCCGTCTGGTTCATGCAGTAAACTATCGCCCTTACCTAGTCTGGCCAACACAAGGTTCCAGACCCACAGCAATGTAGTTGATTCTTAACTGTCCTCTGGGTAATTAGGGATGGGTAATAAATGCTGGCTGAGCCATTGAACCCGACATCCCATAAATGAACAAAAACAAAATTCAGTGGCTTATCAGTGATAGGCAACATGGTTTTGTGCAGGGAAGGTCATGTTTTACCAACTTAATAGAATCTTTTGAGGAAGTGACAACATTGATTGATGAGAGAAGGGCTATAGATGTCATATACATGGATTTCAGTATGGCGTTTGATAAGGTTCCCCATGATAGGCTGATGTGAAGTCGCATGGGGTCCAGAGTCTACTAGCTAGATGGATAAAGAACTGGCTGGGTAACAGGAGACAGAGAGTAGTAGTGGCAGGGAGTTTCTCAAAATGGAGAACTGTAACCAATGGTGTGATATACATAAATTATTTGGAGGAAGATATAGGTGGTTGATTAGCAAGTTTACAGATGACACAAAAGTTGGTTGAGTACAGATAGTGAAGGGAACTGTCAGAGAATACAGCAGAATATAAATAGATTGGAGAGTTGAGCATTCAAATGGCAGATGGAGGACTGCAGATGCTGGAACTCATTCACCTATTGCTCAGCACTGTCTTCATGACCTGTCCTACCTGCCAATCTCCCTTCCCACCTATCCGCTCCACCCTCCACTCTGACTTATCACCTCCATTCCCACCCCCATTCACCTATTGTACTCTTTGCCACCTTCTTCGACCCCCCCCCCCCACCCCTCCAATTTATCTCTCCATCCTGGAAGCTTCCTGATGAAGGGCTTTTGCCTGAAATGTCAATTTTCCTGCTCCTCGGATGCTGCCTGACCTGCTGTGCTTTTCCAGCACCTCTCCGATCTAAAAAATGGCAGATGAAGTTCAAGCCGGATAAATGCGAGGGTGATGCATTTTGGAAAATCTAATCAGAGAGTGAACTATACAGTAAATGGAAAGTCCTGGGAAAATTTGATGGAGAGAGAGACCCATGTGTTCAGGTCCATTGTTCCCTGAACGTGGCAACACAAGTCGATAAAGTGGTCAAGAAGGCATACGGAATGCTTTCCTTCATTGGACAGGGTACTGAATACAAGAGTTGGCAGGTCATGTTACAGTTGTATAAGACATTGGTTCAACCACATTTGAAATAATGCATACACTACCAAAAGGATGTGGATGCTTTGGAGAGGGTGCAGAGGAGGTTCACCAGGATGTTGCCTGATATGGAGGATGCTAGCTATTAAGAGAGGTTGAATAGATTAGGATTATTTTCATTAGAAAGACAGAGGTTGAGGGGGGACCTGATTGAGGTGTACAAAATCATGAGAGGTATAGACAGGATAGATAGCAAGAAGCTTTTTCGCAGAGTAGGGGACTCATGGTGGGTTTATCATCCCAGTTGTCATTCATGAATAAAGTGATAAAAAGGTTTCAATGAAGTAATGATCTTCTCCGATGGGGAAAGCCAGCCAATTCAGAACTGAAATCTGAAGTTCTAAAGAAGGGTCACTGGACTCGAAGTTAACTCAGTTTCTATCTCCACAGATGCTGCTAGGTCCTGCTGAGTTTCTGTTTTTGTGTGTCTGAAATCTAGGCATTGTTCCAGATACAGGATAGCGGAAATGTGGAATTCTCACAAAAGTTGCAGCCTTCCAGCCATTGAAATTTTCAAGGCTGAGGTAAGTTGATTTGTGTTAGTTTGGAATAACAAGTATATTGAATTTGGTGCTGTTGGTTGTGGTGGCTCCTGCCAGATCTGCTGTCATAGTACCTCATGACAGCTTGCCTGCAACTCCTCTGTGACATCTTTTATCCAACTACACCTAGGTCAGCCCCTCTTCCTGTCCTAGACACTCTGTCCTAGAATCACAGAATCCCTACGGCATGGAAACAGGCCATTCAGCCCATTGAGTCCACATCAACCCTCCAAACAGCATCCCACACAGACTCACCTCTCTGCATTTCCCATAGCTGATCCACCTAACCTAAACATCCCTGGACACTATGGGCAATCCACCTAACCTGCACAGCTTTGGACTTTGGAAGGAAACTTGGGCACCCAGAGGAAACCGACACAGACACTGAACAGCATGGTGACTCGGTGTATAGCACTGCTGTCTCACAGCACCAGGAACCCAGTTTGGACTGAATCTTAATAGAATTCCGAAGGGCTTTTCAAGAACCCTAAGTCACACTGTACTAGTAGGGGACAATTTAACAATGAAGATGGCAGGCAAGGCTGGAATTTTTCCAGACAATAAGAGAAGTTGTATAGGAAACGCCAGTGCACACCACAGTATCAATATGTTCAAGAACTAATTGTCTGGTATGGAGACCAACGGAGAAAGTGAGGGTAAGCCCCCCAAGGGTTGTCTAGTTTAATGGACTTTTACAGTCAATTTTTCTTAAGCAACTGGCCATTGTATTCAAGATGTAACAGCATAAAATTTAAGAAAGAGTCTTTGTTGGAAAGGAAACCCGAAGAAAGGATCTCTCTGTGATTTCACATTCCAAAAAGAGTCAGAACCAAAACCACTAAATTATAGATATCTGGCTGGCTTTAAAGCTCTTTGGGGCGATACTGCTCCTTAGATAAATACTCAACATTACCCTGGAAGAACATCAAAATCTCCAGAAGGGTTGATCGTAAGTACCGGTCCCTGTTGTCTGTCTCTACATCGAAACCTTACAGGATTTCAAAAAAAAGCATGTGCATTGTATAGTGCCTTTCAGAACCTCAGGGTATAGGTGATGTGAAGCCACGAGCTGCTATTGAGCTAGAAAGAAAGGAAGTTTCAGCCTCGACAGCCTCTGCACAGAGGGATGCAGAACCATGGGCTGTACAGTATTTTACTGGAAATCAGCTGTGCAATTTTTGATGAGCTTCATAGAAGGTCACGCTCAAGGTCCAGTAAGTTCTCTCACCTGTCACCCCAAACTTGTTTTTTTAAAAAATCATTCATCAGATGATGATGTCACTGCCTAAGCCTACATCCATTGCCCATCTCTAATTGCCCAGAGTTAAGAGTGAATCTAGTTGCTGTGGGTCTGGAGTCACATGCATGCCAATGTGTTCAAGAGTTTTGATGATAAGGATGGCAGTTTCCTTCCCTGAAGGACATTAGTAAACCAGCTGGCTTTTTTAGACAATCAACAAAAAATTGTGGCCATCATTACACTCCTAATTTCAGACTTCTATCAAATTTAAATTTCACCATCTGCCATGGCAAGATTTGAACCCAGATTCCCACAACATTACCTGGGTCTCTGGATTAACAACCTTCCAGCTCAGCACTGTCCTCATGACCTGTCCTACCTGCCAATCTCCCTTCCCACCTATCCACTCCACCCTCCCCTCTGACCTATCACCTCCATCCCCACCCCATTCACCTACTGTACTCTTTGCTTTTCCAGCACCACTCTGATCTAAACTCTGGTTTCCAGCATCTGCAGTCCTCACTTTTGCCTCTCTGGATTAACAGTCCAGTGATAATACCACTAGACCATCACTTTCATATGGCATCACCCTGTAGAACTCATCATACTCTCCCATTTACGACTGACAGGACATCGGGGATTCAGGAGAAAGTGAGGACTGCAGATGCTGGAGATCAAAGTCAAGAGTGTGATGCTGAAAAAGTATGGCACGTCAGGCAGCATCCGAGGTGCAGGAGAATCGACGTTTTGGGCATAAGCTTTTCATCAGCAATAAGGCAACATTCCGCATTCCCCCCCGCCCACAAGTCTCATTCCTGATGAAAATCTTATGCCCGAAATGTTGATTCTCCTGCTCCTTGGATGCTGCCTGACTTGCTGTGCTTTTCCAGCACCACACATCTGAGGATTCAAGCATTAAATTACTGAATTATATTGTAAGCGGACAGGGGGAAATGTGCCATGGAGGATGGTACATGTTAGATGTCAAGGTCTGTAGATGGAGTCATGCACCTAATCGCTGTCCATGGAATGTGCCCAGAGATATTGGTGACTGGTCTCCAACATGGAGTTCCAGAGGAGCGAGTGGTGGCAGAGCCACTGGGCTAACATGGCTTTCATCTTGGGAATTATTGGTGTATGTTGCTGCTATCCAGGTGAGTGAATGGGAAACTGCACATAAATGTGGTAGGTTATCGAATAATAAAATTCGAAAGCTTTCTAATGCATACAGACTGGCCTCTCACTGCTCAGTACTGAGAATTTCATCTTGCTTTCAGCACTTGGTTGGAAAATGGCACATATTTTTCTCATTGGTTATCTCACTTAATCTTTCCAACTTTCATTACGCAGACTAGATCGTTCAGGGGCTAAGAAAATTGTACCCGTGTTTCAGGTCAATGAGCTGCCATCAGAACTATCATCATATTGGACATAGGTTTTGATTCTTATCTGAGATGGGGGTCACGCAGCACAGCATATTGGATTATCAGCAAATCTTCATGTCTGAGCCATTATAATTCTGGCAGATTGCAGGTGGTAACCATTGCATCCTCCGTAGTGGTGGGCAGCCTATTCCGCCAATTAAATAATTTAAGATCACTCAGCAAACCTGACAGTGGATTTGCAGGGCCTTAACTGAATACAAGGGATGGAAGCAACCTCCTGGTGATCAACCGGGGTACAGTACACAGCCCCCAAATCAGAGGGATTCAGTTGGGGAATGGCACTGAGAGTGGGTATGACACTGTCCAGTGAAGGAGCTGTCCCTCCATGATGATAACCAAGCAACTTTGGCCTTGTTGAAGTTGCAGTTTCTTTGTCTTCCCCTTCAAAGGGGTCTGCTAGCATAAAGTGTCCTTCCTGTCTGTTACCTGCACCAACAGCATGCACTAACTAACCAGCCCCACTGAAATTATGTCAGGCATTTGATACCAATACAATAGGAGTTCAGGACCAAAACATTTACCTGAGATTAGCAGCAGCAGGGTCCCAGGTTCGATTTCAGCCTCGGGCTACTGTCTGTGTGGAGTTTGCACATTCTCCCCATATCTGTGTGGGTTTTCTCCAGGTGCTCTGGTTTCCTCCCACAGTCCAAAGATGTGCAGGTCAGGTGAATTGGCCAAGCTAAATTGCCCATAGTGCTAAGTGCATTAGTCAGGGGGAAACGGGTCTGGGTGGGTTCCTCTTCGGAGGGTCGGTGTGGACTGATTGGGCCGAAGGGCCTGTTTCCACACTGTAGGGAATCTAATCATCTAATCAGAGTCTCCGCATCAAAGCAATACTGCAACTGTTTGCCACCTCCACAGATGCTGCATTACCTGCTCAGTTTCTTAACATTTTCTTTTAATTTTTCATCGCTTCTGTCTCACTGCTTTTTAAAAGCATCCTCACTATTGTAATGTAGGAAACACATTTTCATAGAGCAAATCCCTATACACAGCATTATGTCCAGAACAGGACGAAAGTGAGGACTGCAGATGCTGGAGATTAAAGTCGTGAGTGTGATGCTGGAAAAACACAGCAGACCAGGCAGCATCCGAGGAGCAAGTGAGTTAACATTTCAGGCAAAAGCCCTTCATCAGGATTTAGGCTATGAGCCGAGGGGGTGGTGAGATAAATGGGAGGAGATGGGGCTGGGGTGGAAGGCAGCTGAGAGTGCAATAGGTGGATGGAGATACAGGTAAGGGTGATATGTCGGAGAGGAGGGTGGAGCGGATAGGTGGGAAGGAAGATGGACAGGTAGGACAGGTCATGAAGGTGGTGCCGAGTTGGAAGGTTGGATCTGGGATAAGGTGGGGGTAGAGGAAATAAGGAAACTGGTGAAATCCACATTGATGCCATGGGGTTGGAGGGTCCTGAGGCGGAAGATCAGGCATTCTTTCTCCAGGCATCAGGTGGTTAGGGAGTGGCGGAATGGGTGGATAAGTTGACGCGTTCGGCCACGGGGTGGTTGGGTCGGTTGGTGCAGGTGTCCCAGAGATGTTCTCTGAAGTGCTCTGCGAGTAGGCATCCTGTCACCACAATGTAGAGGAGACAGCATCCAAAGCAATTGATACAGTAAATGACATTGGTAGATGTGCAGAGTGGACCTGACGAGGGAGTCGCGGAGGGAACAGTATTAATGGAAAGTGGATAGAGGTGGGGAGGTGGTGGGGTCCATTTGTAGGTGGCAGCAATAGCAGAGGATGATGTGATGGTGGGGTGGAAGGTGAGGACCAGGTGGGTTCTGTCCTTATTGTATGGAGGGGTGGGGTTCAAGGGCAGAGGTGCAGGACATGGATGAGATGCGCTGGAGGGCATCATCAACCACGTGAGAGGAAATTGCGGTCTTTAAAGAAAAGGCCATCTGGCGTGTTCTATGGTGGAACTGGTCCACCTGGGAGCTGATGCAGCGGTGGCAGAGGAATTGGGAAATGGGATAACATTTTTACAGGAAGCAGGGTGGGAGCAGGTGTAGTCCAGGTAGCTGTGGGAGTCAGTGGGTTTGTAGAAGATGTCACTGTTGATGGAGATGGAGGGTTCCAGGAAGGGGAGGAAAGTGACTGAGATGGTCCAGGTGAATTTTAGGTCAGGGTGGAATGTGTTGGTGAAGTTAATGAACTGTTCAACCTCCTCATCCTCCCACTCCGTCAAGGACATGCAAGTCCTGGGCCGCCTCCACCGCCACTCCCTAACCACCCGATGCCTGGGAAAGAACGCCTCATCTTCTGCCATTCAGTCCTCTTCAGTCTAATCAGCCAATTCAGAAGATCTGATTGTGGGCTCAACTCTACTCCCATTACCTGTGAATCACATTAATCTAGAATCTAAACTCAGCTTTAGAAATATTCAGCCACCCGGCCTCCATAACTCCCTAGCAAAGAGAATTCAACATATACAACACTCGGAGAAAAGATTTACCCTCTGTCTTAACTGGCCAAGTACCCACAGTAATTTCTGAAGTCTTATTCTGAATTCTGAAAGTATTCTGAAACATCAGCAGCCCATGCCGAAAGCGTTAGTATCAGGTGAGAGCAGTACCAGACTATGATGCCTTTCTTTGTTGAACTGTAGGTCAACATTCATTGGTTGGATTGACAAATGAAAAACAGTGATTCGTTTGAAGGATCACCAACTCCAGTGGAACTGCATCATAGCACAAGTTGACATCTTCAGAAAAGAAACAAATTGGAATGGGAAGGTTACATCGCAATTGATAATAGGCAGCACAGCATTCAAGCACTAAAGCCTCACCAGCAATGTTCATTCATTCCACTTGGTCATATGCATACATGCAAAGGTTTTCAATATTTCTATTCGCACCTTCAATAATTTGAATGAGGTTTAGATTACCGACAGTGTGGAAACAGGCCCTTTGGCCCAACAAGTCCACACCGACCCTCCAAAGAGCAACCCACCCCACTGACTAATCCACCTAACACAATGGGCAATTTTAGCATGGCCAATTCACCTGACCTGCACATCTTTAGACTGTGGGAGGAAACTGGAGCACCCGGAGGAAACCCACGCAGACACGGGGAGAATGTGCAAACGCCACACAGGAGGTTGAATTAGACATACTTTAATAACAAGAAAGCAGTGGCGGAAGGCAGATATTATAGAAGAATTCCACAATGAGCTCAGCCTGTGCTATATTTGGAACATCGTGGGCACCAAGTGAGAGAGAAAATGGCAAACACTGAAGTACTTCAAGGAGCAGCAATGTCTGGAGTTGAAGCATGCCTCATCAGAGCCCAGCTCAGACAGACTGGTCATGTCATGCATACAACTGAAGATTAACTCCCAAAAGTGATCACTTTTGGGAGTTAATCTTCAGTTGTATGCATGACATGACCAGTCTGTCTGAGCTGGGCTCTGATGAGGCATGCTTCAACTCCAGACATTGCTGCTCCTTGAAGTACTTCAGTGTTTGCCATTTTCTCTCTCACTCGGTGCCCACGATGTTCCAAATATATCTCATTTGGAATTTGTCCGACAACTTCACATCTGCAAAAGTTAGTCCATGTGCATACTGGAGGGTGGGTGTTACTTTCTACAGATTTTTTCCAAAGCTTAATACATAATTTCCTCCACAATTAAATGATTTCAAAAGGAAATCTTAAGGGTATGTAAAGCAAATAAACTTGCAAGGCTGGGATTCAGAGGGAGAATGGCACTCAGAGGGGGCAAGGGACAGAGAGGGGTAAGGCACTAGAGGGGGTATGGCACAAGAGAGGGCATGGGACTGACTGGCTTGCTCTATTGGCAGTCCACATGGACTCAAATGGACTAAAATGATGACCTTTTGTGCCATAATTAACTCAATAACAAGAAACAAATGACTATTACTCTGCAGAGTCTCTTGTGCAAATTAACAATTGTTCAACTGGCTCTGGCAACTTTATTTTGACTTCACTGTCAATTCAAATATTTCTTGAGACTGTGCTTCTGAGATGGGTGAAGTTATCTCCAGCTTTTAGTGTAGTGTAATTGATAGTTACAGTAAGTGGGGGAAACTCACAGTTTGGTCGACCATCTCATTTTCCTTAAGTTAATAGTTAGCTCATAGTTATGCTTTGAAAAACAATCCATGATACATTAAGGATAACGCTCATGTTATTACAATGGCACTGCCCTTGTGTAAACACCAACCCTATCTGAAACCAGAGTTAAGGATTTCAGTTGTTTCAGTTTGAAGAGGTCACTGACCATTCTGAATGTGTTGTATATTTCAATGTTTCCATAAATGCTCATCCGAGAAGAATTTACTGAAGATCAAAGGGGCCATGAGCTATACACCACTTGTAACATCAGAGGGGTCAGTATACCCACCCACTGACAGTGACTCTGGTCATCATTAAACTGCTGGATCAGATTTACAGTTCTGTTAGGACATGACATTTGGCCAAGACTTTCCATAAGGCTCCACTAATTTGCTGTGTCAAAGGCCTTGTCAATGAATCTAAAATAGAGTCCTGAGTTAGAGTCAGCGTCCTATAGCACAGAGACAGGCCCTTTGACCCAAACTAGTCCATGCCAACCAAAATGTCCGTCAACACTAACCCCATTTCCCTGCACTTGGCCCATATCCTTTCTAATCCTTTCCTATCCATGTATTTGTCCAAATGCTTTTTAAATGTTTTTAATGTACCCGTTTCAACCACTTCCACTGGCAGCTCATTCCATATGCATACCACTGTGTAAAAAAAAGTTGCCCCTCAGGTTCCTTTTTATTCTTTCCCCTCTAACCTTAAACTGATATCCTCTAGTCTTTGATCCCCCAACCCTGGGGGAAAAAAAACTAAGTGCATTCACCCTATATGACTCTCATGATCTTATAACGTTCCCCCTTCAGTCTCATATGCTCTAAAGAAAAAGTCCTCACTTGTCCAACCTCTCCCTTTCACTCAGACCCCATTGAGTCCTGGCAACATCCTTGTAAACTTCTTCTGCACTCTTTCCAGTTTAATAATATCCTTCCCGTAACAAGGTGACCAAAACTGAACACAATACCCCAAGTACAACCTCACCAATGTCCAGTATAACTACAACATAACTTCCCAACTTCTATATTCAATGCTTTGTCTGATGAAGGCCAGTGTGCCAAAAACCTTCTTCACTGTGGCTCCACCTTCAGGGAACTGTGAACCTGAACTCCAAGGTCCCTCTATTCCACTACACTCCTTAGGGCCCTACCATTCAATACAAAACTCCTACCTTGATTTCACTTTCCAAAATGCAAGATTTAAACTCCATTTTCCATTTTTGGCCCACCTCCCCAGCTGATCAAGGTCCTGCTGCAATTTCTGATAACCTTCTTCATTGTCCACGATACCACCTATTTGAGCGTCTTCAGCAAATTTACTAATCATGCCTTTTACATTCTCATCCAAATCACTGATGCAGATAACAAACAGTAATGGGCCCAGCACCGACCCCGGAGGCACACCACTAGTCACAGGTCGCCAGTCCGACAAACATCCTTCCACTATTACCCTCCGACAAGCTTCCTACCATCAAGTCAATTTTGTAACCAATTTTCCAGTTCTCCTGGATTCCATGCGACCCAACCTTCCAAAGCAGCCTACCACATGGAACCTTATCAAAGGCCTTACTGAAATCCATATAGACTATGTCTCCCACCCTGCCCTAGTCAACCTTCCTGGTCACTTCATCAAATAATACTAAGAAAATCTATTATTCATTGCATTTCTCTTGTATTTCTTAAAAGGTGAACATTAAATCACCACTGTCTCGGTCTTTGCTGCACACATTTTGACTTTCTGGCAGTACATCTATTGCTTTGTGCAATCTGTAAAGAATCATTTTACCAGAATTATTCTAGTCATTACAAACTTCCCCTGTAGTTGTCTCACATCCTGATTTTTTTGTCATTTTCCTTTATACAAGAGAACAACTCTGACATCCTTGAATTCTTGAGGAATGATTTGTTAATTCCACCTGGAGGTATAATGTTGAAAAAAAGGCACATTTTGTCAAAATTTACACTTTGATGCCACAGGATCACAGACTTGTTTTCATACTCGCCCCCACGAGTGTCTCAAACAGTGCTGAGTTTCCGACTGTGATACCATACATCACAGGGGTAGCAGCCTTTAATGGTGAAGTGCTGAGAAAACATGACCTTTAGTCAAAGACAGGAACAGGCAAAATGGATAGTCGAAGAGGTGACATTCAGGACAGCAGTGAGAGAAACTTTGCACAGTCCTGCAGCAAACTTCAACAGCTGGATCAAAATAGAACTGGCTGCAAAGATCAGGTTGATTAGTTCTACAGAGGTGAGGTCTATCCTTGACTGGAGAATTAACTTTTAACCTGACTCAATTATATAAGTAACTTAAATTTATATAGCGCCATTAACATAGTACAATGTCCTGAGGCATTTTGTACGTTTATCACCAAGACAAACTAATTTACACTGACATGTTCACATTTGGCCCAATACACTGAACTCCACGTATTACTTGGATCTGGCTGCACTCTTTCATTTTGCTGCCAAGGATTATGTCTTGACTGGGATAGCTGGATTCCTACAGCCAAAACCTCCCCACTTCCAGTGTCAAACACAATCAATTCTCAAAGCAATAGAGTCCATTTAGCTATCTGAAAGGCACAATTATCCCTCTATCTAGTTCAGATCTTCCAAAAACTTTCCCACTGTGATACCATTTCAAGGTTTGGAACTTGTCCTGCCCCTTCAGTGAGTGGAGGAGGGGAGAAGCAAAGGTGTTTGTGAGTAAGGGGTGGAAGGCAGGATGGCTGTTCCTACTGCGAAGCCTGTGACCCCACTTAGAATTCCAATCCCCATTACTGGAAGCCAATGTGCACAAGCATTGGACAACAAACCTTACTAATCCCTTTTAAAATGCCAAAGAGCATCATGTGAACCCATGGGGAAAGTGAGAGCCTGTGCAGTAGCATTGGTTCAATCAAATCAAGGCTTCTCAAAAGGTAGTTGATGACCTCGATTGGGGCCGGAAAACAGGATTTCGGAGTTACAAGCTTCAGGCCAGCAATGGCCGTTAGAGCTTTGACTGAAAGCCCAATATCTGCGAGGTGCCTTTAAATCCCCACTTTCTTTAAACGTGTTTGAAGCCTGATTCCTCCTCAAAAAGAAACCAGTGAAACTGTAGCTTAAAAAAAGTCATAGGAATGGCACCTCCAGGTGGTACAAGGAGCAAGCAAGGACAGTAACTCTGCCTCGCAGTGCCATGTCACTGACGCAGCTGCCTTCCAATTGAATGGCATCATGAATCAGCACAGTGTTGGTGGGCCGAAGGGCTTGATCCCATGCTGTACTGTTGTTTGCAAGGAATAGTGTTGTAGGTTTAATTTAGACAGTCCACAGGCAGTGAAGTGGCAGCTGCTGAATCTCAGGTTGGAGCAAATTCCTCTGTGCTATTAGAGCTCCCCTTCAAGAGCAAATTCAGGCCAGCACTACGTTTTCTAATGTATTCCTATGATCTATAATGCTGGACCTTTTAGTTCTTTATTTTTCTAACTTTCTTCTCCTAAGAACTTGTACTAAAAAGTCTGTACCTAAATACCCAACATGGCGACTTGTAAACTTTACACTGTACACGTGAGCAGGTGACAAGAAAGCGAATTTAATTCAATCCAATCCGATCTCTCTGTGCCCATCATGAGGAGTCGAGTTGGCTGCAGCACTAAATGGACAGCTCCAGTTCACCCGAATTTGGCTACATTCCCAGAATCCTGCAAACATGCAGAAATCTGGCCTCATTAAGGCCATATGCACATGCACAGCCAATGTGGAATGTAGTAACCGCACGTGAACAGATTTAGTCTGGCTTTGAGACATCAGTCATCAGTAACTGACATAATTCAGCCTGTTTGTGCACATACTGGTGGCCATTTTGATGGGCATCTTTGCCTTCATGCTAATAACTCTTTAAAAATTGCCTGCAACTTATACATTTTGTTCTCACAAAACATTCCCACCTTCCCTCTCCACTCTGCCCCAGTCTCCACAAATGTACACCCATCCTTGTGCCCTACTCTCCCTCTGGGATCACAGCAAATTTCATGGCTCAAAACAGAACCACTGGTAAAGGCATAGGAAGCTCAATGATGAAAGAGGCCAAAACATCAGCGCAAAAGATAAAGCTGAAATACTCGCAGCAATCTTCAGTGAAAAGTGTCAAGTGGATGATTCACCTCTGCCTCCTCCTGTAGTCTGCATCACAGACACCAGGCTTCAGCCAGAATTCAATTCACTCCACTTGGTGTCAAGAAATGGTTGGAGGTGTTGTTTACTGTCAGGGCCTATAGCCTTTGCAACATTCCAGCAACAGTACCGAAACCTCAAAAACTTGCTGCTTGCTTAGACAAGCTATTCCAGTACAGCTACAGCACAAGCAACCACTTGACAATGTGGAAAATTGCCCAGGTATGGCCAATACACAAAAAGCAGAACAAATTCAACGTGGCCAACTACCACCCCATCAGTCTACACTCAATCATCAAAGTAATGGAAGGTGTCATCAACAATGCTATCAAGCAGCACCAGCTCAGCAATAACCTGCTCAGTGATGCCTAGTTTGGATTCCAACAGAGTCACTCAGCTCCTGACAGCCTTGGTTCAAACATGGACAAAAGAGCTGGATTCCAGCGATAAGGAGAAAGTGACAGCCCTTGTTAACAAGGCTGCACTCGACCGAGTGTGGCATCAAGAAGCCCTAGCAAAACTGGAATCAATGGGTATCAGGGGAAAACTTTTGGCTGGAGTCATATCTGGCACGTAGGAAGATGGCCGTAGAATTTGGAGGTCAAACATCTCAGCTTCAGAACATTTCGGCAGGAGCTCCTCAGGGTTCTGCCCTAGGCTCAACCATCTTCAGCTGCTCCATCATAAATTCAGAAGTGGGGATGTTCGCTGGTGATTGCGCAATGTTCAGCAGATACTGAAGCAATCCATGTTCAAATGCAACACCATCTGGACAATATCCAGGCTTGGGCTGACAAATGGAAAACAACATTCGAACCCCAGAAGTGCCAGGCAATTACCATCTCCAATAAGAAGCAATCTAACCACTTCCCTTGACATTCAATGGTGTTATCATCACTGAATCCCCTATCAACATCCTAGGGATTACCATTGACCAGAAACTCAATTAGACTTACCACATAAACATAGTGGTTACAAGAGCAGGTCAGAGGCTAGGAATACTTAAGTAACTCACCTCCTGACTCCCCAAACTCTATCCCACCATCTGCAAGGTAGAAGGAAGGAGTGAGATGGAATACTTCCCACTTGCCTGGGTGAGTGCAGCTCCAAAAACACTTAAGTAGCTTCACAATATCCAGGACAAAGCAGCCGCTGAATTGGCAGCTAATCCACAAATATCCAATCCCTCAACCACTAATGTTCAGTCACAGCAGTGTGTACTAGCTACAAGATACACTGCAGAAATTCACCAAAAGCTCCTTAGACAGCACCTTCCAAACCCACAACCACTTCCATCTAGAAAGACAAGGGTAGCAGATACATGGGAACACCAAGTTTCCCTCCAAACCACTCACCATCCTGACTTGGAAATATGTCACCCGTTCCTTCATTGTCACTGGGTCAAAATCCTGGAATTCCCTCCCTAATTTGAGAGCCATGGCCACAAGGGAGACCCGAATCATCTCTAAAAGGCCCATTGAAAGATAGTTGCTTTTCACATTAAGACTCAGTTGCTGAAACATTTCTTCCTCCCAACCCCTACTCTCAGGTCCACAACATCTCTCAACCACCCAAATTCAATCACTGGCTCCCACCCATTTTTGTCATTGTCTCAATACTGACAATGGATTCATGGTCATCATAAGACATAATTCCAGATTTTTTTAATGGACTTCAAATTCCACCATTTGTCAGGAATAGGTCCCCAGAGCATTCTCTGTTCTCCCTGGATTAACCAGCAATAATACCAGTCGGCCATTACCTGCCCCTGAAGATCAAGTCGCCATAGTCTTACCAGACCAGATGGCAGCTCTGACATTAGAGAGAGACAACTGGTGGTGATTCAATCGGAGGGTCATCAACCTCAGGGAAGGTTTGGTCAGCTCACACTCTCAGGACTGGAGCTGCATTCAAACGGTCATATAAAAGGGCTGGGCAACCTACAATTCTCTACAGTGTCCTTTTTTCTGGCTTTTAAACTTAGGAAAGTTAACCTTAGGCAAGTTAGTGAACAAATATGACCTTGTATTCCACTGAACAAACTCCTCCACATACTATATCAGATGTTGAATGATTTAGAAACATAGAATTGAGGGTAAAAAAAAAGTGTTGTCCAACCCATTGTGCCAGCAATCTACTGCCACATACATGGCAAGCTCATTGGATTCCGCACTGTCAACAGTCCTTTGTGGCAAGGGACAATCCTGTGTGTGTAAAACCGCTCAGTCTCTTCTTCCATATGCATCTTCTAATGCTAAAAGTGTAGCCCTTTTTACAATGGAAACCATCTTTCACCATCAAACCTTACAACTTTTGATTAGTCACTCTTCAGCCATTCTGATTCCATAAACACAGCTTTAGTTTTCAAATGATATCCCCTCATTACAAGTGGACTTTGCCTTGAGAAGCTATGTTGGTATTGCTCCATCATTTTAACATCCTTCCTAGAATGGAATGCCCAGTGCTACACACAGTACTCCAATCATTAAGATTGAAGAAGGGCTTATGCCCGAAACGTCGATTCTCCTGTTCCTTGGATGCTGCCTGACCTGCTGTGCTTTCCCAGCAACACATTTTCAGCTCTGATCTCCAGCATCTGCAGACCTCACTTTCTCCTCCAATCATCAAACCTGTGTCGTGCACAGCTCCATCAACAAGATCTTAATCTGTATTCAAAAATATCCAAATCCCAAATAGTCCTTTTTAATAGCAAACCTCGCACACTTGCTGGTAAAGATGTAGCTAAACCAGCCAGTATTTCCATCCCTCCACTCCATTTAGAATTTTCCTTTGAGGTATTGTTTTTTTCCCCCAAAAATACAATTTAATATTCATCATAGCTTTGTCACAATGGTATCCTGATGCAAAAGATTACTTTTCAAGGAGGGATCAGAAAGACTAGGCATCTGTTCTCTGAGATTTATATAGTTAAAGGACTAGAGCATTCAAGATGTTAAATGGGCTATTTTCACTTTTTGGGTCTAAGGAGGATTGTCTATAAAATGTTAGAGCTACATCTTTCAGGAAAGTAATTAGAAAACATTTCTACACCAAAAGGTGGTAAACGTTTGTAACTCTTCCACAAACAGTAATTGTTCATCTCAACTATGAGATTTGTAGATTTTTTTGTTATCCAAAATTATTACAGGATACATGAATAAGGTTATAGAGATGTACAACACAGAAGCAGACCCTTTGATCCAACTCGCCCATGCCCACCAGATATTCCAAATTTAATCTAGTCACATTTTCCAGCATTTGGCCTATGTCCCTCGAAACCCTACCTATTCATTAATCCATCCAGGTGCCTTTTCAATGCTGTAATTGTATCAGCTTCCACTACTTTCTCCGGCAGTTAATTCCATATACGCACCACCCTCTGCATGAAAAGGTTGCCCCTGAGGTCTCTTAAATCTTTCTCCTTTCACCTTAAACCTATGCCCTCTAGACTTGGACTCCCCTGCCCTAGGAAAAATACCTTTGCTATTCAGCTTATTCTTGCCCCTCTATAAGGTCACTCCAAAGCCTCCAATGCTGCAGAGGAAATAGCCCCAACTTGTTCAACCTCTCCTTATGCTCAAATCCTCCAACCCTGTCAACATCCTTGTAAATCTTTTCTGAACCCTTCCAAGTTTCACAACATCCTTCCAATACTCAATACTATGACCAATCAAGGAAAGCATACCAAATGCCTTCTTCACTATCCTGTGATTACTTTCAAGGAGCTATGAACCTGCACTCCAAGGTCTCTTTGTTCAGCAACATTTCCGAGGACCTTACCATTAGGAGTATAAGTCCTACTCTGATTTGCTTCCCCAAAATGCAGCACTTCACATTTATCTGAATTAAACCTCATCTGCCACTCATCACCCCATTAGCCCATCTGAACAAGATCCCATTGTACTCAGAGGTAACCTTCTTTGCTGTCCACTCCATCTCCAATTTTGGTGTCATCTACAAACTTACTAACTATACCTCCTATGTTCAGATCCAAATCATTTATATAAATGATGAAAAGTAGTGGACTCAGCACTGATCGTTGTGGCACTCCACTAGTCACAGGCCTCCAGTCTGAAAAGCAACCCTCCAACTCCACCCTCTGTCTTCTATCTTTGAGCCAGTTCTGTATCAAATGGCTAGTTCTCCCTGTATTCCACGTGATCTAACCTTGCTAACCATGAGGAACCAAGCCAAATGCCTTACTGAAGTCCATATAGATCACTTCTATTGTTCTGCCCTCATCAATCCTCTTTGTTACTTCTTCAAGAAACTCAATCAAGTTCATGAGACATTATTTCCCATGCACAAAGCCAGATTGACTATCTCTAATCAGTCTTTGCCTTTCCAAATACATGTAAATCCTGTCCCTCTGGATTCCATCCAACAATTTGATCGCCACAAATGTCAGGTTCACCGGTCTGTAGTTCCCTGGCTTTTCCTTACCACCTTTCTTAAATAGTGGCAACACGTTACCCAACCTAGAGTCTACTGGCATCTTACCCGTGACTATCGATGATACAAATATCTCAGCATGGGGCCCAGCAATCACTTCCCTAGCTTCCCACAAAGTTCTAGGGTACACTTGATCAGGTCCTGGGGATTTATCCACTTTTATGCATTTCAAAACATCCAGCACCTCCTCCTCTGTAATATGGACATTTTTCAAGATATCACCATCTATTTCCCCACATTCTATATCTTCCATATTCTTCTCCACAGTAAATACTGATGCAATATACTCGTTTAGTATCTCCCCCATCTCCTGCGGCTCCACACATAGGCAGCCTTGCTGATCTTTGAGAGGTCTTTTTTCTTCCTAGTTACCCTTTTGTCCATAATGTATTTATAATATCCCTTTGGATTTTTCCTTTGTTGGAGGTGATTTTAAAATATAGGATTTATGGACATTGAGGCGCAAAAATTGATTTGGGATAGTCAGCATCGTTTTGTGCAAGGAAAATCATGTCTCACAAACTTGATTGAGTTTTTTAACAAAGTTACGAAAAGAATTAATGAGGGCAGAGCATTAGACATTGTTCATTTGAATTTTAGTAAAGCCTTTGACAAGATTCCACATGGTAGACTAATTAGTAAAGTTAGGTCAAATGGGATTCAGGGTGAGCTTGCCAATTGGATTCATAATTGGCTTAATGGCAGGAGACAGAATGGTGATGCAGGGTTGCTTTTCAGACTGGAGGCCTGGCACCAGTGGTGTTCTGGAGGGATTGGTTCTGGGTCCTCTTTTGTTGATCATTTATATAAATGATTTGGATAAGAATGTTGCTGTGTATGGAAGATTTGAGTTATAAAGAAAAGCTGAGTAAATTGGAACTTTTTCACTGGAGCATAGGAGGTTGAGAGGCGACTTGATAGAGATTTATAAAATAATGAGGGGTATAGATAGAGTTAATGGTAGTTGCTTCTTCCCTAGGGTGGGGGATTTCAAGACTAGGGGCACATTTTTAAGGCGAGATGAGAGACATTTAAAAAAAAGACATGAGGCAAACTTTTTTTTTTAAAACACAGAGGGTGGTTCATGAGACCATGAGACCCTTTTTCCACGTATGGAGTCAGCTATTACGAGGAGGCATAGCTTTAAATTAAGGGGTGGTAGGTATAGGACAGATGTTAGGGGTAGGTTCTTTACTCAGCGAGTCGTGAGTTCATGGAATGCCCTGCCAGTAGCAGTGGTGGACTCTGCCTCTTTATGGGCATTTAAAAGGCATATGGAGGATAGTGGGCTAGTGTAGGTTAGGTGGGCTTGGATCGGCGCAACATCGAGGGCCAAAGGGCCTGTACTGCGCTGTATTTTTCTATGTTCTATGTTCATCTGTGGAATGAACTTTGAGGAAGTGGTGGATGCAGGTACATAGAATTCCTTTAGTGTGGAAACTGGCCATTTGGCCCAACTAGTTCACACTGACCCTTCAAGGGGTTGCCCACACTGACCTATTTCCCCTGATTACTGCACCTAACCTACACATCTCTGAACACTACAGGCAATTTAGTTTGGCCA
This sequence comes from Chiloscyllium plagiosum, assembly GCF_004010195.1. Classification (NCBI taxonomy): domain Eukaryota; kingdom Metazoa; phylum Chordata; class Chondrichthyes; order Orectolobiformes; family Hemiscylliidae; genus Chiloscyllium; species Chiloscyllium plagiosum. The sequence goes on along the minus strand of NC_057742.1, from coordinate 36,950,019 downwards.
GTTCACCCAACCTGCACATTTTTGGACTATGGGAGGAAACTGGGGCGCCCGGAGAAAAGCCACGCAGACACGGGGAGAATGTGCAAACTCCACACAGACAGACAATCACCGGAGGCTGGAATTAAACCCAGGTCCCTGGCGCTGTGAGGCAGCAGTGCTAACCACTGAGTCACTGTGTTGTCCATAAAGTACAAATAAATTTAAAGTACAAAATACATTGTATATGTACATGAATAGGAAAGGTTTGGAAGGATATGGGCCAGGCAGGTGGGACTAGTTTAGTTTGGAATTATGCTTATCATGGACTAGTTGGACCGAAAGGTATGTTTCTGTGATGTATGACTGACTCCACATGTCTGCCTGAATTTCCTCTGGTTGCTCTAGCCATGGGAAATTGCTCATAGTGTCCAGAAGTGTGCAGGTTAAGTGGATTGGCCATGGGAAATGCAGGGTTACATGCAAGGTGGGATTTGGGGGGGGGGGGGGGGGTCAATCTGGGAGGGATACTGTTCAGAGGTCAGTGTGGACTCGACAGACCAAAAGGCCTGCATACACACTAAGGATTCTATGATTACCCAAAACATGACCTTTTGCCCAACAGATGCTGCTTGACCTTTGGAACATTTCCAGAATTTTATACTTATCATAGAGTTCTAACGTCCACACTATTTGGATTTTATTTTTAAACACAAAACCTCTTTTTGATCTGGTTTAAGTGTCTGACTCATAAAAGAGATAATCTAGTCTAAGACAATCTAGTCAATCTTACTGAGGCATTGTATGTTCCACCATCTCACCCAAAGCAGTATAGTCGGGGGGGGGGAGGAGGGGAGGGGAGGGGGAAAGAGGGGGGGGTTGTTGGTCAGTGCAGGGTGCCGAGCTGGAGGCTGAATCCAAAACCGTCTTCACTCACACATCTCAAACAATATTTCTGCAGCAATAAAATATCTTCTTGCATTAGCTTTGAAAAGGGAAGAATTTAAAAAACAGAAGAAAAGGAACACTCATGGAAAGAATTCTTTTCACAAGATCATTCAAAACATATCCAATATTACCTGATTGCACATCATACATCAAACCCCGGTGTGCACGCATGTGGATGGGGTGTGTGCACGCAAAGGTGGTGTGTGTGTGTATATATTTGGTGGAAAGAACAGCAAAACCATCTCCCCAAAGTGGAATAGCAGCGATATTGAATATCTGAAATTGAGCAGAAACTACTGGAAATGCTCAGATCAGGCAGCATCTGTGGATTAGGGTAAGAGTTAATGTTTCAGGACAGTGATCTTTTAATTGGATCTGGAAAAAAGTAGAAATGTAATGGGCTTTAAGCTCAAAGAGGAAAAGAAAGGATCAGGAACAGAAGGGAGAGGTTTGCAATCGGGTCACAAGCTGGAGAAACTAAGCAACAGGTGATAGTGCAAGGCAAAGGGGAACGGAAATGGAGCTAGGAAAGAAACAAAAAGATAGATCTAGAAGACATGTAAATGATAAGGTAGTGGCATAATGAAAATGTCATTGCACTAGTAATTTAGAAACTCTGGTAACTATCTATCTATCTGGGGAGATGGATTTGAATCCCAATGTCTGAAGTGGTTGAATTCAGTACCTAAAAGTCCTCGAGTTCCCATTCAATTTCCCCAGAGCAGGGTACGATATGAGACTGAAGACAGAGAGATCAGAATGACCTCATTTTAACTGAAAATAAAAATGGGAGGTAATCAGATTTTCAAGACATTGTTTGCAGAGCCAGAGGCAGTATTCCACCATCAGCCTATCTACATTTGGTCTCTCCAGTGCAGAGAAGAGCACATTATGACAATGAGGAGGAGTATTTGGGGTCCTTGGCTGATGGAAAGGGAGAAGGCAAAACAGCAACTGTGGTACCTACAGTACTTCTCTAGGAAGATGCTTTGGAAAGGGATGGAAGAGTTGTCAAAAAAAAATGTTGGACTGTATTAATTTTATCTGGAATAAAGCTGGTGAAAACTTAGGATACAGAGCTGGGCTGAGAAATGGCCGATGGAGTTCAACCTGGATAAATGCAAAGTGATGCATTTTGGAAGGTCGAACTCGAATGCTGAATATAGGATTAAAGACAGGATTCTTGGCAGTGTGGAGGAACAGAGGGATTTGGGTGTGCAAGTACATAGATCCCTCAAAATTGCCACCCAAGTCGATAGGGATGTTAAGAAGGTATTTTGGCTTTCGTTAACAGGGGGATCGAGTTTAAGAACCACGAGGTTTTGCTACAGCTCTACAAATCCCTGGTGAGACCATACTTGGAATATTGTGTCCAGTTCTGGCCACCTTACTACAGGAAAGATACAGAGGCTTTGGAGAGGGTGCGAAGAAGGTTTACCAGGATGCTGCCTGGACTGGAGGGCTTGCCTTATGAAGGGAGGTTGACTAAGCGCAGACTTTTCTCTCTGGAGAGAAGGAGGAAGAGAGGTGTCCTGATCAAGGTGTACAAGATAATGAGGGGCTTGGATAGAGTCAATAGTCAGAGACTTTTCCTCAGGACAGGATTGACTGGCACGAGGGGTCATAGTTTTGAGATATTAGGAGAAAGGTATAGAGGGTACTTGAACACCCAGATCCCTCTGTTCCTCCACCTGTCTTTAATCCGATATCCAGCATTTGAGTTCAACCTTCCAAAATGCATCACTTTGCATTTATCCAGGTTGAAAAACAGCGGCCATTTCTCAGCCCAGCTCTGCATTCTATATTTTCACCAGCTTTATTCCAGATAAAATTAATACAGTCCAGCATTTCTTTGTTGTGAGTGAGTTGTGAACGCATGGAATGCATTGCCAGCGGTGGTGGTGGTGGAAGCAAGAGTCATTAGGGACATAAGTGACTGCTGGACATGCACATGGAGAGCAGTGAATTGAGGGGTGCATAGGTTAAGTTACTATATTTTGCATTAGGGTTAATCCTCAGCACAACATCGTGAGCCAAAGGGCCTGTTCTGTGCTGTACATTTCTACTATGTTCTAAGGTTTATTACAGTATTTACCAGTGGAGCCTCGACAATATATTACAGAACATCAAATGGCAGCACGTGCCCACAGCTCCACATGGAAAACCTGCAATCAGTACAACAGGTATTGAGCAGCAAATCAGGATCCAAGATACCAGGAGAAAGGAAAATCAAAGAAATGCCTCAGTCAAAGTCATACAGGTCTTCTCAACTGTCCAGGGCACACAAACCTGCAAGAAGCCATGACCTCAACTCCACAGATTGTGGAAGCAGCATCACTAGAATCTTCATCTCAATACAAATGTGATGAGCCACGCAAAGAGTAAAACAAAAACTCTAATGCTATGGCATCCTTCACAACTCCAGGATGAGCCAATGAAGCATTTCTGAAGTTCCCAATTACCGAAATGTAACTACGAATTGATATTTATCGCTGTCAGTCACCAAGATAGATTAAGCAAGATACCAAGGCAATACCAATGGGAGTATTGTCAATAATACATACATTCAAGTTTAATTTCAGACTCCCTTTGAAAACTCAATTCAGTCCCCTCATACTGAACAACTACAGGAGTTGGTTTCAATTCCTGTTTGTAGCTGCTTGGTTCTTGTCATGGGAAAATGTTCAAATTAATGTTCCAAATCTCCTTCCCTCTCAGCAGAAAGTCTGCTAAATTGTCAAACTTCTAGACTTATTTGCAAGAATGGGTGCTTCAAGTGAACCAGAGGAGAATGGCACCTGTGATGAAGAACCTCTGTGACTGCTGGGCCCTTCCAGAAAAGGACAGGGAAGATTAGAAAAAAGAACAAATTGCTGGAAAAGCTCATCTAGTCTGGCAGCATCTGTGGAGAGAAATCAGTGTTAATATTTCAGGTCTCGTGACCCTTCCTCAGAAGATTAGAATCTTATTTATAATTCACTGTCTCTTGGTCATTATTAGTGGAGTGAAATATCAAAGACATTACTCGTGAATTGCAGCACTGTTTGAATTGGCCAAATAAGAAGTGTTTTTTTAAATCTGGAGTTAAGAGTCCCATAATGACCATGATTCCATTGTTGTAGGTCAGAAAAATCCTATAATGGTTCACTAATGTCTTTTAGAGAAGGAAACTGTGATCCTTACCTGGTCTGGCCTCCGTGACTCCAGGCCCACAGCAATGTGGTTAACTCTTAACTACCCTTTGTGCAATTAGGCAATAAATGCTGGTCCAGCCAGTGATGCTCATACCCCATGAACAAGTAACAAAAACTTGTGCATAGCAATGTGAATGGAGTTCAGAATGCTCACGGCTGAGCTGATTGCATTTTGCCATTGAATGAGAAAGAAACTTTAAAGTATGGTACTGCTCCTGAAAATGATGTGCAATACAAAAATTAAACAAAGTACTCTGTCAAACAATTAATATGAAGGAGAATGGGCTGCAGGGAGCAGGAATATGGACAACTGTCATGTTTTGGACCAGCTAGCAATTGGCAATGCCTTGAGAAGCTCATTGCCAGTAGATGCAGCCTAGGGTAACTCACTGGCAGCATCATCTTTGATTACATTTGGCTTCACTTACTATGGCTCTCCTATTCTCTTCAGGAAGTCATGTTGTGAGGGATCACAGATTAGAATGCCAACCCACAGCCTTTAGCTGTTAAAGCAGTTAAAGGCAGCAAGATATCCAGCGTTTCCCTCCCTACCTGCAAACCCAGGGTTGAGGATGGACTGCCATATATCAGGGCGGGTCAGATCCTGGAAGAGACACACTGCAAATACATAGTGCTCACAATAATTACTAACATACACTTTTTATCCAAGGCAATACTTCCTCTTAGCCATTCGGTTTCATGTTGGCTTTGGTTCTTTTTGAAAAAAGTGGTTGTTGCTGACTCAGCCAGCATTCCTGCCTATTCCCAATTGCTTTGGAAAGGATGTGGAGATGCTGGATTTGAACTGGGGTGGACAAGGTCAAAAATCAAACGACCAGGTTATAGTCCAACAGGTTTATTTCAAATTGCAAGCTTTCAGAGTTCCGCTCCATCCCAGGCGTGGTATGATACAGAGATATGAGACAGTGTTTATAAGCAAAAAGTTAATAATTTTAAAGCATTCAAAAAGGCAGCTAGTTTTAAATCAGTTAAGAGATAGACTGCTGCTTAAAATGCAAAATCCAGATTCCTTTCAAGTCTTTGTCTCTAAGTAATTAAAGGTCTTATCAAAGTCCAAGAGGTGATATCTCAGGTTAGACAATGCACTTTACGTAGGAGGCCCTGCTTCAAATATATGTTCTAAGCTGAGATCCGGTCTTATCTTTTTGACAGAAAAGAATCTTGAATGAAATAATTCCCCTCTGTGGGTGAGAGAAAGAGAACGTGTTTGTGTTTGTGCCTGTGCGCGCGATAGGGCACGCGCGCGAGAGATAGCATGCAAGAGGGAGGACGAGAGAGACAGAGCGCGAAACAAAGACAGCGTGCACGAAGGCATGCGAGAGAGAGAGAAGGCAAATGAGAGAAAGGGAGGGCAAGTGAGAGAATGTGGGGGCCCGTAAGGGCACACGAGATAGGCACATCATGAGGGCACACGAGAGAGAGTAGCGTGGGGATATGGGTGGGACCACACGCAGGATGGAGGGGGAAGGGGCATGCGCAGAAGGGTAGGGGCTCACAAGAGAATGGGGGGGGGGTGGAGGGAGCTTGGAGCATGACATGAGAGTGTGAAGGTAGGAGTGTGTCAAGGTAGGAGGGCGTGAAGTGTAAATATATGGCTTACTTGTAAATATATGGCTTGGTGCGAGTGTAAATATACTCGGCATTCGGAAGGATTTGGTGATGCTCTGTTTCATGCGTGGGAGGTCGTCACATGATGCTCTGTTTCGTGCGCGGGAGAAGGTCACGTGGTGCTCTGTTTTGCGGGCAGGTCACATGGGGTTGGACATCCAGGAACGCGAGGAGGCGGAGAATGGAGTCAGATCAACAGCCAATCCCATCTCAGTGATTGCATGACGTTTTGTATTGTATAAAAGACTGGGTCAGAGACAGGAATAAGTCGTACTTTGTGAACTGACACACTTTGTAGTTTGTCAGGGACAGAAAGGTCTAGACCCAGAGCTCTGTATACTTTGTCCACTTACTGCTAAAATAAACTAAGAGTGTGAGACCGAATATCTTCCCCTATTGCTTCATTTAAAGAACACGCAGGACTCTGCTCACACAGAAAAAAGGAAGCTGGTAGATTGAGCCAAAGTCCTACAGAAGGTAGGAGGGTATGAGTGGGACTGAGAATGCGAACGCGCGAGAGAGAACGCCACTGTATAAGTGAGTGTGACATTCAGCCTCCAAATTTTTAGGTGAGCGTCCTCCAAGGTGGACTTAGAGATCTGCAACAACGCAAAAAAGCTGTGGAGTGGCTGTTAACTAAGTTCTGTATTGGTGACAACAGTCTCAACCGTGATCTCCGGATCATGTCACACGACAGGTAGCCCCACCACACACTCTCTCTCTCTCATACACAGATATCCACAGAGGGGAATTATTTCATTCAAGATTCTTTTCTGTCAAAAAAAAAAGGACTTCAACTTCAAACATAGATAGAATCGAAGCAGAACCTTATACCTAAAGTGCATTATCTAACCAGAGATATCACCTTTTTGACATTGGTAAAACCCTTAATTATCTAGGGACAAAGACTTGAAAGGAATCTGACTTTTGCATTTTATTCAGCAGTCTACTTCCTAACTGATTAAAGGATTCAAAGTCAGCTAGTTTTCAAGTTATTAACTTTTTGCTGATAAATACTGTGTCTCATCCTCTCTATCAAACCACGCCTGAGGAAGAAGCAGAGCTCTGAAAGCTTGTAATTTCATTTAAACCTGTTGGACTGTTAAACCTGGTGTGGTTTGATTTTTGATTTGGAGGTGGTAGTGGTGAGCTGCCTTCTTGAATCTTTGCAGTCCATGACATGTAGGCACACCCACTGTGATGTTAAAGGAGTTTCAGGACTTTTGACAGCAATAGCGATAATAGTTCCAAGTCATGAGGTTTCCTGTGTCATCAGGTAATTCATCCAGTTTCATCGGTTTTCTTAGGCTGTGTAGCAATTAGATACAATGGAGTAGCTTCTGAAGACTGTTAAGAGTTAACCACATACCTAGGTCTGAAGTCACATCTTGGCCAGACTGGGTAAGAATGGCAGACTTCCATCGCCAAAGAACATTAGTGAACCAGAGGGGTTTTCACAATGATGGTCACTCTTAAACAAACTGTTAAGTCTGTGTTTTATTAAATTAAATCCATTTACCTTAGTTTGATTTGAACCCATGTCTCCTTCTGGATTGCCTCCCTTGGCAATGATGAGGCTCCTAGTACATCTGCCCAACAGTCATCGTGCACCAGGCTACAAAACTGTCAGCTATTTGACTGAGTGAGCATTACACCGGAGTCTTTATCTGGTGAGGAGTCAGATGTGACCCAGTTGTGAAGATAATTACCCAAGTGGGAGAGTCTGATTCAAGTCCCAATTCAGGGACCACAGCACATCAGTGAGGCTGACACCTCAGTTGAAAGGGAGTCCTCTTAGTGAGATATTAAATTGAGATGCCTGACTGTTTTCTTAGTAAGACAAAAATCCCTTGGAATATTTAGGTAAATATGGTTAGGGGGTTCTTTGCTGATGTCCTGCCCAACATTTCTCTCTCATTCAACATTACTAAATCAAATCCAGAAGTTGCTGGAAAAGCTCAGCAAGTCTGGCAGTATCTGTGAAGTGAAATCCGAGTTAATGTTGAGTCCAGTGACCCTTCCTCAGTCACCAGACTCGAAACGTTAACTCTGATTTTCCTTCACGGATGCTTCCAGACAATGAACTTTTCCAGCAACTTCAGGTTTTGTTTCTGATTTACAAATTCTGCAGTTTTTTTTCCCTAAATCAAATGATCAGGTCATATCACAATGCTATTATTTGGAGCTTGCAGTGTGTAAATGTGCTCCTCTGTTTCCTACATTATAGCAATCACTGCACTTCACTGGATGCAAAGTGATTTGGAAAATCCTGAGGTCACAAAGGGGCTATATAAATTCACGGCAGCTGTTCTTATCCCCATTTGCAGAGAGATTGCCACGTCATTTGTTAATTGTACTTAATGTAACAGGCTTGGAACCAAACCTGGAGTTTTCTGATTGGTGGAGCTCAGTTCCAGAATCAATAATAGATTCCCTAAGTCAGCTCATTGTCTCAAAATACAGCAAGGGAAAGGTCCAACACACGGCATAAAACAGAAGAATTGCACAGCTGTAGTCCAGCTGAATCTGACAGAACTGAGACGCCGATTAGATTCATGGGGGCCTGTGATTGAAATCGTCAAATTAACCAGAGTCATACAAGACGTAAACAGACCCTTCAGTCCAACCAGTCCACGCCAACCATGTTCTCAAAACTAGTCCTTCTTGCCTGTGCTTTTTGCCCATATCCCTCCAAACCTTTCCTATTCATGAACTTGTCCAAATGTCTTTTCAAACAGCCTAACTGTACTTGCATCCACCACTTTCTCTGGCCGTTAATTCCAGGGTCTGTGTAAAAACATTGCCTCCCCATATCCTTTTTAAATCTATTTCTCCTCTCCTTAAAAACATGCCCGCTAGTTTTGAATTTCCCCACCCTAAGTAAAAGAGCCTTATCATTCACCTTATCTATGCTAGTTATGATTTTATAAACCTCAATAAGGTCACCTTTCAACCTCCTACACTCCAGTGAAAAAACTCCATCTATTTTCATACCTCAAAATATTCCATTCCCAGCAACATCCTGATAAATCTTTTCTGAACCCACTCCAGTTTAATAATATCCTTCAGATAACAAATCGGACAGTGTAACACATTGCAGCTGGGAGTGAGGCATTCCCAGATTCAGTGTAACAATGCAGGGCACCCATTCGTTTTACGATATGTCTAGCTGTTAGAAGAGCGAGCATTGGATGGGGAGGCCCGGGGATAGAGGAGACGGAATGACATAGTGGGCCAACTGGATAAGGGTAAGCATGCATGGTGTTAGAGGTAGAGTATTAGCATGGATAGAGGATTGGTTGACTGACAGGAAGCAAAGAGTGGGGATAAACGAGTGCTATTCTGGCTGGCAATCAGTGACTAGTGGTGTGCCTCAGGTTTGTAGATCTCAGTGACCCCTCTGGGATTAGTGTGCCTCCTCTTCCCTCGTAAAATTCATAGAGTTGCTATCCAGGACTTATGGGCTTTAGGTGGTTGTGCACGTAACAGGGCAATGACCTTCCATGTTTCTCCATGGAGGTCAACAGGAGGGACATGTGCCAAATGAGTAAACCTTCATCATTCAAACTGTACCTAGATCTCTTCTTCCCATGACCGATATTTCATTAAGATGCATTAAATGGAGTTGGTTCCTTCTCACGGGAAGAAACCACATCGGAACCGTGGGAATCTGTATTTACTGCACACTCTATGGGGCAACAGACCAAACAAGGCAGGGATAGAAAATAAAAGCGTACTTATTAATGTAGACTGAACAAGGTGTTGGTTTCTTTCCCTAGAAATTATTATAATTCCACTTTGAGCTCCTAACAATTTAAGAGAACAAATTCTTGAGCAAGAAATAGTTCCTCAACAAATCCAGAACCTACAAACATTCTAACACAGACTCAACTCAACACAGACAGAACTTCGGTTCGCGAAGGATGATACTGAAGCCAATCTATACACAGTTTTACATTTAAAGTGAAACACTACAGGTATACAACACCTAGCTCAACAATTATGCAGTTTCAACCACATCTTTCTATCGGCTCAGTGAAACTTCAATTAACACCCTTCCTCTATGGGATGTGGTCATCGCTGGCTAGACCTGCCCTAATTGATCAGAGGGCCATTAAGATCAGAGTCATTGCTGGGGGCCTCGAGTTACAAATAACCAGACCAGATGCACAGAGCAGAATTCTCTCTCTAACATGGTATAGTAAACCTGGTCAGATATTTTCATAACAATTAAACTCAAGCTTCATCACCTGCCAGCCTGGGATCTGAACTAATGACCCCAGAATATTAGCCTGGGGTCCTGGATTACGAGTCCAGTGACATTACCAATACACCACCACATCCACTGCATATGAAATACATAATTAAAATATACCTGGGGAAAAAACAACTTGATTTTTATTCCCCATGTAAAAGGAAAATAACATTTTTTGTTGAGGTTATTGACTTGCTCGCTGAGCTGCTAAGTTCGTTCACACACGTTTCATCACCATTCTAGGTATCATCAGTGCGCCTCCAGTGAAGCATTGACATTGTGTCCCATTTGCTGTATGTGTTTGGGTCCGTTGGGTTGGTGGTGTCATTTGCAGTTTAATTGCTGGTTCCGTTGGTATATGGGGTCCAACTCTACATGTTTGTTAATGGAGTTCCAGGTTGGATGCCAGGCTTCCTTGAATTCCCATGCATGTCTGTTTGGCTTGTCCTAGGATGGATACGTTGTCCCAGTCGGATTGGTGTTCTTCATTATCCATATGTATGGATGCAACTGATAGCTGATCATGTCTTTTAGTGGCTAGTTGATGTTTGTGTATCCTCATGGCTAATTTCCTTTCTGTGTGCCCTATGTTGTGCTTTTGGCAGTCGTTACATGGTATTTTGTGTATAACATTGGTTCTGTTAGTTGTGGGTATGGGATCCTTTCTATTTGTTGTTAGCTGTCAGTGTGATAGTTGGTTTGTAGGCTACCATGACACCCAGGGGTCAGAGTAATCTGGTGCGCATCTCTGCTATGTCCTTGATGAATGGCAGTGTGGCCAGTGTCTGGATGTGTTGTGGTCTGTCGCGTGGTTATCAGCAGACTACTCTGTTTGAGTACCCGTTGTTTCTGAAAAGTTGTGTTGATATTCTTCTTCTGCTTTGCACAGCTCCAGGATGCTGCAGTGTGTTATGGTTCACTTGAGCAATGTTCGGACACAGTTCTGTTTGTGGATGTTGGGATGGTTACTGTTGTAGTTGAGTACTTGCTCTATGTGAATATACTGGTCTAGAGCTTCCTATTGGCCTTGCGTTCAACCATTACATCCAGGAAGGGGACTCAGTTGTTGTCGTCTTGTTTGTTGAATTTTATGCTGATAAGCAGGTTGCCTATGACTTGATGTGTTTCCTCTAGCTGTGTGTGTTTGGTAATGACACAGGTGTCACCTACATAGCGAATCCACAGTTTAGGCTGGATAGTGGGTAGTGCTGTCCATTCTAGTCTTTGCATGACAGCTTCTGCTATTAGTCCTGATATTGATGCTCCTATAGGTTTCATTGGTTTGTTTGTATACCTGAAGATAAAGTAGGTCAGGAGGCACAGATCTAGTAGATTGAGGGTGCCATTTTTGCTGATGGTGTTGGAAGCTGCCTGCATTCCTGGTCCTACGAGTAGCAAGGCTAATGTTTCCTTGGCTAGGAGGAGGTCTATGGAGGTGAACAGTGCGGTCATATCAAAAGGTGTCCATAATATAATCCTTGTCTAATTTGGTGTTCTTGATGATGTAGAGGAATTCTTGGGTGGAGTGGATTGTGTTATCCTCTAGGTGTTTTAGTCTTTGATGCAGTTCTTTAGCCAGTCTGTATGTCGGTCTTCCTGAGAGTAAACCTATGGGTCTGGTGGGGGGGCAGCCTGCTTTGTGTACTTTGGGGAGTCCATAGAAGCAGGGTGTGTTGGAGCTCTCTGGCTTCATTGTTTGGAAATCGATCTTGTTAATTTCTCCAGTCTTGTGTAGATCGCTCAGGGTAACTGTAATGCGGTTGTACAATAGTGGTGTCAGATCTGTCACCTTCTATTGCTAAGTGTCGGTATTGGATTTAATAAAACCTTCAACAAGGTACCGCATGCTAGTCTAATTAGAAGAGTTAGGTCACATGGGATTCAGGGTGAGCTTTCCAATTGGAAACATAATTGACTTAATGGCAGGTTACAGAGTGGTGGTTCAGGATTGCATTTTGGACTGGAGGCCTGGCACCAGTGGTGTTCCGGAGGGATCGGTCTCAGGCCCTATTTTGTTTGTTATTATTATAAATGATTTGGATGAGAATATAGAAGGCATGGTTAGTAAGTTTGCGATGACACCAAAATTGGTGACATAGTAGACAGTGAAAGAAGGTTTAAGAGTACAAAGGGATCTTGATCAAATAGGTCAATAAGCTGAAAAATGGCAGATGGAGTTCAATCTGAATAAATACGAGGTATTGCATTTTGGTACAACAAACAAGGGAAGGGAGAGCCTTGGGTAGTGTTGTAGAACAGAGGGATCGAGGGTATATAATTCTTTGAAGTTTGCAGAGGGTGGTTAAAAAGACGTTTGGCACACTTGCTTTCATTGCTCAGTCCTTTGAATTTCGGAGTTGGAAAGTCACGTTGAGTTTGTACAGGACATTGGTAACACCTGTTCAGGAGTGTGTCCTGTTCTGGTCGCCCAGTTATAGGAAGAATATTAACAAGCTGGAGAGGGTTCCGAAGAGATTTACTAGAATGTTGCTGGGTATGGAAAATTTGAGTTATAAAGGAAGGCTGGGACTTTTTTCACTGGAGTGTAGGAAGTTGAGAGGTGAACCTGATAGAAGTTTATCAACTAATGAGGTATAGATTGAGTTAATGGTGGTTGCTTTTCTTTCCCCAAGAATGGGGCATTTCAAGACTGGGGAGCACACTTTTAAAGTAAGAGGAGAGGGATTTAAAAAAAGACATGAGGCAAAATTTGTTTTACACAGGTGGTGGTTTGTGTGTGGAATGAACTTCCCGACTAAGTGGTTGATGTAGACACAATTACAATGTTTAAAGGGCATTTGGATATACTTGAATAGAAAAAGGTTTGGAGGAATATGGGCCAGGAGCAGGCAGGTGGGACTAGTTTAGTTTGAGATTATGTTTGACATGAACTAGTTGGACCAAAGGGTTTGTATCCATACTGTATAACTCTGATTCTATAACAGTAACTACACTTCAGAATTAAAAATCACAACACCATTGATGAAGCAGCGGCGCTTCGAAAGCTAGTGCTTAATCCAGAATCTGGTTTCCAGCATCTGCAGTCATTGTTTTTACCCCTTCTAAATAAACCTGTTGAGCTATAACCTGGTATTGTATGATTTTTTTTAAAATTTTGTCCACCCCAGTCCAACACCAGCACCTCCAAATCTACACTTCAGAAGTAATTAATTGGCTATATAGCACATTGGAGTGTCCAGAGGTTGTGAAAGGCATTATATTGATACAAGTTATATTTTTTCTATTCTGCCTGCATTAAATTAGGAAGCCCACACTGAGGAACAGAGGGAGAATCTCAGCCAAAGGTTTCATGCCCTAATTAACAGAGTGTGTTTATATATTCAGAGGAAATTTTCATTGGCTTGATTCCTCCCACACAAAGTTCAGCAAGGTAATCATGAGCAAATCTATCCACACTGCAGACAGATCTACTTGACCATCAGAAACTCTAGGACCATGAAACTATATTGATTGTTGTAAAAGCCCACCTGATTCCCTCATGGGAAGGGAATCTGCTGTCTTTATCTGACCTGGCCTACATGTCACTTCAGATTCCCAGCAATGCCATTGATTCTCAACTGTTAGAACAAAGAACAGTACTGCACAGGAACAGGTTCTATGGCCCATCAAGCCTGTGCTGACACATGATGCCTTTCTGATATAAAAACCTTTTGCCCCTATGCCATCCATATCCTTCCATCCCTACCTGTTCACATGTCTGTCCAGATGCCTCTGGAATGTTTCTATATATCTGCCTCCACTTCCTCTGGCTGTGTATTCCAGGCACTTACCACCCTCTAGGTAAAAACCTCTATTCCTGATGAAAGGCTTTTGCCCAAAATGTTGATTTTCCTGCTTCTCGGATGCTGCCTGAACTGCTGTGCTTTTCCAGCACCACTCTAATCTAGAACCACTTACCACCTTCGTATAAAAAAACTTCTCATCTCCTTTAAAAACTTTCCCTTTTACCTTAAACCTTTGTCCTCTAGTAATTGACTTTTCTATCCAAGGAAAAAGACTGACTGTCCATTCTATCCATGCTCTCAATTTTGTAAACTTCTGTGATTTTGGAGAAGATTTGTAGCTAAGGTTGTGGATCAGGTTGTAAGTTTGCTTGCTGAGCTGGTAGATTTGTTTTCAGATATTGTCACATGCTAGGTAACATTATCAGTGAGCCTCCAATGAAGCACTGGTGTTAACAAAGCACAAAAAAATTTACAGCCCAGAAACAGGCCCTTCAGCCCTCCAAGCCTGAGCTGATCCAAATCCACTGTCTAAACCTGTCACCCAATTCCTAAGCATCTGTATCCCTCTGCTCCGCACCTACTCATGCGTCTGTCCAGACACATCTTAAATAAATCTACCGTGCCTGCCTCTACCACCTCTGCTGGCAATGTGTTCCAGGCACCTACCACCCTCTGTGTAAAATACATGCCGCATGTAACCCCCTTAAACTTTTCACCTCTACCTGAACGCGTGACCTCTCGTTATTGAATCCTTCACCCTGGGAAAAAGCTTATCTGTATCTATCCTGTCGAGACCCTTCATGATTTTGTAGACCTCAATCAGGTCCCCCCTCATCTCCTATTTTCTAATGAAAACAAACCTAATCTACTCAACCTCTCTTCATAGCTAGCACCTTCCATACCAGGCAACATCCTCATAAACCTTCTCTGCACCTTCTCCAAAGCGCCCATGTCCTTTTGGTAATGTGGCGACCACAACTGTACACCATATTCGAAGTGCAGCCGAACTGACGTCATGCACCATTTTAACACGACCTGCCAGCTCTTATACTCAATACCCTGTCCAATGAAGGCAAGTAAACCATATGCCTTCTTGCAGGCTTCAGGGTCCAGTGGACCTGAACTCCCAGATCTCTTTATGTCCTGCTTGCTATTTATCGGTCTTGGTCTGCTGAGGTGGGTGATATCACTTCTGGTTCTTCTTCCGAGAGGTTGGTAAATGGGGTCCAAATCGGTGTGTTTGTTTATGGAGTTCTAGTTTGAATACCAGGCCTCTAGGAATTCCCGTGCAGGTCTTGGTTTAGCCTGTCCCAGGATGGATGTATTGTCCCAACATTTACAGGAAACCCATACACACTGACCAAATATTCAACTGGAGCAACCATCCTAATGCCTACAAACGGAGCTACATCAGGACATTATTGAAATGAGCCACAACACACTGCAGCACCCAGGAACTTAGAGAAGCTGAGGAAAAACACCTACACAACATATTCAGGAACAATGGTTACCCAATAAACGCAATCTGCTGATTCCAACACCTAAACAAGACGACACAACACGCCAGAGTCTCTAGCAACCATGCCATACATTAAAGACATCTTAGAGATGACGACCAGACTACTCCAGCCTCTGGTAGCCCACAAACCTACCACCGCACTGAAACAGCTCCTGATGAATTTAAAGGACCCTGTACCAACCAGCAGAACAAAAAAACACCCTGCAAGGACTGCAACAAACATTACATTGGGCAGACAGGAAACTACCCGCCAGGATACACAAGCACCAATGAGCCACCAAAAGACGTTATCAGCTATTACTAAATATCCACACACACAGACAAAGAGGGATATCAGTTCGACTGGGATAAATACGTCCATCCTGGGACAGGGTAAACAAAGACACGCACAGAAATTCCTTGGCCTGGCATTCAAATCTGAACTCCATCAGCAAACACATCTATTTGGACCCCCTTTACCAATCTCAGAGAAAGAACCAAAGTGATAATACCCATGACAACAGATAAATAGAAAGCAGGACAGAACACCAGCGCTTCATCGGAGGCTCACTGATAATGTTACCTCGCATGCTGACAAAATGTCTGAGAACAAATCTACCAGTGAGCAAACTTACAACCTGATTTGTAAACTTCTATCAGGTCACCACCCCCTTAGCCTCCAACTTTCAAGTGAAAACAAGGATAGCTTGTCCAATCTCTCCTCATAGCTAATACCCTCCAGGCAACATCCTGGTAAACTGTTTCAGTACCATCTTCAAAGCCTCAACATCCTTCTGGTAGTGTGATGACCAGAACTCTACACAATATTCAAAATTTGGCCTAAAGTTCTATACAGCTACAACACGACTTGCTAATTTTTAATATTCTGTGCCCCAACCGATGAAGGCAAGCATGCCATCTGCCTTCTTGATTACCTTATCTACCTGCGTTGCTACTTTCAGAGAAATGTGGATCTGTATGCCTAGATCCCTCTGGATGTTAATGCTTCCAAGAGCTCTACCACTTACTGAATGCTTCCCTCCTGCCAAAATACATCACTTTATGTATGTCCGGATTATATTCCATCTGCATTTCTCTGCCCAAGTCTCCAACATACCTATATCCTGCTGTATCCACTGGCAATCCTCCTCAGCCTCCCCAAGCTCTGTGTCACCCGCAAATTTAATCAGGCCAACAATTTTTCCCCCCCGCCCCCCAAATCATTTATATCACAAACAGGAGTCCCAGCACTGATCCACAGCAACACTGATCATAGACCTCCAGTCAGGAAAACACTCTTCCACACTACTGTATTGTTACTAGGCCAACTCTGTATATATCTTCTCAGCTCACCATGAATCCCACATGACTTCATCCGTGGCATCCTGCCATCTTGTCAAAGGCCTTGCTAAAATCCACATAGACAACATCTACCACCCTGCCCTCAATCAGCTTTGTCACCTCCTCAAACTCAAGTTTGAGAGACATGGCCTTCCCTGCACAAAGCCATGCTGTCTAATCACTACAAAGTCCGTATTTTTCCCCAAACATGAGTAAATCCTTTTGCTATGAATCTTCTCCAATAATTTCCCTACCACTGATGCAAGATTTAGTGGCCTATAATTTCCCAGATTGTCCCTGTACTCCGAAAGGATCAAGCAAGCCACTCAGTTCAGCAAACAGGGAAGGGCAGTAAATGCAGGTCTTGCTAGCGATACTCATGTCCCATGAAAGAGTATTTTTTTTCAAAACCTAATAACTATTATAATACGATAGAGTGCAATAAAGGAACAAATGCAGAACTGCTGCAGAGCATGTAGATTTTAGAGAAGGAGGACTTCAGTAGGTTGGGACAGAAAAAGTCTGCACTTTAATTCAAAAATCATGGTAAAAGAACAGAAAGTTAGTGGTAGGTGCTGGAACGAAACATTTCTGATACAGAGCCATTAATAATCATGAAAGAGAAAGAGTTCTAATTGCCAAAGAAAGGCATGGCATGAAAAACTGAGGAAACAAGAGGAAAGGCAAACCTGAAAGAAAAAACATAAAAACATACAACACTAAACACAGATCCTGGTTACGAGGAAAGGTTAACAATAAAAAATATACACAACAATAATAAGAGCTATAGAAAGGAAGAATGAAAAATCTCAAGTGACACCAAAATCAACACAAACCCGATATAATTAATGTTAGGCAAAAACTGTTGGTCAGAAGCAGTGTGCCCCGCATGATAATTATGTTATTGTCAATGAAACTAGAAAAGAGAAGACATTCTGAATACTACTTTGCACTACACAAGAGGAAGAGATCTAGACATCCTACTGAAACTGAATCAGTGATAGGAATTTATCAAAATTAACAAAAGTTAATAATCAATCATTCAGAAAATAAATGGCTGCCTCAATACCTTTCTCCCACACTACCCCCATATTGCTTCATTTCATTAATACTTACAAATTAAATTACCTCAGTCTTGAACATACTGAACGATTGAGCCTCCACAGCTCTTTAGGGTAGCAAACGCTAAAGATATAGTGAAAACATTATCCCTCATCTCATTCTTAAATAGTTAAGCTCTTATTCCGACGTTCTGGTTTTGTGGCGTGGGGTCTCGGGTCCCATATGGGATAGGAAATTGTTTTGTCAGCTCTTGTGGGGAAGTGCCTTAGGGTGGTGACAGTGTTAAGTCAGAGTCCTCAGAGAGGAGTTTCATTACCTCTCATATAGATCTTGTCTTTGCCCATTGCATTGATATTCTTGCTAAATGTCTGAGTAGGGCAATTTGAAAAGTTTCGAGACTACGTCTCTTTTTGAGCAACACTTAAATTCTGTGATATAAAACTGCTAGTTACCTTAAATTATAGCCTACTTTGTTAAAAATTTTAAATCATTATAATTTTAATAAGAGACTTTAAAAAAAGATTAGTGGTCAACCAATTTTCTATAAACGGGAATTCAATGTTGAAAACTATGACATCATTCAACTTGAAGCTAAAAAGATCGAGTATTTTATAAACAGCACTAAACCAGAATGTGGAGGAGCCGAGAGATTTGTTATTAAAATATTGAAAATCACTAAAAAGCTTCTGGACAAATATAAAAAAACAAATTTAAAGACAAATGGAATGTTACCATTCATCTCAGATGAGCTGTGAAGTTCTTCAGGCAGAAATATATATATTCAACCGGAGACATTTAAAATTAGACCAGCATGCGTTGTTAAACACATAATTTATTATTTTATATTCTCTAAGCTGACTCCCTCTGCTGGTACATGTGGGTGCAGCACATGGCATCAACTGGACTGAACACCCAATGCAATTTTCAATACACTGCATGGGCTGCAAGACAAAGCATTGGAACTGCACCACTGTCATATGGAGCTCCGGACAGGTCACACCCGAAACTCTGAGCAGTTTAGGAAAGAGAATGAAACCAGAGCAAAAACCATCAAATTCTGTACAAATGGTTTCTGATAAGACTATTATTCCCTTAAACAAATATGATGAATTGAGGTGTTTGAAATTCTCAATTAATTTGTTGAACTATGTAGGGAGAAACTACATCCACACTAACAAAGTCCAGAATAATGGGTGCAGCCTAAAAATTAACGTTGAGTTTTCATAAGTGATGTCAGAAAGCACTTCTTCACACAAAGGTAAGTGGAAGTTTGAACTCACACCACCAAACAAAAAAGAAAAATTGGGACTGGAGTCAATTGAAAATTTCAAAAGTTTACTAAAGTTGATTTAAGTAAGATGCTAATGGTTTTAGAACTGAGGCAAACAGGTAAAGTTAATATCCAGATCAGAAGAAAGTGACGACTGCAGATGCTGGAGATCAGAGTCGAAAAGTGAGGTGCTGGAAAAGCACAGCAGGTCAGGCAGCATCCAAGGAACAGACGAGTTGACATTTCGGGCATAGGCCCAAAATGACCCTTAATATTCAGATCAGCCTAGTTAAGTTTCTATTTATTCATTAACAGAATGTCATTGTCACTAGTTGAGCCAGTAATTATTTTTCATTCCTACTGTCCCCGAGAAGATGGTGGTGAATCACCACAGTTCCCGATGGAAGGCACACCCACAGCATTGTCAGGAAGGGAGCTCCAGGATTTTAACCCAGCAATACTGACGAAACAGTGATATATTTCCAAGTCTGAACAGTGAGTTAATTGGAGAGGAACTTGCAGGTGGTGGCATTCCCATGTATCTGCTGTCCTTGTCCTTCTCGTTGGCAGAGGTCAGGGGTTTGGAAGGTGTGTATCCGCAGTGCACTTTGTAGACTGTACACACTTCAGTCACTGTGGTTCAGTGATGGGTAAAGTGAACATTTTACAATTAGTTATTTGTAAAATATGAAACACCTTTGAATTATTTATTACTAAATTTTGAAAAAATGGCAGTGGCTGATGCCTAAGAGTTTGCGCTCAAGCCTCTGACAGCTTTTCAATTGGATAGGATGTGTAGTCAAAAGTTGCCCAAGAACTAGACAGAGGTAACTCAGCCACAAAATGTCCACAATTCCTTGGTTGGTTGGGGGGGGAAGAAATTGGGGGAAGAGAAGACGGAAGAGAAGAGGGAAGAGAACGTTCACACACTTTCATTACATACCAGTGTGTACTGTTGCATCATGTAGTTTGATATACAATGTATAT
Source organism: Chiloscyllium plagiosum (assembly GCF_004010195.1). Classification (NCBI taxonomy): domain Eukaryota; kingdom Metazoa; phylum Chordata; class Chondrichthyes; order Orectolobiformes; family Hemiscylliidae; genus Chiloscyllium; species Chiloscyllium plagiosum. The sequence goes on along the minus strand of NC_057742.1, from coordinate 36,930,113 downwards.
TGATTACATATATCACATGCACACATATACACATGTATATCCAACCAACAAACTAGCTAATGAAACAAAAACAACAACGCATCTTAAAGACCTCCCCTTTATTGTCTACTACTTTCCTTCCTCAATGGGATACCGAAACAGATTAGCAGAAATATTTTAATTACCTGCATCCTCTACCTAATGTGGAACTGTACAGTAAGTTAAAGAGGCTCCAGTATGTAAACAATACAATGCATCTCTCAGAGTCCAAGCCAAACAACAAGACTGGAAGTCCTTCTGTTAGTTTACATGATTTGAAGCCCCTGCGTGGGTGTGTTTCAAAGTTCAGTGCCTCCTGTTGTGTATTACACTCTATACAGTTCATTCCAAGCTGCATTTACCAACCTCAGTCATAGTGATTCCCTGGTACACACAAGTAATATTCGTGCCATACAAATGAGGCAATGACTATCAATAAGAAGCAATCTATCCACTACTACTACACATTCAATGATGTTACCATGACAGAATCCCCCACCATCCTGGGGTTATTATTGACCAGAAACTCAACGGGACTCATCACATAAAAACAGCAGCTACAATGGCAGTTTAGAGGCTAGAAATACTGCAGCTAGTAACTCACCTCCTGATTCCCCAAAAGCCTGTCTATTATGTACAAGGCACAAGTCAGGAGTGTAATCCATTTACCTGGATGGGTGCAGCTCCAAACCTCAAGAGGGTGACACCATCCAGGACAAAGGCATGACATTCACCACTAACAATCTATAAGATGCACTGCAGAAATTCAAAGTTCCTCAGACAGCATCTTCCAAATCCACAACCACTTCCATCTGGAAGGACAAGGGCAACAAATACATGGGAATACCACCACCTTCAAGTTCTTCTTCAAGTCAATTACCATCCTGATTGGATATATATAGCCATTCTTTCACTGTTGCTGAATAAATATCCTGGAAATAAATTCAGTGTACATTCTGGACCCTTACACTCACTCAGATCTAAACCAGCTGTATCTTCTCAAAACATAGATGGAATTGACAATCTATTATAGATGTGAAGAATAGGCAAGTCAGAAAGACTGCAGTACTCTATGAAGTGGCAACACATGATGAGATTGAATCAGAGGAATGGGTAGAAAAATTGGGACTCTTCAACCTTCTCACAAACTAATGGAAATATCTCCTGACCACCCAACCAGAGGAACCAATTGAAAACCCCAAAACTGAGGCTGAAAGGGTCGTCAATAGAAAAGGGTGTTAAGGAATATGGAACCAAGATGAGCTGAACAGCAATTGAGACTCAAGATGCCTCATGGCTTCCTGTGAGGTCTATCAGTGAAATTGAAAATTATTTGAGGATGATTTTGAGCTAAACTACAACCAAAAGCAGAAGAGCCAACATAAACTGATAAAAGGCAAGTTTAGGGCCAATTTCACACAAAGTGGGTACCATCTGGGTCTGGGCGAGACAGTGAAAGTAAAATCTCAGGAGTCAGATCAGGGGAATACAAAGGTTTAGTTTCTGTGCAATTGGAAGATGATCCAATGACTGCCCTTATCTGTATATAGTCATGAAGGGCTCCTGCCTGAAATGTCCATTCTCCTGCTCTTCAGATGCTGCCTGACCTTCGTTGCTTTTCCAGCATCACACTCTCGACACTGATCTCCAGCATCTGCAGTCCTCACTTTCTCCATATATTCATCCTAGTCAATCACAGCAAACTCCTCGACTCAATACTCAGGTGAGATTCTGGGAGAGAGCCAGCAGCCTCATTTGTTGCTGCTCCTTTAAGTCAGTGATTCAACACCACTAACACATGGCACTGACTGCACTAATCTCATTAAACCAAGGCCACCCCAAAACACCCTCTCAGCTGCCCCTAATTACTGTAAAAAATTGGGAAATTCTTTCCAGCGTCCTGGCCAAAATTCACCCTTCAAATACTTGAATATGTAAAACAAAAGATCAAGTCATTATGACGTTGCTATTTGTGGAAGTTTGCAGATTGGATAACATTTCCTACATGACAACAGTAATTAGCTATTAACTTCAGGGATCACGAAAGGTGCTAGAGAAACACAAATCATTTTCTTCTTTCACTTTATTAATGGGACTGCATCTTGCCAACTCAACTCCAAGAGGCTGGTTTCAGGCAGGAAGCCTCACCTGGTTTCATGGAATAACTTGCAATGACATTTTGTGCTCACCCCAAAAAGATTTATTTTTATTAAAAAAGAGGAGGGAGTTAAAATTATTTAAAGGATTTAATGTCATAGATGTTATACTCTTTTTCCCCCCCCAACGTGGATATGCCACTGAGATCAAGAAGAGCATGAGGCATTTACAGACTGGCATTGAAGTGGAGTTTAAAAGGCTGTTTCAAAACAGAGTTAGATTTTTGATTTACCAGAATTATAGAAGCAGCCAGGTGAAAATGCTACAACTCCTGCAGCCTCAGAGTCAAATGACCTATATCTTATATTCCTGTGATCTTAAAAGTACGCTGTGAAAGGATCCCGTAGAAACAGTTCTCCTAATCCCAGTGTTCCCGAAGACTGCTATCAATGGTGGGCCCCACCAACACACAAGGGTCAGTGAACCCAATTAAACAAGAAACCTGCAGCTGTACAGAGTGAGGGTAGGTCAGCCCCTTCTGCTCAAGCAGTGCCCAGCAACTTGCTTCACTGGTGGGGAGGGGAGGGCACTGCCCTGTAAGAAAGGGCCAAGGCTGAACGGTGATGTGGATAGGCAATTCCCAATCAACCAGACGCTGTTAAAAGGCGAGGGTCATCATCAAAGCACTTTCTCCACAAACTGCAGTCTCTCTTCCAATAGGTTGACTTCTTGCTTTTTTTTTAAAAAGTGTTTCAGAAATCATCCCCTCCCCTCCCCCTCGCAAAAAGAAAACAAAAAAAAAGTCACATCTGTTTCCACTCAGTTCAGGACATTCCTTATGCTGGGTCCAGCCATGAAAACTCACTTTATTTGACGAAACTAAGTGCGTGAAGCGTCAGTAAAATTCGAAATAAAAGCATCAAGCTCTCTAAAACGATTGGGAAAAGGGTTGTAATGAATGTTTAGGGGAAAATAAAAAAAAACTTGCTATCCCTTCCCCTGTATGTTTGGCAGCCGGACAGCTAAACAAAATCTGAATGAATAAAGAGCTTTTCTTTTTTGTTTCTTACCTGAAGTGACAGAGTTTAGCCCGGCAACAAGGAGGAGGCAGAGAGAATGCAGGCCGGCCAGGGGAGCTTGGCAGCGGCTCCCACTGCCCATGGCTAGCGGGGAGGGGAGGGACTGGCACCGGGGGCTAGGGCTGAGTCCGATCCGAGCGAAGCCCCGTCTGTCTCTGAGCAATTCCCGGCTTCAGGGAGACTGCGCGTCAACAGAGAGCCCCGAGTCAGAGTGAGCGCCACTCCAGTAACAGAGCTTCCAGTATTCCCAGCCAGTCAGCATTTACTCCCGCCTCTCCCACACTTCAACTCTCACTGAGATTCCCATCTCAAACCATTTACACCGCTTCTACTTTTTTTTAAAAAAAGTTACACTGGCATGAAGAAAGTCTGTTTTCAATTAACAAGGTTAACCTCCAAGATTTCTGCACTAAATCTCTCCCTCCATTAGAATTAACAAAAAGTGTATACTCTTCATTCCTCTTTGGATTTTGAAACTACCAGGGATTTATTTCAACACGTTTCTGGTCAGCTTTTTTTCTTAATACATACGAATTAGGAGTAGGCCATTCAGCCCCCAAGTCTGCTCCACCATTCAAGTTTTAACTTCTTTCTACCTTGTTCTTCAGGTTCTGTACCTGGGGACTTATACCTAAGATGCTGCCTTGTGTTGGCTATGAATTCTTTTCATTATACTCCTGTAGTTTTGTACTTGAATACATATGACAACAGGAATCAAAATCAATAAGATCATGCCTATTAACTGAAATCTTCATCCTCCCTCTCCCTTATTTTTCCCCTCCATTTCTTTCCCACCACCATTCCTTCTGCTGGACCCAGCCATGAAAACTCATTTCATTTGACAAAACTAAAATGTGTGAAGCTCCAGTAAAATTCAAATTAGAAGTATCAAGTTCTCTAAAACAGGTGGAAAAAAAGTTGTATGAAAGTTTAGGGGAAAAACCTGTAGCTAATTAAATAATTGGAGATAGTGAGGACTGCAGGTGATGGAAAAGGGACCATTCCCTCCATAACTCACTCATTAGGTCAATACTCCCTACCAACCTGCCACCTTTCCCTACAGCTACAGGAGGTGCAAAACCTACCCTTACACTTCCCCTCTTACCTCCATCCAAAACCCCCAAAAAATCATTCCAAGTCCTGAGATTCATCTGTATTTCCTCTAGCCTGATTTGTTGCATCCATTACTCCCAATGTGGTCTCCTCTAAATCAGAGAGGCTAGTTGAGGGAATATCTATGGTCTATATGCTCCAAATCAACTCCACCTTCCAGTTGCCAGCTATTTCAACTCCCCCAATGACATGTCCATCCTGGGCCTGAACAGAAGGAAGAACACATCATATTTCACCTCAGGAGCTTACAATCATATGACCTTAGCATAGAATTCACCAGCTTTCAAATCACCTCCCGTCCACCTTTCTCCCAGTCCTATCCCCCCCCCTCCCCTCAATTATTTCTCAGCTCCTTCCCCCTCCCCAGACTTGATCAAAGGTTCTGACCTGAAAGGAGGACTACCCTGCTCTTCAAAGCCCATTTTGGGCAATGCAAACTATCAGAAGGGTAGGGAGGGGGTCTAAATAAAATGGAGTTGAAGGGGGAAATAAAGTACCTCACTCCCTCCTTTTTCTCATTCTTGCTTAACAAGAATCCATCACCTCCATCTTTAACATACTTCAGGATAAGGCTGATAATTGGGTTTCAATTTAAGTGGGGCTTTGACTTAAACGAGCAAAACATCAGATTGCAGACACTTTAAAAGCCTTAGTCTCATGAAAAACTCAATCTGGAAGATGTTCCATATGCAAGAGGTTATGAATTTCATCACTTTGTGAGGGTTGAAATGTTCAAACCTTTTCCACAGGTATTGGTACAAAACAGTTTGTATGGTACATTACTATTTTTTGAAGAGGCTATCTGAAAGGCTTGATGAGATTAACTTTAATGTGGTGTATGTGGATTTCCAACAGGCATTCAATGCAGTGTCACATTTCAGACTTGTAGGCCAAGAAATAAGATATGGAATAAAAGGGTCAATAATATGGATAGAAAATTAACTCTGTGATAGGAAACAGAAACAAATAGTTAATAGATTTTGTTGTTTTTTTTTCTGAACTGAGGAAGGATTGTGGTGGAGGTCTCCAGGAGCTAGTATTGGGATTCTTGCTTTTCCTCATAATATGTTAATGACATCTGCAGAAACAATTTCAAAGTTTGCAGATTATACAGAACTTGAAAGAATTGTACACTTCAGGGAGTGTAGAACTCTCAAAAGGACTTGACAAAATTGCAAAAAGAATACTTCCCTTTGCCACAGGAACTTTCTTCCCCTTTCCAGAATAGAGGCTTCACTGGAATCATTTTAACATTGTGTTAATATAAAACCTGGATAGGCTACTGAACCACGTGAGGGTGCAACCACATGACCAACTGATATGTGCAGTCCAACAGAAGTAAGCTAATGTCCAGATACATACATAGTTATCCATAACTGTAAGTTATAGTCTAAGTTGTTAAATAAATCTGTATGGTGTTTTCAAGTAAACTGGAATGTCTAACACCCAAAATGTAACATGTCAAATGTAATGTTATTTTACTTTAACTTCATTAAGTTAATAGAACCTGTGATTTCACTGAGTGTTGTGAGATTTATTTTAAGTCACTTCCCTCATGGCCTACAGCCTCTCCCTCTTCTAAGGGGCAATGGTGAATGAGGACTAACTGTACTTTACATGGGTGAGCCAATCATCCCTTTGAGATGAAAAGTTGCCTGTTCATCCTGCAACTATTCTTTTCTACAATGAGTAGTAATTTTCAGTTTCAAAACCCACAGACCAATAATATAGAACATCTTCTGTCAACTGAGGGGATGATGATGTAGGTTTAAAACAAAACCAAGACTTCAGCTACTTGAATTTCAGATGTGTGCTGGATATGGGGATATGCATCAACTGCAGTGTTTAATTTGCACACAAGTACTGTCCAAAGAATGTTTGAAATCCTGAATATTACAGAGACCTGCAATTAAGCACAAAGTATATAAGGCTAAGCGCTTCCATTTTGTGTAATTATAAAACTAGTTTTACGCCATGAAAAATACTTGTGTTACAGGGGACCATGAAATTTTGATAAGACATTTGCATTTTGGGGCTGAAAGGGAAGGTTTGTGTTGCTAATTGAAACACTTTTGAATACCTTGCCTTTTACTGATGTCAAGTTAATGGGCCTTCAATTACAATTTCTAACTTATAAATCTGTACTATATTGGCATCCTGACAATCTACAGGAACAGTGTTCAATTCCAGCAAACTATTAAAAATACAGTTGACTGGTTCACTCAGCCCAACTCATCTCCTTTAAGGACTTTCTTACAAATAATATCCAAATCAGCAAATTAAACTATTTTAAGAGTTTCTTTTTCTTTCCCAGCAATTAACCCTTGCCTCCTTTTCATCTAATACTTAAGTTTGATTTATCTATTTCTTCTTTTATTTATATCTGACATTGGTCCTTCTGCATGGAAAGTTGTGGAATCAGTTGCTGCATTATTGTTTTGTGAGCTCTGCAGTGAAAAAGCACCTCAAGCCTGACGAAAGCCGGTTATTTCCCCTCATCTGTTGCTCTAATCTGTGGATTTGAACCAATAACAGACTTTATAAGCATGAACCAGTCACCCTGTATTTCCTCCAATCAAGTGAAAGTACTTGGAGAGGAGCAGAAATTTCTGACAAGCCAGAAGGGTCATCTTGGACAGGAGAAAGTGAGGTTTGCAGATGCTGGAGATCAGAGCTGAAAATGTGTTGCTGGAAAAGCGCAGCAGGTCAGGCAGCATCCAGGGAACAGGAGAATCGACGTTTCGGGCATAAGCCCTTCTTCAGGAATGGGCTTATGCCCGAAACGTCGATTCTCCTGTTCCCTGGATGCTGCCTGACCTGCTGCGCTTTTCCTGCAACACATTTTCAGCTCATCTTGGACAGGAGCCATTAAGCTGCCTTCTCGATCTTTCTGTGTGTGTGTTTCATAATTGTTTAATTGTAGCTATATATTTTTTATCCATTTGTAAATAAATAGTGAGTATTGTTAAGGACAGAAACCTGGTCAATTATTTCTGTCAACCTGAGTCTAAAAACGTCAAAGGATTCTGGTTAATCCGAGATGGAGGACCAGAAAAATTTCTGGCTGTAACAGGCTGTTCCTTTTTTTAAGGTATTTTAGGTGTCGGAGGTGATTTCCTCAAATTCCAGGAGCAGCAACTACTGTTTTATATGCTGTTCCATTGTTTTGGAACTTTGGAGGAAAAAAAGTCAAAACACAGCACTTTTAAAAGGGAGAGGAACAGACAAAGGCAGCATATGGTGAGGTCAGTGTAGGAGAGAGAGAGAGACAGACAGACGGACAGAAAGAAAGCCACACTGCTAACTGACACAGCAGTGAACCTGCACAGTTACTGCCTTTGCTGTTTGAATTCATGTATCACTGGACATTGGAGTGCATCTGGGATAGTCACAACAGTGATATTCACAACTAATCTTTGAGGAACCTGTTTGGGAGAGGTCATAGCACAGAAACAGATATGTGAAGATTATAAGTGTGGCATTACAGTATGTCTGCAATAGTGAGTAGAGTGGGTTCTTTCTTGATTGTTTTATTGAGATATGTCTCTTGATTAAATTAAAAAATATAAGCTATAAGTATTAATTTAACCTTGAGCAGGATTTTGTAGAGGATTAAGACAGTGCCATTTTTTTTTGGGTCTATAGATTGAAAGAAGCAAAAATGGCCTTCAGTAGAGTGATATACTCTTCATGTCAGATGTGGGAGTTTAAGGAGAGGTTATGTGTTACTGAAGATTATATCGGCAATAAATGCCGTTGGTTGCGTATTCTATCAGATCAAATGGATTGGTTGGAGAGACCGTTATGAGGAATTTACAAGAGCAAGGGCATGTGATGGATGGTAGTTACAGGAAGGGGGAAAAATTGCAAATACAATCACATAGATGGGCTAACTCCAGGAAAGATAAGAGAAGCAGGCAGGTAGTGCAGGAGTCTTCTGTGGCTATCCCAATTTCAAACAAGTATGTTGTTTTGGAAAATGTAGGGGGAGATGGATTCTCAGGGGAACATAGGATGAACAGCCAAGTTTCTGGTATTGAGACTGGCTGTAATGCAATGAGGGGTATGTTGGCTTCCAAGAGATCGCTTGTGTTATGGGACCCTCTAGTCAGAGGTACAGACAGACGTTTCTGTGGTCAGCAGTGAAAAATCAGAATGGTGTGCTGTTTCCTTGTTGCCAGGATAAAGGATGTCTCAGAGGGTGAAGAATGTTCTCAAGGCGGAGAGGGGTCAGCAGGAGGTCATTTTACACATTGGAACCAACAACATAGGAAGGGAAAAGGTTGAGATTCGGAAGGGAGATTACAGAGAGTTAGGCAGGAATTTTTAAAAAGGAGTAGTAATATCAAGAGTAGTAATATCTGGATTACTCCCAGCCCTATGAGCTAGTGAGGGCAAGAATAGGAGGATAGAGCAGATGAATGTATGGCTAAGGAGCTGGTGTATGGAAGAAGGATTCACGTTTTTGGATCATTGGAATCTCTTCTGGGGTAGAAGTGACCTGTACAAGAAGGATGGATTGCACCTAAATTGGAAAGGGACTAACATACTGGCAAGGAGATTTGCTAGAGCTGCTCGGGAGGATTTAAACTAGTAAGGTGGAGCGGAGGTGGAGGTGGGACCCAGGGAGATAGTGAGGAAAGAGATCAATCTGAGGCTGGTACAGTTGAGAACAGAAACGAGTCAAACAGTTAGGGCAGGCAGGGACAAAGCAGAAAACCGGGTAGGACTGATAAATTAAACTGCAAGGGGCCTGATAGGGAAGGCAGATGAACTCAGGGCATGGTTAGGAACATGGGACTCTGATATCATAGCAATTACAGAAACATGGCTCAGGGATGGACATGACTGGCAGCTTAATGTTCCAGGATACAAATGTAACACAGGACCGAAAGGGAGGCAAGAGAGAAGGGGGGAGTGGCGTTTTTGATAAAGGATAGCATTACAACTGTTCTGAGGGAGGATATTACTGGAAATACATCCAGGGAAGTTATTTGGGTGGAACTGAGCAATAAGAAAGGGATGATCACCCTGAGAAATAAGGCAGGGCAGGTGACTGAGGTGTCACTGGGGGAACACTCTGGGTATACTGACCAAAATTCTATTAGTTTTAAAATAGTGATGGAGAAGGATGGACCAGATCTAAAAGTTGAAGTTCTAAATTGGAAGATGGCTAATTTTAATGGTGTTAGGTAAGAACTTTCAGAAGCTGATCGGGGGCAGGGAAAGGGACAGCTGGAAAATGGGAAGCCTTCAGAAATGAGGTAACAAGAGTTCAGAGACAGTATATTCCTGTTAGTGTGAAAGGATAGGCAGGTAGGCATAGGGAATGCTGGATGACTAAAGAAATTGAGGATTTGGTTAAGAAAAAGAAGGAAGCATATGTCAGGTATAGACAGGATAGATTGAGTGAATCCTAAGAAGAGTATAAAGGAAGTAGGAGTATACTTAAGAGGGAAATCAGGGACAAAGGTCATGAGATAGCTTTGTCAAATAGAATTAAGGAGAATCCAAAGGACAAAAGGGAACTGGGGAGCCTTTGTGTGGAGCCATAGGAGATGGAGGAGATACTAAACGAGTATTTTGCATCAATATTTACGTAGAAAAGGATATGGAAGATAGAGAATGTAGGGAAATAGATGGTGATACAGTGGTTAGCACTGCTGCCTCTGTGCCAGAGACCTGGGTTCAATTCCTGCCTCGATCAACTGTCTGTGTGGAGTTTGCACATTCTCCCCATGTCTGCGTGAGTTTCCTCCGGGTGCTCTGGTTTCCTCCCACAATCCAAAGGTTAGCTGAATTGGCCATGCTAAATTGCCCGTAGTGTTAGGTAAATGTAGGGGAATGGGTCTGGGTGGGTTGCTCTTTGGAGGGTTGGTGTGGACTTGTTGGGCTAGAGGACCTGTTTCCACACTGTAAGTAATCTAATCTTGAAAAATTTCCATATTACAGAGCATGTCTTTAAATTCATAAGTGAATAAATCCAAAGGACCTGATCAGGTGTACCCTCAATCTGTGGAAGCTAGGGAAGTGATTGGTGGGTCTCTTGCTGAGATATTTGTATCATCGATAGTCACAGGTGCGGTGCCAGAAAACTGGAGGCTGGCTAACATGGTGCCACTGTTTAAGAAGGGTGGTAAGGACACACCAGGGAACTATAGCCCAGTAAACCTGACATCCGTGGTGGGCAAGTTGTTGGAGGGAATCCTGAGGGACAGGATGTACATGTATTTGGAAAGATAAAGTCTGATTAGAGATAGTCAACATAGTTTTGTGCATGGGAAATCATGTCTCACAAACTTGATTGAGTTTTTTGAAGAAGTAACAAACAGGATTGATGAGGGCAGAGCAGTAAATGTGATCTATGTGGACTTCTGTAAGGCATTCGACAAGGTTCCCCATGGGAGACAGGTCAGCAAGGTTAGGTCTCATGGAATGCAGGGAGAACTAGCCATTTGGATTCAGAACTGGCTCAAAGGTAGAAGACAGGATGGTGGTAGAGGGTTGTTTTTCAGACTGGAGACCTATGACCAGTGGAGTGCCACAAGGATCAGTGTTGGGTCCACTACTTTTCATGATTTTTATAAATGATTTGGATGTGAGCACAAGAGGATAGTTAGTAAGTTTGCAAATGACACCAAAATTGGAGGTGTGGTTGACAGTGAAGAAGGTTACCTCAGATTACAACAGGATCTTGATCACATGGATCAATTGGCTGAGAGGTGGCAGATGGAGTTTAATTTAGATAAATGCGAGGTGCTGCATTTTTGGAAAGCAAATCTTAGTAGGACTTTATACACTTAATGGTAAGGTCCTAGGGAGTGTTGCTGAACAAAGAGACCTTAGAGTACAGGTTCATAGCTCCTTGAAAGTGGAGTCGCAGGTAGATCAGATAGTGAAGGCGGCATTTGGTATGCTTTCCTTTATTGGTCAGAGTATTGAGTACAGGAGTTGGGGAGGCTGAGGAGTGACCTTATAGAAGTTTATAAAATCATGAGGGGCATGGATTGGATAAATAGACAAAGTCTTTTCCCTGGGGTGGGGGAGTCCAGAACTAGAGGGCATAGGCTTAGGGTGAGAGGGGAAAGATATAAAAGAGACTTAAGGGGCAACTTTTTTGTGCAGAGGATGGTACGTGTATGGAATGAGCTGCCAGAGGAAGTGGTGGAGGCTAGTGCAATTGCAACATTTAAAAAAAAAAATCTGGATGGGTATATGAATAGGAAGGGTTTGGAGGAATATGGGCCGGGTGCTGGCAGGTGGGACTAGATTGGGGTTGGAATATCTGGTCGGCATGGACAAGTTGGACCAAAGGGTCTGTTTCTACCTCTGTCAGCTGTACATCTCTATGACTCTCTAACATGTAAATCAGGGAACGTTTATAAAATCTTTAACTTTAGTGATGACTCCGGAAATAATGAGACAAGTTTTCCAATGCACTACTCCAGTGAGGTGTAATAAACTTTGGGGGCTTGTCTGGGATCAATTTTGAAACAGAGGCAAGAAAGATGTGGGTGTGGTATTCGTAAATAACACAGATGTCAGAAAATGCATCTGCACTGGAAATGGCAAAGGATTGTCCCTGGTAGTCTTAAGGGAACTTTTCAAAGACCAAGTTGATTGGCTTGGTGGGTAAACTAGAGGTAGCATTGCCTGACAGAGCTGTGAAGGCAGAAATATTGAGGTACTATCTTGATAGTTGGGTTTGGGGGAAATACTAGAGACCAGGTACTCCGGAGACTGAAACATTTCAGTCAGATGATATTCAGTTACAATTGTAGCAGCTTGATCATAAAGAGGGAATGAAGAAACTAGAGATGGCCAGGAAAGATAAGGATAAGAAGATGGAAATAAGAAATCAAAAATTGGAAATGAAAAGACAGGAAATGAGAACTAGAATACAACGAGAAAAGAAAGTGAATATAAGCTGAATCTGCTTTATAATTTGACATCCAGCAAGGAAATGTTTAAGTTTACACAGACCTTACTAAAATTTCAGGAAAAGGAGGTGGAAGAATTCATGTCATTTGAGAAAATGACAAGTAAAATGAGCAAAGAAAGACTGGACATTGCTCATTTTGAGTAGGTTGACAGATGGAGCACAGGAAATCTATGCTTGACCATCACTCTCATAAATTCAGAAGGGTTAGAAAATAAGTGAAAGGAAGGCAAGCAGTCAAGGTAAAGCATGGTAACTAGGAATTCCCCAAGGACTCCTCAGATCATTAGGAAAGTGCTGAGTGGTGGTGAAAATCAGAAGCTGTACGTTTTCCATTATAGCAAGGTAGGACACATTCATTTAGAATGTTGGAAGTTGCAAGGGAAATCTGAGACCTAATGAAGCTTATAACAATGACTCTGAAAAGAATACTCAAAGTTAAAAGGGCACAGGTTAGATTGTAATTTTAACTCCAACTAATATAATGCAGATAAATAAACTTTGTGAGTATGGAAAAAATATGTAGGGAAGATGAGAGATATGAAGGATTTATATCATAAAGCAAGGTAACCCCTTTTTTTTCTTGAAACGAAGAACACAAAGCCAAGAAATAGGATAGGAAGAAAGAACAAGCGGTGGGATTATTTTGAGATCTTCCTTGTGAAACGAACTCTAGATGGTGGGGACAGTAAATGTCATTGGACCATGTCCATACTGTAGCTTCTCCAGAACAAAACTACTGTCCATTTGTAAAAGAATTTACCAAAGTTCGCACCCATTAGGATTGAGAAACTGATAGAAAAGTGGAGTTGAGGCAGATCAGCCATGATTATGATCGGGTCATCCACAACCACCTGACAAAGGAGCAGCACTTTGAAAGCTAGTGCTATGTGATTTTTAACTTTATCCACCGCAGTCCAACACCGGTACCTCCAAATCATGATTGTGTTGAATTGTGGATCTGGCTGGAAACTTTAGTTTTGGAGAATTTCAATATATATTCACCCAATAAAGAGTACTCAAACCCATGATTTCACTTCCCAAATGGATTCTTGGCTGTTCTTTGTTCAGTTTTAGTTTTGGAAAGTGAATACTCCACGTAGACGTAACTCAGTTTTTCTATAATGCATACAAGTTATGGTGTTACAGAGAAGGACTTCAAACCAGATCATAGAGTCATAGAATCATACAGCACGAAACAGGCCCCTGAAAGGGTTCAGAAAAGATTTACAAGGATGTTGCCAGGTTTGGAGGATTTGAGATATAGGGAGAGGCTGAACATGCTGGGGCTGTTTTCTCTGGAGCATCGGAGGCTGAGGGGTGACCTTTATAGATGTTTACAAAATTGAGGGGCATGGATAGGGTAAATAAACAAAGTCTTTTCCCTGGGGTCGGGGAGTCCAGAACTAGAGGGCATAGGTTTAGGGTGAGAGGGGAAAGATATAAAAGAGATGTAAGGGGCAACTTTTTCACGCAGAGGGTGGTATGTGTATGGAATGAGCTGCCAGAAGTGGTGGAGTCTAATACAATTGCAACATTTAAGGGGCATTTGGATGGGTATATGAATAGGAAGGGTTTGGAGGGATATGGGCCGGGTGCTAGCAGGTCGGACTAGATTGGGTTGGGATATCTGGTCGACATGGACGGGTTGGACCGAAGGGTCTGCTTCCATGCTATACATGCTCTATGGTCTATGCTGACCAGAATGACCATCAGTGCTAACCCCATTTCCTTGCACTTTTCTCATTTGTTCTAAACCTTTCCTATCCATGTATTTGTTCAAATGCTTTTTAAATGTTGTTAATGTACCTGCCTCAATCACTTTCACTGACAGCTACATATGTGTACCACTCTCTATGTAAAAAAAGTTGCCCCTCAGGTTCCCTTTTAATCTTTTCCCTCTAACCTTAAACTGATCTTCTCTTGTCCTTGATTCCCTTACTGGTCCGAGGTTTTTCTTTGCAGCCCTTCTTGAGTAAGGGTACAACATTTATTATCCTTTAGTCTTCTGGGATCTCACCCATGGCTAACGATGATGCAAATATATCAGCCAGTGCCCTCACAATTTCTTCTCTAGCCTCTTGTAGTGTTCTTGGATATATCTGGTCAGGACCAGGAGATTTATCCATCTTTTCATATTCTAATATGTCCAACACCACCTCCTACTATTCATGTCTTTCTCTGTGGTAAATGCAGAAGAAAGATATTCATTGAGGACCTCACCCACCTCTTGCAGTTCTACACATACATGTTTACTTTGGTGCTTGAGGGGTCCTATTCTCTTTCTAGTTATTCTTTTTCCTTTTGATATTCTTAAAGAACCTCTTTGGATTCATCCTAATCTTCTCAGCCAAGGGTATCCCATGCCCCCTTTCCACCTCCTGATTTCATACTTCAGTGAACTCCTGGATCCCCTATACACCTCCAGGGATGTCCTTGATCCCAGCTGCCTGTACCTGAGCCACACCTTTTTTTTTTCTGTTCAAAGCTTCGTGTTCTCTTGTCATCCAGGGGTACAAGGATAAAATTCATAAAGTTGGCATTCTCAGCCTCAGGCACACATCTCCAGGGATCTTCAAGATGCACACCAATCATTTAGTGAATAATGAAATTAGACCCAACCATAATTTTTAGATTAGATTACTTAGTGTGGAAACAGGCCCTTCGGCCCAACAAGTCCACACCGTCCCGCTGAAGCGCAACCCACCCATACCCCTACATTTACCCCTTTACCTAACACTACGGGCAATTTAGCATGGCCAATTCACCTGACCTGCACATCTTTGGACTATGGGAGGAAACCCACGCAGACACTGGGAAAACGTGCAAACTCCACACAGTCAGTCGCCTGAGGTGGGAATTGAACCCGGGTCTCAAGCGCTGTGAGGCAGCAGTGCTAACCACTGTGCCACCCACAAATTTGATATGATAGGAGGGGAGAACAACATGGCTAGAGAATTGAAGTTTAGACAGGTGGTAGGAAATACTTATTTACACAAAGGTAAGTGACCTCCTGGACTGTCAGAAAGAGAAGTGAAAGCCAGGTCAAAAGGATTCATTATAGTTATAGCTGGATGTTGTAACAGGAAAATATCAGGGTTGGTAGATAGTGGGTCGCTAAAGGGCCTTATTCATCGAAGCCAGTAATATAACAAAAGACAATGCACTAGATTGCAAGAAATATTTGGTTTAAGAAGGTTAAAAATCATACAACACCAGGTTATAGTCCAACAGGCTTAATTGGAAGCACTAGCTTACGGAACGCCACTCCTTCGTCAATTGGTTGTGGAGGACACAATTGTAAGACACAGAATTTATTACAATTGTGTCCTCCACAACCACCTGATGAAGGAACAGCATTCCGAAAGTTAGTGCTTCCAATTAAACCTGTTGGACTATAACCTGGTGTTGTGATTTTTAACTTTGTGCACCCCAGTCCAACACCGGCACCTCCAAATCTTGGTTTAAGAAGGTGGTCTTTGATCTTAAGTTGATGCTGTGAGTCAGTTATATATACTTTACTATATCTCTGTTGGACATTGTTCATACCTATTCTCTGGTGTCTTTTCATTTCATCAGGGAGGATCTCTGAATCACATGTTAGGAGTCAATCATCCCCTTTCCTACCAGTAACATGGCAACACTGACGAGTATACATTGCACATCTCAGAGGTACAGTGATTCTTGTTTTAAAATTGTCTGATTTAGTGTTGTTTTGCTTTATCATTGTGGATATAATGGGGTTTGTTTGCACACCTGACTGACACTGTGTATTCCATGTTTTAGCTCGGCGTCAGCTACAGGAAAAGCTGGTTTCCTTGATAACCAAATTTCAGCTGCTTCTTGATAGTGAGCTTGTACATCCTTTCTTAAACTTGGATGAAATTTAGAACTTAATAAGTTACAGTTAAATCTTAATCAAATTTTTGTTTATATAGTTTTTAAGAGTTCTTAAACATTTTCTGTGACTGAGAACAGAGGAAGGGAAGGATGTGCTCCATTGCTTTGCCTCCATGATCTCTTCACCTTAGAGGAGTCGGCTTTTAGTCTAATACTGTTGAGGAAGCTGGCTTTCTGGTGAGTATCTGGGAAGTGGTTACAGTTTATTCTGTTCCTAAGGGTTAAAACTGTATAGGAACTGATAGTAGGGTGAATAATAAATAATATATAAAAAGAAGGAAACAAATAATTATATAAATTATTTTGTTTAATTAAAAACACATTAAGGATGCCAGGACAGGCAATGTGTCACAGCTGCAGTATGTAGGAGCTCCTGGATGCCAGTCTGATCCAGGACAAACTACATCTGCAGTAAATGTTTATAACTTGAACAGATTCAGCTCAGAGTTTGAATGAGAGGCTGACCTACAGGCACTGATGCATCAGAAAAATATTTGTATCTGGAGTCAGTTGTACCCCTTCTAATTTGGTCTGCAGTCAAGGGAGGGAGGGTATGACGCAGCTAAAGAAACTCACAGGGCAGAAGCACAGGAGCCTCAGCCTTAGTAATGTCCAATAGGTTTCAGGAGTTTTCTGCTTGATTCGATAAGAGTTGATTGTTAGGTTGATGAGCTCAGTGACCGTGGCACCATGGGACAGAAGGCCGTTCAAGTGGCAGGAGCAACAAGGAATATAGTGGCAGTAAGGAATAGTATAGTGAGGAGGACAGACACTGTTGTCTTCAGCAAAGAGGATGAGTCAAGAACACTATTGACTTGATTTTATTTATTATTGCCACATGTGCCTAGGTGCAGGTTACGATTACGATTAGACTAGAACTCCCTACGGTGTGGAAACAGACCCTTCGGCCCAACCAGTCCACACTGACCTCCAAAGAGTAACCCACCCCTAACCATTTCCCTTTGACTAACGTACCTAGCACTATGGGCAATTTAGCATGGCCAATTCACCTGACCTGAATATCTTTGGACTGTGGGAGGAAACCAGAGTGCCCGGATGAAACCCGCACAGACACAGGGAGAATGTGAAAACTCCACACAGACAGTTGCCCAATGCTGGAATCGAACCTGGGACCCTGGTGCTGTGAGGCAACAGTGCTAACCATTGAGCCACCATGCCGCCCATACAAAATCCATGAGGGTAATAAAACAGTGTGAGGAATACAGAGTCACTGCTGCAGGGAAAGTGCAGACAGAGTGAGGTCAACATTTAAATTTAAAATTTGAGAAGTCCATTTAGAAGTCTAAACAGTGGATAAGAATCTATTCTTGAATCTGTTGGCCTGTGTTTTAAGCTTTTGTATCAACTGCCCAATGGAAGAGACCCTGGGATGGGAGGGGTCTTTGATGTTGGCTACCTTCCCAAGGCAGCGAGAAATATAAATGGAGTCAACGGATGGAAGGTTGGGTTTGCATGATGGACTGGGCTGTGTTCACAACTCTCTGTAGTTTCTTATGGCCCAGGGCAGAGCAGTTGCCATACGAGGCCGCAATGCATCTGGATAGAATGCTTTCTATGGTGTACCAAAAACATTGGTATGAGTCTTTACATACATGCTGAATTTCCTTAGCTTCTTGAGGAAGTCGAGGCATTGTTGTGCTTGCTTGATGTGCATCTACGTGGGTGGATCAGGACAGATTGTTGGTGATCGTTACTCCTAGAAACATGACGCTCTCAACCATCTACCCCTTTGCTTCACTGATGTAGACAGGGGCATACCTTGCTTCCTGAAGTCAATGACCATTTTGCTGATATTAAGAGAGAGATTGTTATTTTTACACTGCACCACCAAGCTCTTTATCTCTTTCCTGTTTTCTGTCTCATCATTATTTAAGATCTGGTCTTGTAGTGAACTTGCAGATGGAGTGAGGACAAAGTTTGGTCCCACAATCATGAGTGTACAGGGAATAATGTAAGGGGCTGAGTACACAGCCTTGTGGAGCACTGGTGTGGAGGATTGTATAGGAAGTGTTGCCTACCTTCACTGATAGTGATCTGTAGGTCAGGGCAGAGATCTAGATCTTGGAGTTTGGAGGTTAGTTTGGTTGGAATTAGTGTTGAAGGCTGAGCTGTAGTTAATGAATAGGAGCCTAATAGAGGTTTCTTGTTGTTCAGACGTTCTGGGGTGAGTGTAGGACTAGGGAGATGGTGTCTGCAGTGGACCTGTGTAGGTATATTGCAAGGGATCAAGGCAGACTGAGAAGCTAGAATTGATATGAGCCTCAAAGCACTTCATAATTATGGAGGTCAGAGTCATCGGGTGGGAGTCGTTGAGGCACATTCCTGGTAACAACATGATGATGGTCTTCTTGAGGCAGTTGGGGACTTCAGATTGTAGGAAGGAGAGATTAAAGATGTCAGTGAATACTCCTGCCAACTAGTCCACCAGGATCTGAGTGCACAGCTGGATTTTCCATCTGGGCTGGTCGCTTTCCGTGGGTTCACTGTCAAAAAGGCCAATCTGACATCTGCAGTGGTGACTGAGGGATCGGGTGTATCAGAGGCTGTTGGAGCAAGTGACACTGACCTTCTGTTCAAAATGAGCCTAAATTGCAATGAGTGCATCAGAGAAGGATGTATTTTTTGTCTGTTATTATGTTCTTTTGCTTTGTGGCCTGTTTTGTCATGTAGGCCTTACCACAATGGTGGGTGTCCACATGGTTAGTTTGGGTCTCTAGCTTAGTCTCTTGGCCTCTCAGAGGTCATACCTGGATTTCCTGTAAAGGTCAGGGTTGTCTGACTTGAATGCCACACACCTGAACTTCAATAGGCAAGAACCCCCACAGTTCATCCAAGGTTTCCGATTGACTTCTTTAGCACACAGTCTTCTATACACTTGCTAATGAAGTCTAACAGTAGTGGCATATTAGATTACTTAGTGTGGAAACAGGCCCTTCGGCCCAACAAGTCCACACTGACCTGCTGAAGCGCAGCTCACCCATACCCCTAAATTTACCCCTTCACCTAACATTACAGAATTTAGCATGGCCAATTCACCTGACCTGCACATCTTTGGACTGTGGGAGGAAACCGGAGCACCTGGAGGAAACCCACGCAGACACGGGGAGAATGTGCAGACTCCTCACAGTCGCCTGAGGCGGGAATTGAACCCGGGTCTCTGGAGCTACAAGGCAGCAGTGCTAACCACTGTGCCGTCCACATATTCATGTAGGTTGGCTGCTGAGTTCTTGAATATGGACCAGTCCACTGATTCCAAGGAGTCCTATAGAAGCTCTTCTACTTTCTCAGACCAACACTGTACTACTTTCTTTACTGGGTCCTCACGTTTCAATTTCTGCTTGTAAACCAGAAGGAGGAACACAGCATCGTGATCTGATTTTCCAAAGTGTAGACTATGTTGCCTACCTAGTGCCAGGATTCAGGACATCTGCCCAGGGCTGGACAGGAACCTGAAATGGAAGGGACAAGATTCCGCTCTTGTTGTGTATGTAGGTACCAACAACATGGGTAAATCTGGTAAAGTTCAATCGACACTGAGGAAACAGAAAAAGAGCCAAACCATAAGGGTAATAATGTCTAGATTTTAATCTCAGCCACACGCCAATTGGCAGAGGATGCATTAGATTAGTAAAATGAATACATGGCTCAAAGACTGATGTGGAAGCAGTGGGTTCTGGTTCATGGGACATTAGCATCAGTACTGGGGTAAGTGGGGGCTGAAAGAAGTAGGGGGAGGGAAGTGAAAGAGTGAGTAGAAAGGGAAGAGATGATGGACAGGGATGGGGGAATGATATACAGAGTTAATGTTTTGAGTTTGATAGGATTCTTCTTTGGTTCAGTTATACAGGGCATTGCCGAGATTACATCTCGAATACTGTTTACAGTTTTATTTTCCTTCTATTTAAGGAAGCATTTGAAGCAGTTCAGAGGCTGTTTATTTATTGATACCTGGAATGAGTGGGTTGTGTTATGAGGAGTGGTTGGTCAGACTGGGTGTGTTTTCACTGGAGTTTCGAAGAATGAGGGATGACTTGATTGTTGAGACTGCTCAGGATCTCCTGTTTCAATGGGGATGTGGAAAGGATGTTTCCCCTTGAGTCAGGTCAGAACCAGGCGAACCTGTTTTAAAAACTAGAGATGGCCTTTTAGAGGAGAGGAGAAATCTTTTCAAACAGGGCTGTGTGACTTTGGACCTCTGTCTAGGAAGGCAGTGAAGGTAGGGGTCATTGAACATTTTTAGGCAAGGGAAATTATCTCTGCCTTATCAAAAATCTAAAGTTATCAGCAGGAATGTGGAATTCAAAACACAAACAGATCAATCATGATCTTAAATTGTGGAGCAGGCTCGAGGGGCCGAATGGCCTACTCCGGCTTCTAATTTGAATGTCCGTATGTAGCTGGGTTTAACTGAGCATGATCTGAGCAGTGCCCTTCCAGAGCTAATGCCTTGGCACCCCCAAGCCTCTTTCTCTCTCACTGCTTTTCTGCTCACTCCCTCCCACCTCCCCACCCCTATGAGCAATGTGTCAGGAGAGGAAATAGCAGGCAAGAAGATTGGACATGGAAGTGGTACATAAGACAAAGAGGAAGAGAGTTGAAGAGCAGGAGGGAGTTGGCCTAATTGCAAGACAGACAGTCAGCAGGAGGCAAACAGACACAGTTAGCGTTTTAAAAAATATTTTTAAACTTATTATGTTTTAAAAGTTTATGAATATAGAAATTTAGGAATGTATAGTTTTTCAACTTAAGGTCCAATATTTTGTAGTCCCTTTTCTGACAGCTATTGTCCTGCAGAATGTAACTGCAGCTCTTTGTTATGAAGGGAAAATCAGCTTCACGTAGATTTGCTCTTTTCAGAAACACAACTGCTGCTGTAGTGGCTGTATTGTGTGAAATGATTGGCAATGCTGGTGAATGCATATATTCAAACAACTACAGTTGATAATGCTGGAGAAACTCAGTAGGTCTGGCAGTATCTGGAGAAATAAACAGTTAACTTTTCAGGACAATGTTTAGAATTCCTTAGAACCCATACAGACATAGCTAAAGGTGCAATTGTTCTGTAGAGCTGAGGCAAAGCTGTATTCATATTTCCTAGTTCTCATGTGATCTCAATACAGTGAAAGTGCTTAGGTGTGTTAATAATTTAGTTGTTTCGTTTTATTTAAGATATTCCGGAAACACAGCCTAATACTTAATTGAAAGTTTAAGGAGTTCTTTAATGATGGAAGGAAAAGAGGCTACAAACACTTCACAACTTTTCTGCCACACTTGCAGAAACACAAGCATGTTGATGAGATGGTCATATCTTTCCTTGTTTGATCATTCACAAACCTATCAGCTGACTATTTCATCCCTTCTCTTTCCAGAAACATTCACTTTCATAGCATATCCTTTTGATGACAATTGTATTCCAAAAGCATTTTCTTCTGTATAGGCTGAGGGTGACCTTTATAAAGGCTTGTAAAATCATGAGGGATACGGATATGGTGATTGGCACAGTCTTTTTCCCAGGGGAGTCCAATCCTAGAGGGTATAGGTTTAAGGTGAGAAGGGAAAAAATTTAAAAGGACCTTAGGGGCACCTTTTTCACTCAGGATGGTGCATATATAGAATGAACTGCCAGAGGAAGTGGTTGAGGCTGGTACATTTAAAAGGCCACCTGGATGGGTCCATGAATAGGAAGAGTTCAGAGATATGGGCCAAATGCTGGCAAATGGGATTAGATTAATTTAGGATATCTGGTCAGCACGGATGAGTTGGACTGAAGCATCTGTCTCCATACTGTATAGATCTTTGACTAAAATATTTTCTCAACTTTCCTTATTTCCCATTTCCACATTTTTAATCTTGGGGTTCTTGATAGTTAAACTTCCTGCAGTGAATGATGCGCTCAAACTCAGTTTTCACCAGTGCCTTGGCAAATATTGATCCCCAAATATGAAGTTTGGTCACTATCACATGGGGCTGTTTGTGGAATCTTGCTGTACGTAGATTGACCACCACTTTTCCTATGACAGTAGCTAAATTTAAGAGGATTCCATTGGCTTTGACACACTTTATGTTCTGAGCCTTATTCAAATACTTATCTCCTTCCATTTCCTCATTCAGCTGCCTCTGCCACTGGAACCAAGACTTCACTATGCTGCCTTGATGCTTATTCTCCAGATTATCTGTGCTGCTTAGTTCTACTTATACATTTCAATCCAAAAGTATGATCTGGGTTATTTCTCTCCTATAGTTTAAATCATTTTATGTCGGTCTATTTACCAAATACCTTCTTTCCTGGCTCAGGGTTTAAGTTTCTGCAGCCTTTCCTTAGAACACAAACCCCTGACACCAATGGGCAGCCTTACCCCTTTTTTCTTTCCCTTGCTTCCAGCTCTTTGTTGTCTCATCTGTTGAGGTTTCCTCCTCTACCTAAACAGAATGGAGACTTCCATCTCAGACTTTATCTTTCATTCTTTACCAAAGAACCACAAAAAAAGGACCCGGTGAAAACATGATTCGCCTGCACACTTGGCTCTCTAGAATCCATCTGTGCTTGTCTATCTGTACAAGGGAATGGGTGTTGTGTTTACATTCAGGAGCATTATGAATGAACATTTAACTTTGTTTCTGATTAACACCAAGAGGAAAGTAGAGCCTGCACTTCATTGCTTTTTGCAGTTTGGTATCTGATTGCTTTGTCTGTCAGTCTGCAAGAGATTTCTTGGAGCTTCTTGCATGACAGCTGATTGCACAAACACAAAGTCTCCAGCCATTAGAAGGAAAAGCAAGATGAGAATTAAACGATTGAAACAAAGACTTGGGGAATAAAATGGTGTTTTGAACAGTAAAAAATATGTATAACATTGCATCTTTTGTAACTTCAGGATTTCACAAAGCATTTTTGAATTGTTATCACTGCTCTAATGTAGGGAATATGCACACTAGAAAAGCACACTACCCTCTGACCTGCTCTAGGAGCCACAATATTTATATGGCTAGTCCAGTTCAGACTCTGGGCGATGGTAACCCTCAGGGTATTAAAATTGGAGGATTCAGTGATGGTATTGCCATTATCTGACCAGAAGCAAAGGTTAGATTCCCTCTTTTGGAGATGATCATTGCCTGGTAATAGTGTGGCACGATATTGACCATTTGTCAGCCCAAACCTGGGTTGTATTCCGATCTTCTTGCATTTGAACTGCTGCAGTATCTGAGGAGTTGTTTGATGCTGAACATGTGCATTGACCAGTGAACATCCTGACTCTGACCTAATGGTGGAGGGGAAGTCCACTTCTTACTGTTGGACCACTTGTTATTGCCTTATCTGTGTTTTGCTTTCACTAAGCTCCAATCTACCTTTTTCTCCAACACAATAAAATTCTTAGAACTTTACAGCCGCACATGTCTGCAGAAACTGTTTATAAAAACTACTCAACCTACCTTACTCTTTCCACATGTAAATTTATTTTCATGTACACTTAGTCCTTGATTAACATTGTTTCATTAAACATGGTTTCACTATAACACAGTTTTACTTCATTATCCATCATTCCAATAATGCACACCTGATCTGTGGCAATATGGATCTGACCCAGCTTCCAGTAGTACTGATGAATGGATACATCCCAAGTCTCACTGTTCTCAATGAATCCCTGTTTGTTATTTTGGCTATTGTCTGCCTGAGTGACAGCTCAGTCTATCATGCACTGCTAAACATTCTAGCTTGTGAATGTAAATAAATTGAGGCTTAAATCAATTCCACTGTGTTAAATTATGCTTTCAATTAGAGAGTGGTGAGTGATATATGGATATTGGCCTGGGTGACTGTAATGATTTTTGTTGTATAGATCCAACTCCTTTTGAAAAGTTACTACCAATTCTGCTTCCCCCATCTTCCACAGTGCAAACTAGTTCCATTAAATAATAAGCATTAAAAGATCTCATCACCACTCTAGTTCTTGTCCTTTGGTTACTGACTCTCCCACCTTTTAGGAAAAAGGTTGTTTGGGTTTTAGTGATTTTAAACAAGAATTTAAACAATCTGAATGCACCTCATTGATATCTACAATCATTCACACTTTTGTCCAGTTCAAATCTGAGACATCCTCAGACTCCATTCGAATCTATGCACTCTAATTTTCTTTTAATCTATCCCTTCTAACAACCCCTAATTTCTGTAGATCTTTATTTATTGTCCTATTTTCTGAGGCAAATAAGGATATTTTGTACTTATGCTTTATCGACCCAGGATACCACATGCCTTTTATTTTAATAAGTCTTTATCAATTTGTCTTCCTGGCTTCAAAGATTAGTGTGTGAGCATCCTCAAGTCTTGTTCACTTTGCCCTTCCTCATTCTTACACTCAAACCACACAGTAAAATTCTCTTTGTTAATTTCTTTTCTGTCTATTTGTTTAATCAGTTCTGATGGCTGGGACAGACATGCTCAGGAACCATCTAACCTACACTGTAGAAGTTGATCTTTAATGCCAGAAGTAATCCAGTCAGTTTCTGCAAAACACAGAATGGGCCAATTAACAAAAAAGAAAACGGAGGTGGAGGCAGAAGGCCAATTATGACTAATATTAGTGATGGATTGTCTGGCTGGAGCAGAGCTTTCATATCCCAGCTGTAACCAGCATATGAATCCAAAGTCCATACCAAGTCTCAGCAACACACGGGGGTCAGAAAATCAATTGTTCTCTGCATTGAGTGAGACAGAAAATGAAAAGTGCAAAGAGTGGAAGAGAGTTGTTAGAGGGAGAAGTCAGTCAGGGATTAATGGAACTGCTCTAGCTTTTGTGTACATTGTCCAGGATAACTTGGTACCTTCTAACAGTGAGTACAGGAGGCACTGCAAGGCAGTTAATGCAAAAGACAACAAATAGACATTACAGTAACATACCTCTGAGATTATTACCCATATTCAAATGTGTGTTCAATCTCAACTGAGAATGCTGATTCCAGACATCACTGCCTGTAAAGCAGGATGTGACTTTGAGATGGAAAGTTAAACCAAATAGAGGAAATGTATTGTTTAAAAATTATTAATGACCGGGATTAGCCCACACATACATGTGGTGATTTAAGACAAATAGCTCTACTAGTAACTTACGTTGTCCTCTTTATTCAGTTTATTTTGCCAATAGTTGGAATTTTTAAAAATTAACTCATGGCGTGTGGGTGTCGCTGGCTGGAACAGCATTTATTACCCATCCCTAGTTGCCCTTGAAGGTGGGGGTGAGCTGCCTTGTTGAACCGCTGCAGTCCATGTGCTGCCAATTGACCCACAATGCCCATAGGGTGCTTGTTCATTATTTTGACCCAGTGACACTGAAGGAACAGCAATATCTTTCCAAGTCAGAATGGTGAGTGGCTTCGAGGGGAACCTACACGTGATGACGTTCCAATGTATCTGCTGCCCTTGTCCTTCTGGATACAAGTGGTTGTGGGTTTGGAAGGTGCAACCAATGGATCTTTGGTGAATTTCTGCAGTGCATCCTGGAGATAGGAGCAGCAGTGTGCACTGAATGCTGGAGGGAGGAAATGTTACTCACTGCAGGATTCCTAGCCTCTGACCTACTTCTGTAGCAACTGTATTTGTATGGCAAATCCAGTTCAGTTTGTGGTCAATGGTAACACCACTGAATCATGCACTATCAACACCATTGAATATCAAGGAGCGATGATTATATGATCTGTTGTTGGAGATGGACATTATTTGAAAGTTGTGTGGTGCAAATTTTGTTATTAAATTATTACGTGTCCCAAATCTAAAAATATGACTGAACTTCCAGATCCAACTTGATCAAAAGCTAATTTGATCCAAAACTCAAATCAAAAGGAAGTTGCTAATATTTAATATGGTATTTATGGATTTTGATGTCAAAACTGTTTTTGGAACACCCATAGATACACATACATGATGTAAATCTATCTAACTTATTTGCAAATGTATCAAAAAAATTTCATGTTTCCATCCTTTCCAAACCTCTTGGTCTCTGAATTTCACCCACTAACTGGTGACTGAGGAATATTTCTATTTTCTGAGCCTCAAGGACCAAAACTTGAGGACCATGGAGATATAGTGTAGCCTAGAGTTTAGATTTTGAACTGTTGGAACATTACTGGTAAATATATCAATTACATAAATAGCGTAGAAACAGAAGTTCTTGACTTGGATAAACCTTGACCAGTCAGACTTGAATCCAAACTTGGTAACACTATAAAGAACACTACACTGGTATCATGAGTTAGTGCCTGAGGCATATAGGCGAGGGTTCCAGAATTTAAGGAAGCATTTGGGGCAAACCTATATTGAATTCAAAAGGGTGAAGCAAAGCAATTTTTACAGGCAGTTAAGAACATGAGAAGCTGAAACCATGCAAAGCTCTTATAAGAGAATAATCTAAGAATTTATAAACACACTATCTTCCATAATAAGAATTCATGTTGACAATCAATGGGTTGCCACTGCTAGACAGGTAGTAATTATGGCTGACAATTATGAGCTAACCTACAAAATTAAACATTTTTTCATCACTGTTGTAAATTAAAGTTGTGGAGAATGGGAGAGTGAAAGGAAGCCAACTAACTAAGGTAAGAAATGGATAGCTGGCAATGTCCCAAGATCTGTTGTCAAATCAAAGTCAAATACTGAAGGTGGGGGTGAACATTAGGAGGAAGGTGCCGTCATTGTAACAAGTTAGGGCACATTTGTTCAGAAGGCTGGAAGTTGAAAGGGAAACCCATGGGACTTGGGTTTGAGTCAGAAACACAATCTCAGGAGAAAATGTAGCAGATTGTTGTTTTAACTCCAACTAAGCCCAGAGGCAGATGCTGCTGTGAGTGCATAAGAGGTACAAAGTCTAGATCAAAGTTACAGTTTTGTCTATAACCATGGAAAGTCCAGTTGAGGATAAAGAGACAAAACAATTGTGATCAAATTTCAGTCATTTTTCCATTGTGGTGACCAGAGCAATGACTAAACAAAGTCTATCACTAGAAAGAAACAGTTAACATTTTGGGGCTGGTATGCCATCTTCAGAACTGAAAAGTGTTGGAAAACTTAAAAATATTTTTGTCAGAGGTGGAGGAGAAGTGAAGATTGCATCGAAGGTCAGTGCAAAAGACATTTGCTTGTTAATGGTAGTGAAAGAGATGTAAATGTGTGTAAATTAAGGTGTGAAAGAGAGGGACAGGGACCTCTCTGCTCAGAGCAAAGTAAACAAGAGAAGGCTGGCGAGGGTGAAGAAAGAATGAATCTGTTCAGGGTTAGCTGGAGCCACAGACAGTCACTGATGAAATGGCTGTAGAAGCCTTAGTAGAGAAAAATAAAAGACAATCTGTTTCTGAAGTTATGGAATACAATGGCAAGACCGAGGTTGTTAATTGCCTAATTGGAAAGTTAGGTGCTGTTCCTTGAGCTTGCATTGTGCTTCATTGAAATACTGCAGCAGGCCCAAGCCAGAAACGTAGCATGGACAGCAAGGAAGTTTTTTGAAATAGCAAGCAACTTGAAGGTCAGAGATTTCTATAGACAGTGTGGAGGTATTTCGCAGTGCGGTCACCCAGTCTGTATTTGATCGCACCAATGATCAGCGAATACAGTAGATGAGATTGAAAGGAATGCAAGTAGAAAGCTGCTTCATTTGGAAGATGTGTTTGGTGCTATAGACATTTGAGGAGGGTAAGGAGGTGAATGGGCAAGAGGTACACATTCTGCAATTACATGGGAAGGTATCAGGGAGTGAGATGTTAGAAGTGATGGAGGAGTGGACAAGGGTCATTGTGGGAATCCCTGCAGAATGCTGACAGCGTAGGGAGGACAAGATGTGTTTGGTGGTGGAATCCTGCTGGAAGTGACAGAAATGACAGATGTGGTTACTAATAAAATAGCGTCCTTGGCAATTGAGCCCAAACAAACGAGCTCCAGTGCAAACAGAGATTGGAAAACCACTTGATTTGAATCTAGTCAAACCAGTTCATAAATCATAGGCTAATGGCGATTCTATTATCTCTGTCGAGTTCACATCGACCCTCTGAAAAGCATCCCACCCAGATCCATCCCCCTATGGCTCATCCACCTAACCTGTACATCCCTGGACACTAAGGGCAATTTTGCATGGCCAATTTACCTAACTTGCACATGTTTGGATTGTGGGAGGAAAATGAAAACAGGAAAGCAATAATTAAGAATATTTGAAGATAGTAATCAAGAATTATTAAAGGAATTGCTGCACATTTTTTAAGAGTAAGTAACCTGGCACTCTTTATAGCTATTACTTGCACTGCTATGGGGAGAAGTACAGTTGGGGGTGGGACATTGCAGAAAGTTTGTGGACGAGTTGCAGACAAGATTTGTGAAAGAATGGAGCTTTGGCTGGCAACCAGTAGCTGATTGCCTACGTACAAGTGACCAATTTTATCAAAGTCCTCCATTCTGCCAACATGTGGATGGGTCCCAGGAAGTTGAACAGGTTGGAGTTGTGAATGTCGAGGAGCAGCAATTAGACCTCCGCAAAGACAAGAGCTGTCTCTTTGCAGTAAAAACCACTTTAAGCCAGAAGAATAAAGACAAAATCCTGCAGATGCTGAAAATCTGAAACAAACAAAATGCTGCAGAAATACACAGGTCTGACAGCATCTATGGAGTGAGAAACAGTGTGAACATTACAAGTCTGGTATGACTCTTCTTCAGAACTGAAAGATGCAGGAAAATGGTTGTTTTATATTTTTGACAGATTTGGAGGAGGAGCAAGAGGGCAGATGACATAGACACCCTACTGAGAGCAAAGTAACATACATAACAAAGCTGGTTTCATGTATGTGAGGTCGGGGAGAAGAAAAATACATATCCATGCAAGGTAAAATAGAATTGGAGACATATCCAAGGAAGGCGATGTGGCCCTAAAAGCCTTAGTAGAGGACCCATTCTTTCCATTTTGCACTTTAATTTATACCCACCTTTTTGGTAGCCCTTTTTGTCTTTTGCATTGTACTTGCTACTCTCTGTGTCAAAAGTATATTAAAAAACCCAGTTTCCAACACCATTTCAGGTCTGTAGTAGTAGTAGAGGACCCATTCTTTCCATTTTGTACTTTAATTTATACCCACCTTTTTTGGTAGCCCTTTTTGTCTTTTGCATTGTACTTGCTACTCTCTGTCAAAAGTATATTAAAAAACCCAGTTTCCAACACCATTTCAGGTCTGTAGTAGACATTCCAGACTTGAAACTTAGTATTTCTCTCTCCATAAATGCTGCTAGATCTGCTGAGTTTCTCTGATATTCATTGTTTGTTTAAACCTGAAGAAAGCCAGTTTAATTTCTCATCAGTTGCTCAAAGTGCTACCCATAAACAATAAGCAGATTTTAGATAGTGGTTGTTGACACTGGCAACTGTGCTCAAATACACATGTGCCCATTCGGGAAAATCACCAAATACATCATCATCTTGTAAGCTTTGTGTGATGTCATGTGCAGCAGTGTGAGCTACTGGGGTTCAGTTGTGGGGAGAGGAGACATGGGACTGGGTGAACATCCCTGAGAGTAAGAAGGGAAGGGGGCCAAGACACTGGTTGCTGGGTAGGGGGTGGTTAGTAGTGGTGATGACAAGGAAGGCCCAGGAGCTGGGCAGCCGTCTCCCTCTGTTTTCCTTCTTCCTGTTCACCCCCCCCACCCCACCAATCACCATCCTCCCCTCCCTATTTCCCTTCTCCCTTCCTGCTACTCCACCCCATTATCCCTCCAGATATCTCCAGAGACATTAGTGAGGTCACTTTTACAATACTGCATTCAATTCAGGTCTTCATGCTGTGGGAGAGATGTTGTACAATACGGTACAGCATAGGACCAGGCTCCTCAGCCCACGAAGCCTGTTCTGAATCTTGATTCTTATTTCGAACCGCTCCTTATTGTCCAAAGTTAAAAATCACACAACACCAGATTATAGTTCAACAGGTTTAATTGGAAGCACACTAGTTTTCGGAGCGATGCTCCTTCATCAGGTGATTGTGGAGGGCTCGATCGTAACACAGAATTTATGGCAAAAATTTGCAGTGTGATGTAACTGAAATTATACATTGAAGAATTGATTGTCTGTTAAGCCTTTCATCTGTTAGAATACAGTGATAGTTTCACTTCTTTTATGTGTAAATCACAAAACCCTTTTTTTATTAAAAAAAGTTGCATTCTCGGGTTAGCTGTTAACAATGGTGATAGCTAGACAACATGTTGAAGGTGTTAGCCCCCTGTGTTCTGTCTCTGACCTGATGTTTAGATTGATCTCACTTTTTAGATTGGAATCAGAGTTTTACATAAATTCATGCAATTTTTGAGCTCCAGAGTTCTACATGAATCTATGTGGTTTTTGAGCAAAGTGCAATGTAACTCTGAAAGTACCAAAAAAATTCACCACACAAAATTGTGTGAAGTCTGTGAGGGGGTGCATGTGTGGGTGTCTGTGTGTCTAAGTGTGTGTGAA
Organism: Chiloscyllium plagiosum; assembly: GCF_004010195.1. NCBI lineage: Eukaryota > Metazoa > Chordata > Chondrichthyes > Orectolobiformes > Hemiscylliidae > Chiloscyllium > Chiloscyllium plagiosum. The sequence goes on along the minus strand of NC_057742.1, from coordinate 36,899,472 downwards.
TGGTGATCACCTGTAATGTGACATGAACCCAAGGTCCCGGTTGAGGCCCTCCCTATGGGTACCGAACTTAGCTATCCGCCTCTGCTCGGCCACTTTCCTCTGCTGCCTGTCCCGAAGTCCACCTTGGAGGATGGTCACCCGAAGGTCCGAGGCTGAATGTCCTGGACCACTGAAGTGTTCCCCAACTGGGAGGGAACCCTCCTGTCTGTTGATTGTTGTGCGGTGCCCATTCATCTGTTGTCATAGCCTTTGCTCGGTTTCCCCAATGTACCATGCCTCCTGGCATCCCTGCCTGCAATGTATAAGATAGACAACATTGGCTGAATCACATGAGTACCTGCCATGTACACGGTGGGAGGTGTTCCCACGTGTAATAGTGGTATCGATGTCCACAATCTGACACGTTTTGCAGCATCCACCATGACAGGGTTGTATGGAGTTGTCCTGAGAGCTGGGCAGTTTGCTACGAACAATGATCTGTTTGAGGTTTGGCGGTTGTTTAAAGGCAAGTAGTGGTGTGGGGAAGGTCTTGGTGAGGTGCTCATCCTCATTGATGTGTTGCAGGTCACGAAGAACATGGTGTAATTTTTCAGCCCCTGGGAAGTACTAAACAACGAAGGATACCCTGTCAGTTGCAGCCTGTGTCTGTCTCCTGAGGAGGGCATTACGGTTCCTTGCTGTGGCACGTCGGAACTCGCGGTCGATGAGTTGAACATCGTACCCCGTTCTTGTGAGGGCATCCTTGAGTACTTCCATATGTCCGTCACGTTCCTCCTCATCTGAACAGATCCGGTGTATGCGTAGGGCTTGTCCATAGGGAATAGCTGTCTTCTTCAGCTTCCACCCAGAACATATTAAGTGTAGCATTGTGAGGTTGTCTGTGGGTTTGCGGTAGTGTGTGGTGCTGAGGTGTCATCAGGTCATAGACAGAGAACACAGGGGGCTAACACCTTCAGCATATTGTCTAGCTATCACTATTGTTAACAGCTAACCCGAGAATGCAACTTTTTAAAAAAAAAGAGTTTTGTGATTTACACATGAAAGAAGTGAAACTATCACTGTATTCTAACAGATGAAAGGCTTAACAGACAATCAATTCTTCAATGTATAATTTCAGTTACATCACACACACTGCAAATTTTTGCTATAAATTCTGTTACGATCGAGCCTTCCACAATCACCTGATGAAGGAGCGTCGCTCCGAAAGCTAGTATGCTTCCAATTAAACCTGGTGTTGTGCGATTTTTAACTTTGTACACCCCAGTCCAACACCGGCATCTCCGAATCATCCTTATTGTCCATGCATGGTTTCTATCCCTATGTTTCCTCCTGTTCATGTGTCTATCAAGATATGCTTTGAACATTGCTAACCTGCCTGCTTCCACACCCTCCACTGGCAGTGTGTTCCAGGCATGCACCACCGTCTGTGAAAAATTTTCCCTGCACTTCTCCCTTAAACCTTCCCCCTCACCTTGAACCTGTGTCCTTTTGTAGTTGATCTGTCCACCCTTAGAAAAAACCTCTGAATACCCACCCCATCTTTGACACTTGTAATTTTGTACACCGCTATCAAAGCCTCCATCTTTCCAGTGATAACAATTTGAGTTTTTATCCAACCTCTCCAGAGCATGCAATATCCTAGTAAATCTTCTCTGCACCCTCCCCAAAGCATCCACTTCCTTCTGGTAGCATGGTGACCAGAATTGCACGCAATATTCCAAATGTGGCCCAAGTATAAAGCTGAAACATAACTTGCCAACTTTTACATTTGATGCCCCAGCCAAAAAGACAAGTGTGCTGTATGCCAGTACATCAATGCTGCTAAGGGTTTTGCCAATTATAAAATTCACACCTGAATTTGATCTTCCATAATGCATCACCTTACATTTATCCAGACTAAGCTCCATCTGCCATTTCTCTGCCCAAATCTGCTATCTGTATCCTGCTGTATCCTTTGACAATCCTCTTTACAATCTGCAACTCCACCAATTTTGGTGTCATCTGCAAACTCACTAATCAGCCCACCTTCATATTCTTCCAGATTATTTACATATATTCCAGACCACAAAGATCCTAGCACCACTAGTTACTGATTTGCATTCTGAAAAGCACCCTTCCACTGCTACTCTGTCTTCTATGACCAAGCCAGTTTTGTTTACATCTTGCCAGCACACCCCGGATCCATGAGGTACCTTATCAAATACCTGACTAAAGTCCACATAGACAACATCCACTGCCCTTCCCTTCTCAATCATTCTTTCACTGCCTCAAAAACCTCATTCAAATTAGTGAGACATGACCTTCCCCCCACAAACACATGCTGCCTATCACTAGCATGTCCATTTGCTTCCAAATGTGAATAAATCCTGTCGGTGTCTTCTCCAACAGCTTCCCTGAAGTCAGACTCACTGGCGTTTAATTAATTGGATTCTCTGTTTCCCATTTGAAACAAAGGGACAACATTGGTTGTTAACCTTGAGGGTTTGGAAAAGATTTACAAGGGTGTTACTGGGATTCGGTGTTTCAGCCAATCGGAGAGGTTGATTAGGTTGGGGTTTTTTTTTCTCCTGGAATGTTGGGGACTGAGGGGTGACATTATAGAGACTAATAAAATCATGAGGGGAATGGATAGGATGAATAGCCACGGTCTTTTTCCCAGGATACAGGAGTTCAAAACTGGACTGCAAAAGTTTAAGGTGAGAGGGGAAAGATTTTAAAAGATCTTGGGGGTAAAGTTTTCACAGAGTTGGTGGACGTATGGAACAAATTGTCAGAGGAGGTAGAGGCAAGTACAATTACAACACTTAAGAAGGAATCAGGATGGGTATATGGATAGGAAAGGTTGAGAACGATATGAGCTAATTAGACCAGTTGAGGATATCCAGTCAGAGGAGACAAGTTGGACCGAAGAATTTGTTTCCGTGCTGTACAACTCAATGACTTTATCTGGCACAGTCCCACACCCTATCTCTGACCGCCCCCTCGTCCATCCAGATCTTTCTCCCTTACCCCAGAATGCAACCCTCCGAAATATGCAGAGCACAATTTAAAGTGGTGCCTAGCATACGTACTGGTGTCTGCAAACTCAACCAAGACTTTATACAGGTGAACCAGCCATCCTGTACCTTCTCTAAGCAAGATAAAGTAGCTGGAGGAGAATAGAGGAGCAACATATCTTGACAAGCTAAAAGGACAATTAAAGCTAACATTGAACAAGGATCACTGAATTTTCCCAAAGTGTCTTTGTCTGTTTGTGTATGTTGAATGGGTGGGTTAGAGTTTTAATTAGAAGATAAGTTGATGGTTTAAAACTACTTACATGTATCTGTAATCTAATTATTCAAAATAAATAACATTTCTTGTTAAGTAAAAAAACCTGATCAGTGCTTGCTGTCAACCTGGGTCTAAAAGGCAGGTTGTTGGGGGGAATTTTACCTTTTTTTCAGAGTCATTAACCTCCTACAGCTATCTTTACCTCCATGTTAAAGGCCCACCCACTACAGAGGTGTGTAAAAGCATCCCTGACAGGTGGATTAGAAATTATTTGGAATCATTAACTTTTGTGACAACTCCAAGAATAGCCAGCTTGATTTCCAGCACATTCAGTCGATCACATTGATGATACACCTCACTGAGAATGGTGAAGCATCTTGAGGAATTGAGAAGCCTACTCATATATGCAATTTATATACATGTTTGTGCCTGTTTCTCCCTGGAACAATCTTCAAATCAAATTTTTTTAAAACTAGTTTTTCTTTAAGCATCAAATCAGATACTGCTTCCTTTCTTATACAGAAACCCAATATATTATATATTCACTTCAATTTAGGCCAAGAGAGGTATTTAAGTGAATATTCCCAATAACTAGAGAAATACTTTTCTAGCTCGTATCCAAAGCTATGATTTAAAGTAGCAATATTTTATGACACCCAGTTCCCAGTCATAGCAACAAGACTGGAGGCTATCCAGAGCAGACAACTTGAACATCAGACAAGAGAAAATAATTCAAGAATATTAAATTTTTTTTTTATAAGTTTCAATTTATTAGCAGATGAATAAAAGAAACAATTTCTACACTGCAGCAGCTATCAATGGACATCTAACGGTTTGGAATCTGCACAGTCAAAGCAATACAATTTATTGAAATATACACAGCAACCCTCATCCACAGACTGGGTCATTAACCAAGCATGTATTTCACAGTGACACATACTCACAGGGGCTCCATGGTACCTTCCTTTTGATTCAAAAGAAAATATCCGTACCGGTTTAAACTCACCCCTTCATTTTGTTTCTCTTTTGTACATTAAAAGTAAAGCTGTAGTCTAGGAGAGGCTCATGTAGTTGAAATCAGAATCGTCATCATACCACTACAGTATACAGTTAAATAGAGGCATTTGTACAAATTTCATTTAAAAAAAAAACAGAATAGTTGGAAAGAGGAACCACAAGGAGAAATAAACTGGTCTGTAAGCTTACCAAACCAGGAATTATTCACAGTGTTTAAACTAGCTGCAATGAAATAAACTGAAAGGAACACTCAAAAAAACCAAAGTTTCGCAACATGTGTAAGTGCTGAATGACACTCGGCCATAAGAGCACACTGCTGTAGGTTGTACCTTTGGGGATCTGAGAGTAAGTTGGGGTGGGAAGGGGAAAAGAATGTAAAAGTGAAGAGGGAGGTGGAGTTAGTCAAAGATTATCCGTCAGCTGTGAATGAACTGAGGAACACACAATTTCAAACAGAAAATAAGTGATAGACGGAATAAACAAAAAGGGGTGTTTTCCATAAAGCAGTATGCATTTAAAAACTGGGATCCAAAGATGTGACACCAGTTTGTTTTAATAAAGTCAGAGTTAGTTTAATCTTCATCTGAAAAAGTTTCCAGAGAAAAAAAATTATATATGATCCAACCCAATATATTGGGGACTGACTAAACCCACTAAGAAAATCTTGTACTCTTTCGATTTTGCGTCATGGAACTCCTGCAGGGTATTATATTCTAGGGTATTACAATCAGTGTTAAATGGATTAACTTTCCAATCTGCTAAAAAGACTTATCACATTCTTGTGAAATCCACCATAATAAACTAAGAACGGTAAGAACACCTTTAACTCTGCTGGATATTTATTGGAACAGGAGTAAACAGAATGATTTGTATGTAAGCACCAAGTAGATCTCCTCCTCTGAAGAAAAGCAGTTCCAGTGTTTAAAATATTTAAGAAGTATTTTAAAAAGATACAAGAGCAACTTTTGCAACTCAAGTCATATTTACTTTGCATCACATCTTTTAATGGTTCATCAATAGCATACAGCACCCTCTATTAGCTGCACATGCCTAAATATTGAGAGTTGAAATGAATGTTAAGACGACGGTTGAGATGGATGTGGGGAAAACAAAAATAAAATCCAGATCTTTCGATTCTGACAAGATGAGTCTCCTAGAGAAATAAAAAAATCTGAACTCTCAAACAGAATGACCAACTGTGCAAAACAATTGTGTTGACACATTGAAGAGAGATCTGCACAAATCTTATTTTCAAACATTTTCCAGAGATCCATTTCTGCTGTTCATACCATCCGATGTGATGGATTAACATCTTCTTGCACAAAAACATCAATTTAATTTTCCTCTGCTGATTGATTGTAAATGTTTGTTTCTGGGAGAATGTTTGTTTAGAATGATAATGAGCTCCTCGCAGTGATGAGATTAATGGTTACATGAACAACTTCCACAAATAGATCATGACCAGAGAATACAAAATTTCCAGTTTGTGTTGGGCTTTGGACAAAGTCAGTCTTAACTTTACTACGATTCTCCCTCCTTCCACAATCCACCATCATTTCAGACTCAGGAGAAATAAAAATGCAGTCCCAGAGATTTGGGAGCAAAGCTAAGAGTTACAGCCAACATTTTGTCTTCTTAGAAGGGCTTTGTTACCAAGAACACAAGCACCAATCCTAAACAACTCGGCTGAAGTACCTTTGCATGGTGCAACCTCTAGTTGCAAATCACCAGGAGCTAGACTAAGTACTTCTTTCTAAACCTTTCCCCCAGGGATGCCTGCACATGACCTACAATTTCAGATAATGGTAGTTTTAAAAAAGGGAACATGACTTATTTCACAAGCCAACCAAGTGTGATTACCACAGACTGCCAAACTGCAATTTACTGAACTTGAATTGTGTAATAATTTGCCTTGGTCCTTTAACAAAATCAATATAAAAGCTGAATCAAATTTTTTTAAAAAAACAGAAAAGACATTTAACCAGCCCAGTGTTGTTAGTCCTTAATGATGTTTTAGAGACAGCTAGAGAATTCAGGCTGGTTACTCTGTATTAACAGCAGTGTGGATGATTCTCTCTCAATTAGAGACTTATTCAAACATTCTGCACAGACAATGCCACGAAATTTAGATCAACATTAGCATTAATGATCAACCAGATTGGTTTGCTTTTTTACTTTACTCCTGCAGCCTCTAAACTCAGACATGAATATTTACTTTGCATGCAGAACCACTAACTTCTGGACAAAACCAGGTGACAATAACCATATATCTTCATAGTGCCCTTATTTTCAATAACAATGACAATGATTCAATGGCTTCCTAGAAATTCGGAAATTTTAATTTATTTTGGGGGAGGAGTAAATCTAATGTATTTAAGCTTATACACCATTTCTTAAGTAGTAATTTTTTTTCCATATTTCAACAAGGAAGCGCTCCTGTAGATGCCAATCCAGGTATTGCCTTAAGGTTGAGTGGACCCAGTTAGAAATGGGGGCTTAAGGCTTCAATACAGCCACTCATGCAAAACTTCACTTTTCTTTGGAACTAAATGCAATCAAGCTTGGCCACTGCAAGATTTAGGAGCAATTCCAACATTAAAAATTTGTAACATTGAAATTCTGCCCAGCTTTTGTTGACTAAACATTGACTAGCAGGATTTGCAGCAAAATCACTTCAAACAGGTTACTGGGTAAATCTGCACTAAGTTTTCTTGTACTCAATTTAAGTAGTACATTCCACATTAAGCCATTTTGCCATCTGATACTCTCAACCCTCCATCAGGAATTCACCACACAAAGCTGAAGCAATATCCTTGTCTGAACAGGTTTGGATTTGAATTCTAAGCTATACTAGAGGGAAAGTTAATTTGTCACACTTTATCTTACCATTGTGAAAAGTTAAGATCAAAATACTCAATGTAAAAGTAAGGAGGTATTTGCCCCCTTTTAATAAAAAGAGGATCCTTAAACATTCTCTCGTTTGAAATGAGGGTGAATAGGTAACAAAATTGTACAGTGCGGAAGGACATTAGTTGAAACTTACATATTTCAATAGGGCTAGTTTGTGACCTCAAGAAACTTGCTGATGAAAATTCTGGAGGTGGAAAAGCAACAGTGATGCAGTGAGACCTGCTGAGAAAGTGCATACGTGTACAAGAGAGGAGGATGATAATGTAGCAGAAGGAAAATGAAAGATAAAGGCATCACGTGAGAAGGCAGAGGGAGGGAGAACACTCATATGACTAAGACTGCAGCACCCTTGCCAATCTAAGCCACTTTGGATGCAAGTGCACAATATGTTACTGTTGTCCGAGATTTCTGGTGCACTACACTTAGTAAGAAGTCAGGAACAAGACTACTCTCCCCAGAAAAGGATGATCATTATCCATGTTCAGATTCAGTTAACCTTGACTGAGTAATCAATAGTGGCTCTCAATATAAAGGAAAAACGTGGAGTCTTCTTTCTACTTCAGTGAAGGCAAACATGATAATTTAATTTAAGTGTTCAAATGGATTAACTAACCCAACAAACAAAAAACTGGGGCAGCACTGGCATGATGGATTAAGTGGCCTCATTATGTTGTGTAAGACTCTGATATTAGTCTGAGTTGAAGTTGCCTCATTTAACCTAAATTTTACTCCACTGCAACAAGAAATTTACTCCTTTTAAAAAAAAACTCCACACTTTTTGTTGCTAGTTTTCCCCTCAAACTCATGTTAAAAAGGAACGTTTCATACTATATTTGGGAAAGTGTTCAAGAACTGTATTCTGCTTATCCAGAAATTTAAATATCCCCTAGGGGTATAGTGCTTTTGATACATCTGACCAACTATGTCAAACCCCTGTCATAAGTTAGGTTTTCCCTAACTCTAACTTGTCTGTGATCAGATGTAGGTGGTTAACTGGTTGTTTGGTTACACAACAATGCATGGTCCCTGCATTGGTGGAAAGGGCCATGACATGAGCAAATGATGTCAATATTTTACTGATCTGAGCTAGATTGCAAAACATCATAAATAATTTATCTGAACTTGAATTATTAATGTACAAAGACAACATCCCACCCTGAAAGATTTATTCCTGTAAAATGAAAATAAAACAAGTCACGTGGAAGTCAGACACTGAAATTTGCCAAGTGAATATCTTCAGTTATTTAACTCAAAATTTAAAAAGAACTACATGGAAACCATGGATCACAAATATTATTATACTGATAGAAATGCCAACTGAATTGAGAATACACCTTCAGAAAACAGGAGTTTACCAAAAGCAGAAATGAACTGCCAGGTTTGGGGAATGTAAGCAAGAGGGATAAATGAAAAAAAACATGAATGATGAAAACAAGGCAAAGAGAGACTGAAAGAGAAGATGCCTCAGTGTCAATTCAAGGTACTTTTCCTGTTGCAGGTTCCTCAAAGCCTTAGTGTTGTCTGTGTCTCAATCTACATCCACCTGAGCAGAAAGTGAGCAACATATTAAGGTACTGAAGGAACAGTGCAAGAAAAAGCTATAGAGAAACAGAATCAAAAGGTCAGGGATATGGGATGGTGGGATGGGAGGGACGAGGAAGAGAAAAACTTCAATTTTTTTTTTTAAGGCCAAAAGGACCTTGTGTTTAACTGACTCAAAAACAGCCACCAACACCAAGAGGCAGCTCCAAACTTTGGAACAATCAAGTCCCCACACTTGTGCTCAACGTGGAACAAATGTCATTCAGTCATTGTGCAGGTTGGCAGGGAAGTGTATATGTGGATGTATGTGTGAATTTGCGTTGTGTGTGCTCGTTTGTGCACCCCATGTGTGCGTTTGGGGTGGGGGGATAGATAGAAGATATCTTAGAAAGATTTAAAAACAAACACCCATCTTGCTTACTCTCTTCTAGCACACAGCCACTTTCAGTTCATGGCTGTGTCTGAGCTACAGCCAAGGGACATGGGAGAAAGATGCAGATTCTGATCATTGTCCTTTTCATTAGCAGCCATCAGTCATGGTCCGTGATTCATAGCCTCTGCCATCGCCTCCTTGCTTCCAGCCTGGAGCATCGCAGTCTTTGTCCATCTCGCTTCAGAGAATCTGTGAGGACGTTCTTCCCCACGCTGGACAGACACAGAGAAAACACCTGGTATAAATCAGGATATTACTAGTACAGATTCTGTACTCCTTTTGTGTTATGTGCCCTCTTAGTGGATCGTCTGCATGCTCAGTTTGAACTGTTGTTATTAGATGATCCAGAGGTTGATGCAACCACACCTGGGCTGGTGCTAGATACCGATTTTCTAATATGAGGCATCAAGTATGGGTCACTGGCAAGTTGCTGAACATCTATCCGGTCCTCTTTACGATATGCCAGACAGCGACGAATAAAAGCCTGCAGCAGAATGAGAGAAAGAAAAATTCTCATTAAAGTGTAGAATTCCCAAAAGCTGACAAGCATCAGACTATCTTGGTATTGATAAGGAAGCAAATCAGAATAAATAAAGACAAATATTTTGTTCTGGAGTTAATTATTACAATCAAGAAGGGAACTGTAATGTAGGTTTTGCTTAATTCTCAAATGAGAAGATTAAATATTGCATGAATAGTCATGTGACATTTTCTTTGGAAAACCATTTGGAATTGTTCGAAGAGGAACATGTATCCAGGATGTCACAGTGCAAAGAAAGACCATTCACTCTGAATTTTCTTATCATATCTGAAAACTACACATTTAATAGTTCCTCTTTGCCCCCATTAACAGTCATAAAAACTTTTATCAATTAAGAACAGTGAATTCCAACATTTCTGCTCAGCATTTGCTGTCCTGACAATCCTCAGTCTCTAGTGACCACAGCTATCAATGAAAATCATTTTCCCTGATTTAATCGAAACCCCTAGCCATTTTGACCACTTTGACAAAATTCTTTCTTGTATCCCCTTTGTTGTGTTGAGCAAGCCAGCAATATATGACTGGTAACATTTATGGAGAAGACAGTTCCAGAGATGCTAAATAGCAAATCTGCCCAACAATAGGGAAGAGATTTATGCAAATATCTTATCAGCTCATTCAGGATAGTTTTGGGGTGACTGAAGAGTTCAAAGGTTACAGGAATTCAGTATGGATGTGAGAGAGCACCAGAAGCAGATCACCAGTTGCAGGTCCCTGTACTACCAAGAACATGTCTGAACTGCAAAGATTCTGAAAAGGGGACTCAGCTGACAAAGAAGGACCAGAGAAAACAGGCCAGTGAATAGTGCATCTGCTCAAATCAATAACTTGCTCTGCAGCAAATGTGGCAGATGCTGCCATGTTAGAGTGGGGTTCCTGAGCCGCACACGTGGTGCTTAACATAGAGCTAATGACCATGCTCTTACTAAACTGAAGGCTGCCCATACGTACTCCATTAGTATCTCTGAAAGCAAGTTACAGTTGATGAGGTGTCATTCAGTTCAGTTTCTTAGAATGCTTTATCCACAACAGGCAGACATTATCAAATGTGGCAAAATGGTACAAAGTGACTCAGTTTTCCAAGGCTATAAAATGACCTCATGCTCCTCCAGCTTTTTTTTGCAGCAATTTACTTAACGCAGAATAAATATATCTTCTGGAAAATATAAATTATTTCTCTCTTTGTGGTTTTAACTTCCACATATACTTCTGCTATCTACACATCTCTAAAATGTCTTGCTTCACATAAATTAAACAGAACAAGCTGCAGGTAACACCAGAAATTGATGGTAAATAAATCCATGTTGCGCAAAACAACTGACCATCTGTGACATATCTAAGTCATTTTTTAGCTGCTTATAAATGGCCAAACTGTCCAGAGAAACTGCTCCCTTCTGGGAAATTGTTCTCACACAAGTCACTTAAATGGCTATAGAATCCTGAACCATGACTTCTATAACTCACCTTGCTGCTACACTTACCATGCCTGGTTATTTTTATTTGAATTAATCCTGGACTACCCTTGAAAATATTTATAAATCCATAGTCATGTCAGACCAGTACAAAATACATCTCTCTCAGGATAGTAAAGACATTTAAAAGTCAACTGCCTGCCTAGCTGCCAAGCAAAAACAAAAAGTCCTTAAATCTGGAGCCTGTGAGTTTATCTATAAACCTGATCTTTCCCTGGTTAATCCCAACAAGCTAAAGAGTGCATTACATTAACTACATTTGGCTGTACATCATTTTGTAATGGGGTTATCAAACATTTTATTGTCAAGCAACTAACTGCCTAACTTGACTGATCTCCTTGGTTCCACTGACCCATAATACTGAGGTCACTAACACGTCAACAAAATCACACTTACAAACAAGTAAAAACAAGGGAAATGAATTACACTACTAAAATTGTGGTTTAAACTTTAGATATGGCATTAGGATTGCTTGGCAAGAATGTTAAATTAAACAAAGTGAATTTATTTGTATTATACAAATCTCAGTAAGCTTGTGGCAAAACAGAGCTAGAGTGACCATTGTGAAAGCAATCAAGAAACTGAGTTAAAGTGCCTATTCCTGAAGATTATTTAAATTTCCAGTAGGCACAAGAAACATACAAGCATGAATTTGACGATAAATTCGCCAGAGTAAATACACTCAATGACAGGAAGCACAACATGTCACTGAAGATACATTAATCTGCACCTCTAATCATCACATTACAGCAAGGATGTGATTGCAGCCACTCTGACACAGAGATTTATCAGGATGCTGCTCAGGCTGGTAGTTTGAGCTATGAGAAACAATGGATAAATTAGGGTTGTCTTCCCTGCAGCAGCAAAGGTTGAAAGGTTACCTGATACGGTATACAAGATTAGGTGGGGTACAGGCAGCTTAGATAGGAAGGCTATTTTTTCCATTAGTAAACAGGTCAACAACCAGGAAACATGGATTCAAGGAGAGAAGCAGGTGACTAAGAGGAAAATTGAGAATTCCTTTACCCAAAAGGTGGATAGAGTTTGGACCTCAGTGTCTGAAAGAATGGTTACGTTAGAAACATGTAACATTTAAGCAGCACTTGATTCACTTGTGTTTCTGTAGCTTCCAAACTTATGAGTCAAGAGACAAAAAATGGAATTAGTCAAGTGGTATTTGGGGCTACCATGTTGTGGCCATAACGGAGACATGAGTTTCACAGGGGTAGAGATGGTTGCTTGATGTTCCAGGGTTTAGAACGTTTAAAAAGAACAGGGAGGGCGGAAAAAGAGGAGGGTGTGTAGCATTGCTAATCAGAGAGTGCATCACAGCTACAGAAGCGGAGGTTGTTGAGGAAGGTTTGTCTACTGAGTCAGTATGGGTGGAAGTTAGGAACAGCAAAGGAACAGCCACTGCATTGGGGGTTTTCTACAGACCACCTAATAGCAGTAGAGAGATTGAAGATCTCATAGGCGGGCAGATTCTGGAAAAATGCAAAAGTAGCAGGGTTGTTGTTAAGGGTGATTTCAACTTTCCCAATATCAACTGGAACGTCATAAGTGCAAATGGTTTGGATGAAGCCGTTTTTGTCAGGTGTGTTCAGGAGGGTTTCCTTACTCAGTATGTAGACAGACCGACGAGGGGAGAGGCCATTTTGGATTTGGTGCTCGGCAACGAGCCAGGACAGGTGTCAGATCTCACGGTGGGAGA
>NC_057742.1:36883972-36884872 GCF_004010195.1 Chiloscyllium plagiosum | reverse complement strand
TGAGCCTATCTGGATTCAGAATTGGCTGGCTGACAGAAGGCAGAGAGTGGTTGTGGATGGAAAGTATTCTGCCCGGAGGTCAGTGTTGAGTGGGGTCCTGCAGGGCTCTGTTCTTGGGCCTCTGCTCTTTGTAGTTTTTATAAGTGACTTGGATGAGGAGGTTGAGGGGAGGGCTCTGTTCTTGGGCCTCTGCTCTTTGTAGTTTTTATAAGTGACTTGGATGAGGAGGTTGAGGGGTGGGTTAGCAAATTTGCAGATGACACAAAGGTTGATGATAGTATAGAGGGCTACTGCAGGCTGCAGCATGACATAGACAGGATGCAGAGCTGGGCTGAGAAATGGCAGATGGAGTTCAACCTGGATAAATGAAAAGTGATGCATTTTGGAAGGTCGAACTCGAATGCTGAATACAGGATTCTTGGCAGTGTGGAGGAACAGAGGGATCTGGGTGTGCAAAGTTGCCACCCAAGTGGATAAGGTTGTTAAGAAAGCATATGGTATATTGGCTTTCATTAACAGGGTGATCGAGTTTAAGCGCCGTGAGGTTTTGCTGCAGCTCTACGAGTTCCTGGTGAGACCACATTTGGAATATTGTGTCTAGTTCTGGTCACTCTACTATAGGAAAGATACAAAGGCTTTGGAGAGGGTGCAAAGAAGGTTTACCAGGGTACTGGAGAGAAGGAGGAAGAGAAGAGATTTGATCGAGGTGTACAAAATAATGAGAGGAATAGATAGTCAATTGCCAGAGACTTTTCCTCAGGGTAGGATTGACTGGTACAAGAAGTCATAGTTTGAAGATATTAGGAGGAAGGTATAAAGGAGACATCAGAGGTAGGTTCTTTATGCAGAGAGTTGTGAATGCATGGAATGCTTTGCCAGCTGTGGTGGTGGAAGCGAAGT
>NC_057742.1:36864877-36883932 GCF_004010195.1 Chiloscyllium plagiosum | reverse complement strand
TTAAGTCTCGGCACAACATCGTGGGCCTAAGGGCCTGTTTTGTGCTGTACTTTTTTATGTTCTATGTTCTAAGTCAGAACTTTGCCGACTGGCATGAATACAATGGGCTGAATAGCCTCCTTCTGTTATATATCCACAAGTTAATGAGGCAAGGCTGGCATTTGCACCACTGATGGAGGTGCTGAGTGGATGAACCACCTTAGTCTTCTTGTGAAGATTATAATATCACAGATGTCAATCTTTAAATAATTTGATTCAATCCACGTTGTGTCAAGAAAAGGTTGAGGCAGTGGATATTCCAAAGACTCTGGGCCCTGACTATGGTGAAGAAGACAAAGAAGAGAACAGACCCAATCCATCCAATTATCACTCCGGCAGACTACTCTCAATCAGCAAGAAAGTGATGAAGGTGTTGACTACTATTGAGCAGCAGTCACTCAGCAGCAACCTGTTCACGTTTCACAGTTTAGGTTTGCAAAGGCCACTTAGCTAATTTAGGACTTGTTACAGTCTATACTCCAGACTTGGATAAGAGTTTAATTTAACAAGCAGGGCAAGACTGAAGGCAGCATTCAACAAAGAAACTGGTGGGAAAATTCGCTACTGTTTGGAGTCATACTAAAGGAATTTGGTAGTACAATACTTGTTGGAGTTCAATCATCCCAGCCCCGTGACATAGTATTGGAATTTCTCAAGGTAGTGTCTGCAGTCTCCAGCTGCTTCATCAATGAATTTCCCTCCCACATAAAATCAGAGTCAAAACGCTTGCTAACGACTGCACAACAATCCAGTATCATTCACAAATCTTTCCTTACTGATGTAGTTTGTGGCAACATCTAACAAAACTTGACCAACATTCAGGTTCGTACTGAATGAGGAAAACAAAGAAAAATACTCCCAAAAATATTGGGGCATTTAAAGACTAGTGCAGATAAAGAACTGTAAGATTTGAATATCAGTTCAAAAATTAATTTAAATTACCAGAGAAAGTAATGGGATTTAAAAGGGATAAATCTGGTCTAAACTCCCAGTGTTGAAAAAGCTAACAAGTAGGTTAGACCAGTGAAACCCAGTGGATGTTACTTACCTAGATTTTCAAAAGACCTTTGATAAGGCTGCTGAGTAAGGTGAGGGCCCATGGTGTTCGAGGTGAGCTACTGGCATGAATTGAGGATTGGCTGAGAGTTGAGATAAAAGGTTATTTTTCGGAACCTTTTCCTGCATCCGAGGTGCAGGAAAATCGACGTTTTGGGCAAAAGCCCTTCATCAGGAATCTGATCAGAATTCTCTAAAGGTTGACTTGCAGGTTGAGTCCGTGGTTAAGAAAGGAAATGTAATGTTGTTATTTATCTCAAGAGGTTTGAAATATAAAAGCTGAGATGTGCTACTGAGACTTTATAAGGCTCTAGTTAGGCCCCATTTAGAATACTACGTCCAATTCTGGGCCCCACACCTCAGGAAGGACATACTGGCACTGAAGCGTGTCCAGCGGAGATTCACACTGATCTCTGGAATGGTATGCCTAACATACGATGAATGGCTGAGGATCCTGGGATTGTATTCATTAGAGTTTAGAAAGTAGAGGGGAGATCTAATAGAAACTTACAAAATAATGCATGGCTTAGAAAGGGTGAACGCTGCAAATTTGTTTCCGTAAGGCAGGGTCACTAGGACCTGTGGGCACAGGCTTAGAATTAGAGGGGGTCAATTTAGAATGGAAATGAGGAGACACTTCTTCAGCCAGAGAGTGGTGGACCTGTGGAATTCATTGCTATGGAGCGCATTGGAGGCCGGGACGCTAAATATCTTCAAGGCAGAGATTGATCATTCTTTGCAAGATTAAGAATTTAAGAGCTACAGAGAGAGTGCGGGTAAGTGGCGTTGAAATGCCTATCAACCATGATTGAATGGATGAGTGGACTCGATGGGCCGAATGTCCTTACTTTCACTCCTACGTTTTATGGTCTAGGTGGCTGTGGAGGTGGTAGATGCATTGGTGGTTACCTTTCACAATTTAATCCACTCGGGAGTTGTTCCTGCAGGTTGGAAAGTAACAAACTGCAGCCAGTGTGGTGAAGATACTCCAACAATGCTGTTAGTTAAGGATTCAAGGATTTTGAAAAGTGACAATTAGAAAACTACAATCAAAATGGCACGGTGGTTCAGGGGTTAGCACAGCTGCCTCACATCACCAGGGAGCCGGGTTCGATTCCACCCTTGGGTGACTGTCTGTGTGGCTTCTTCCGGATGCTCCGGTTTCCTCCCACAGTCCAAAGATGTGCAGGTTAGGTGAATTGACTCTGCAAAATTGCCCATATAGTGTTCAGGGACATGTAGTTTAGGTGCATTAATCAGGGGTAAATGTCGAGTGGGGGAAAAGGGTCTGGATGAGTTACTCTTCGAAGGGTCGCTGTGGACTTGTTGGGCTGAAGGGCCTGTTTCCACATTGTAAGGATTCTATTTAAAAAAAAACAAATTCTGAAAATGCCACTCGACATGAGATCTTTGACCTGAAATAAGGTTATTCTGTTTCTCATCACAGATGCCACCTGACCTGAATATTTACAATATTTCTTTGTGTGTGTTTCTGGCATTTACAGTGTTTTGTTTTTCAATAAAGAAATTGTATCAATTAATGTAAATAGATTATCTACAGTTCCCGTTTTCTCCCAAAACGAAGTGCCCTGGTAGCAAACAGCTATAACTTTTAGTTTTACTGTTTGCAGCAGCACGATAGTAAGAGTTGTGTTAGAACATAAAAGCAAAAGGTTACCATGTTGAAGTTATTTAGTTATGTGAAGAATCTTTTATCCTCCCACCAAGTACTTTCTCTCTGCTTTGTTCCTTCTTCACTGTTATTTTTATTCATTCACACGATGAGGGCTTCACTGGCTGGGCCAGCATTTATTGCCCATCCCTAATGGCTGAGAGGACAATGAAGAGTCAACCATATTGCTGTGGGTCTGAAGTCACATGTAGGTCAAGATAGCAGTTTCCTTTCCTTAAGGACATTAGTGATGGTTTTTCTGACAATTGGCAACAGATTCAAGATCATCATTAGGTTCTTAACTCCAGACTTTTTAAAAAATTGAATCTGCCATGGCAGGATTCTAACCCAGGACCCCAGAATGTTACCTGGGTCTCTGGATTAACAGTCCAGTGATAATACCACCAGGTCATCACCTACCCTAAGGAAACCGCTCCCTCCAGTCTCAAACAAAGATACTTTGGAACTGGCTGATAAGTGTGCACCAATGATTTTCTCCCCAGGAAAAACTTGGGAATTCAAACAAACAATGAAGGAAACACCTTATTCCTACCACCAGGGATCATGATCAGGACTGAGATACTTTGAGTATCTAAAGCAAAACTGCCTGTTAAAAGCCTAAATGGATTATTACACTGTGTCCTCACCATAACATGATGGATATGGAGATGCATTGTAGCAAGACTCTGTAATGAAGAGGTCATTTTAGAAGCTCTGTGTAAAGACATTTCTTGCTTAATCAAGGAGAAACGAATTAATACAAGGAAAATGATTTGTTTGGTTACATCCTGCACTTGGGCTCCTATGCTCCAATCTTTACAAATTACTTTCTGGGTTAAAGCTATGACAGTGATGAAAAATAATTTATTCCAAATTATTGGAAACAAAGCTTGTGATTATCTAAACTATTTAAGTATGTCAAAATAGAGAGTATGGAGATGCATTCATGTTTTTACAATTTAAAAAGAGAAAATTATAAGCATAATAGATTTTAATAATGGATTTTTAACAAACATTTTAGGCCACTTACAAACCCCCTCCCCCCTTCCTTGTGGGTAATCCAGATAACAATCTGACCATAGATCGAAATGGATGTCTAATGTTTGTTAGAAAAAAGATTTTACTTAAGTTTACATTCCATATGACGAAATATTCTTTCCAAAATAAACATTCAATCGTTGACCCTCACCCACAAGTGTGGCAGAATTTGATTGTTTCCATGCAAACTTCTGTTTTAGAAATTAAATTCTTCAGAACCGAGTGTGTGCACACTGTTATTCTATGTAACTTAAACTGATATTAAATAAAGTTGTAAAAAATAGAAGCCAGACTTTTAAATGCATATGTTAATCCTGTCAGGAAAGATTAAACTATGCTGCAATACAAAACGTTGTGCAGTGGATACAATATAAAACACCAAACAGAATAACACTGCAACAGAATGGGGCAACACAATGGCTCAGTGGTTAGCACTGCTGCCTCACAGCGCCAGTAACCTGGGTTCAGTTCCAGCCTCGGACGACTGTTTGTGTGGAGTCTGCACATTCTCCCAGTGTCTGCGTGGGTATCCGCTGGGAGCTCCGGTTTCCTCCATAATCCAAAGATGTTCAGGTTAGGTGAATTGGCCATGCTGAATTGCCCAGTGTGTTCAGGGATGTGTAGGTTAGGTGAATTGGCCATGCTGAATTGCCCAGAGTGTTCAGGGATATGTAGGTTAGGTGCACTAGTCAGGAGTAACTGTGGAGTAGGGTAGGGGAATGGGTCTGGGTGGGTTACTCTTCAGAGGGTTGGTTTCGACTGTTGGGCCGAATGGCCTGTTTCCACATTGTAGGGATTCAATAAAAAAATTCTATAAGAATGAAACAGATTCTTTAATGCTTGTTTGTGGAGCACCATTATGGTCTGATTTTGCCTGTGCACTGTTGGTCACGATACCTCAAGAGTTCTGTGCTATTGTTAGATCCAAATGTATTTAGTGATCACGATAAATAGCAGGTCACACAGCTAAGTACTAACAAGGTTCTACTTTTCTTACAGCTGTCATGTGCTTCAAGTGACAAAGATACCTTTGCTTCTGCACTATTCACCGGCTTCTGAGGGAACTGCACTTCTGTAGCTTTCAGAATTGTGTTTTCCTGAAGGATGTCCTGTTGGGACTGGTTATGACCAAATGGCTGAGGAAGAGAAAGCAAAAAGTTAAGCATATCAGAATTTAAAAAACAAAACAGCAAGCAGTCATTACTGAATCTGAAGGTTCAAAGAAAAATAATTTTCAAAGTACTCCCCACCTGAATTTTGTTTGATATCTTTTGAAAAAGCAGCTTCAAGAATCAATAGATATATCATTAGCTGTCAAAATTACAGGACTGTAAGCTTGCTAAAGTTCAGATACTACTGTTGAGATGGACACAAGGACTTCTTATTACACAAGGATTTCTTTAAAACAGAATTTCTAGTTATTCTTTGGCCATGGACCAACAGAATCATGACTTCTAACTTGGAAGAAAGCTACATAAATTTGTCCTTGTGCAAAACAGGCCTAGAACATGAACAAGTTTCATACATAAACTTACTTATGCAATGTATAAATCCAAATAAGAATATGACTGTCTAACATTAAAGGTGGGAATTAGTTTTACTCATAAGTCAAATTGAATGTACTCAATATTATTCAAGGAATAAACACTTTAGATTTCATTGAAATCTGTCTGCTATAATTTCAGTAACTACCAACGAAAGCGTGTTTATGACAAAGTTCTTATTTAGGATTCAGGTTTCACAGCAAAATTTGAACTCCTCCTGCATGGAGTCTTGGTTTGAGTGATGGTAAGCCCATCGAAGTTAGATAGTGCAGACATTCTGGAGGGTAAAAAGTATTAAAATCTTGCTTATCTATAGAATCAACGTTAGTATATTTTTAATTCACCCAACAGCTTTCTCAAAGTCTCTCATTCAAATCTAGCGAGACTCTGAATTTTAAGCACAAAATATTTATTTTTGAATAATAAGTTGTATCATATAAGTACCTCCCACAATTTACCACCCTTAAATTTCATCATTTCATCCACCCCCACTCCCACGCCATCTCCAATCCATTTAATCTCTCCCATGCCAAGAGAGTGGAAGAAGTCGGAAGTCATCACCTGATAAAGGAGCAGCACTCTGAAAGCCTGTGATATCAACTAAACCTATTGGACTATAACCTGGTGTTGTGTGACTTCTGACTTTGTCCACCCCAGTCCAACACCGGCACCTCCACATCAAGAAAGGGGAGGCAGAGGACAGTAAAATCATTTGCACTTATGTAATGTCTTTCTCAACCTGAGAAGTGGATGCAGCAAATTATGTTCTCCATGCCAACGTTGTAACACTACTGTGAAAATTAAAACAACTCTGCATAAAAAGCAACTATTTTTAAAGAAAAGCAAGAGCCCAAAGTTACCTTGCGTCCATAGAGACACTGATAAAAGATAACTCCCACTGACCATACATCAACTTTATTGGAAATCTTCGGAGGCTCTTTCCCAACCACAAAACATTCAGGAGGCAAATACCTAATAAGCAAGAGAAAAGTATTAGAATATGGAGCAACAAAGTTCTTCCATCAGTGAAATAGCTACCAGACATGCTCGCAAGCAGCAGGCCTCTTTGTGCTACACAGATAATATGAAATAATGCAGTAAATGAGTGTGATAGTAGTTCATCAAATGACTTGACACTAGAAAATGGTCCCTTCATCGGTCAGGCCGGTAGGATAAAAGATAATTTCAGACAATGTGCAAAAGGCTCCAATTAACATAAAATTAATTGCATTTCAATTTCCAAATAAGTTAAAATTAAGAATTCCTCAAAGAATCACAAAGCAAAAAATGTTAATTACTTGGAGGCACGCAAGAGGGCACAATCTCTCAAGTACAATGCGACCCTAGATATTCAAACTATTCATACCAAAATATTCATACCTTCCCACTGTACCAAGAAATATAGGAACTATATACGCTTTGCCCACTGTAACCCTACCCCTACATATCTACAGCATTCTAACACAAACAACCTGCATTCTGCATACTGTAACAACACAGCAAGTCATCAAAGTCTTACCAACTGTAGGGCTGTTGACTCATCAGAGATAACTGGTAGTCATAACCAGAGGAGAAAGTGAGGACTGCAGATGCTGGAGATCAGAGCTGAAATGTGTTGCTGGAAAAGCACAACAGGTCAGGCAGCATCCAAGGAGTAGGAGAATCGACGTTTCGGGCATGAGCCCTTCTACAGGAGCCCTGAAGAAGGGCTCATGCCCGAAACGTCGATTCTCCTGCTCCTTGGATGCTGCCTGACCTGCTGCGCTTTTTCAGTCATAACCAGAGGGTCACTACAATTAAGGCAAGGGTAGAGTTTTCAGAGGAGAGACCTTCACAGTAACCTCAGCCAGTGTGGGAATTGAACCCACACTGTTGGCACTCTGCACTGAAAATCAGCCATCCAGCGAACTGAGCTAGTCGATCAAAGTACTTGCTTGCCATAACTACTGAAACCGCGCCCAAACTCTACTCAGTGCATGAAAACATAAGCCGCGCACATACTGTGTGCGTATGACTTACATTGCACTCACCACACTCGAATATACACATATTCACTTATGTGCGAGCAGTCCTCTCAATGGAACCCTTTCACATGAGGTTGCATGAACCTTGAAGGGCTCGGGACTAGCATAGAATGAGACAGTCATCAAAACAGCACTTCCTAGGAGAAGAAGCTGTCTAAATTATGGCACACAGTTCAATTAAATGCTTGATGGTTCTGACATCAATCTAAACAAAATTATCACAATGAGATAATTCCCTCTGTTTACAACATTCATCCAAAATGTACCTGCTTGCCTTGCATCAGGTGCTGGAAAGGCCACCCAGACAGCCCAACCAGTCAACTGGACTCTCAGGAGTAACTACTGCAGCTTTTTGGAGACTGCTTGCTTCATAACAATAACTTGTCTCTCACAAGTTCTTTAAGCCAATTACAGAGACAACAAGTCAGCAACAATCAGGGGTGATGACTCCTTGTGGTCAGCTGCACAGGAAGCTGGAAAAGGCACCAGTGTACTTTATTGTGCTGTTTTGATCATTGTCTGTGGTGAAGATGACTGAGGGAAATGGATAATTTTAAGCCAAAAACATAGGGAGCACGACAATCAGCAAAGTAGTTGACTCTTAACTTCTCTCTGGGCATTTAGAGATGGGCAATAAATGCAAGCTTAGCCAGTGACACTCATCTCATGAACAAACAAAAGAAATCTCAGATGAATGAACAAGTTAATTTCATGCACAAAGTGGACTCTTGCACATTTTAATTCTACAAAAGCTTGCATGGTTCTATCCTTTAGGTTCCTTGATTCCACACAGTTGATTTTAATGAAATTGCCAAATGATGTCAATCACCATGTTTTGATGTAGTTGCAAACTGTTATAAATAAAATGAAAAAAATTATTTTAAGCGTCTTGCAGTTGTTACTTGTTCAAGTTACCCCACATGACCATTTAGTCTACAGAAGTAAAATGAGGTGATTGATTGAATGGATAAAGGGTACATGAAGTGAGATTTTCCTGTTCTGTTTTTAGTTAGTAGACGTGGCAGGAGATAGATGGAGGGGTGGAAACTTGACATTTCATGTTGCAAGGCTCATTTGGTTATATATAAATCTTGCAGACTAAATGCTGTACAGAAACTACAGATCAGTACCAGAGCCTTATTAAAAATCGATTATATGGTGTACAAAAAAAAAGGTGTCTGGACCCAGGTGGGCTCCTTCAGATAATAACAATATCATTAATGAAAATAAGGGAATGAAAAGGAAAATAAAGAAAAGGAAACAATGACATGTTGAGTAATTACTCTCTTCCAGTATTTAAAATTGAGAATCCTAACGATTCCACTATTTATTAATGACAAAGATGACAAGATATAAAATCATATATCTAAATCAGTCAGTCAGTCAGACAAAGGTAAGACAAAGACCTTTGTAAAATCACAGAATTACAACTCAGGAGAAAACTGATGTATCTGTACTGCTCTCCATGTGAACAATTCAATTCATTTCATGCTATTTTCCCACTTCCTACCTCTAAGCTGCACAGTTATCCTTCTCAGGTAATGGTTTTTTCATCCAAAAATGTGGATGAAAGCCAAAAATTGAGATATTGAAAGGTTATTGGAGAAGGACTGTGGCAAATGGGTTTCAAATGTAACCAAATAATGGTCATGCATTTTTTGAACTTAAAATGTATCAAACAGGATACATCCTAAATGGTGAAGAAGCTAGAAACAGTGGAGATCCAAATACAAATATCATTAAAATTTCCTGAACAAGCAAATCAAATCAAAAAGGCAAACAGATTACTTAAATTTAAAAAATATAAGTCAGGCTGAGGGCTTGACAAATTGGAGGTATCTTGAGTAGCACACAAGGATATATTCCCCTTGGAGGGAATGCAATGTAGATGAACACAGCACTCACTGCAAATGTTACTCAAACTGTATTAGAATTGCAGAAAAGCCCTTCAGCGCATTTTGTCTATGCCAGTCAAAAACAACGATCTAACTATTCTCATTCCATTTTCCAGCACATAACCCATAGCTTTGAATGCCTTGGCATCACAAGTGCATATCTAAATACTTAGAGTGAGTTCCAGATTCCCACCAGCCTGAGTGAGAAAACGTTTCCTCGCATTTCCTCTAAACTTTCTTATATTGCAAGAGTCAAAAGGTTCAGAGGAGATGTGAAGAAAATCTTTTTCACCCAGAGGGTGGTGGGAATTTTTGGAGGTAAAGACTCAATGGGGCAAAGGGCCTCTTCAGCAATGCATGATTCTATAATTCTTTCTCTGAAATAATGGCCGCTTGTCAGTGACCCTCCATCAAGGGGAAAAGTTTCTTGCTGACTATCCTATCTTTGTCCCTCAAAAGATTCTATACATCTTGATCGTGTCCCCTCTCAATCTCCAATATGGAAAACAACCTGTCTGTTCAATCACCCTTCACAGTTAAAACTAGGCAACATCCTGGAAAATCTCCTCTCCAGTGCCATCATTTCCCTCCTATACGGGTTTCAAACTGCACAGAATAATCTAGCTGTGGCCGAACCAATGTTTTATATAAGCGAAAGTGAGGACTGCAGATGCTGGAGATTAGACCGGTGCTGGAAATGCACAGCAGGTCAGGCAGCATCTGAGGTGCAGGAAAATTGACGTTTCAGGCAGGAGCCCTTCATCAGGAATGAGGCTGGAAGCCTCGGGGGGTGGAGAGATAAATGGGAGGGAGGAGTGGGGCTGGGGAGAAGGTATCTGCAAGTGCAATAGGTGGATGGAAGAAGGGGTAAAGGTGATAGGTCGGAGAGGTGGGTGGAGCGGATAAGTCGGAAGGAAGATTTACAGATGGGACAGGTCATGAGGATGGTGTTGAGCTGGAAATTTGCAATAGGGGTAAGGTGGGGGAGGGGGAAATGAGGAAACTGGTGAAGTCTACATTGATGTCCTGGGGTTGAAGGGTTCCGAGGCGGAAGATGAGGCGTTCTTCCTCCAGGCGTCGGGTGGTGAGGGAGCAGGACCTGCATGTCCTCGGCAGAGTGGGAGGGGGAGTTGAAATGTTCAGCCATGGGGAGGTGGGGTTGTTTGGTGCCGGTGTCACGGAGATGTTCCCTGAAGCACTCTGCAAGAAGGTGTCCAGTCTCGCCAATGTAAAGGAGACCGCATCAGGAGCAATGGATGCAATAAATGACATTTGTGGAAGTGCAGGTGAAACTTTGATGGATGTGGAAGGCTCCTTTGGGGCCTTGGATGGAGGTGGCCGCAGTTTTTGCAATGCCTGCAGTGGCAGGGGAAGGTCCCAGGAGGGGAGGGTGGGTTGTTGTAGAGTGTGGACGTTACAGGTAGTCACGGATGGAACAGTCTTTGTCGAAAGTGGATAGGGGTGGGGAGGGAAATATATCCCTGGTGGTGAGATCCGTTTGTAGGTGGTGGAAAGGTCGGCGGATAATGCGGTTTTTGTGGAGGTTGGTGGGGTGGAAGGTTCTGTCCTTGTTGCGGTTGGAGGGGTAGGGTTTGAGGGCGGAGGTGCGGGACATGGATGAGATGCATTGGAGGGCATCATCAACCACGTGGGAGGGGAAATATGGTCTTTAAAGAAGGAGGCCACCTGGTGCGTTCTGTGGTGGAACTGGTCCTCCTGGGAGCAGATATGGACAATGGAGGCGGAGGAATTGGGAATACGGGATAGCATTTTTGCAGGAGGTAGGGTGGAGTTCCAACCTGTTCTTAAACTCTGTGCCTCTTCTAATAGAGGAAAGCATACATTTTGCCATCTTAACTACTTTATCTACCTGTCCTGATGGCTTAAGGGTCATGCACCCCAAGGTCCCCCAACACGTTGTGCTTCCCAGGGTCCTACCTCTACCGAATCCACAGAATCCCCACAGTGTAGAAACAGGTCATTCGGACCAATGAGTCCGCACCATCCCTCTGCAGAGCATCCCATCCAGACCCATCCCTCTACCCCATCGTCGTAACCCTGCATTTACCATGGCTAAGCACCTAACCTATACAACCCTGAACATTATGGGTAACTTAGCATGGCCAATCCACCTAACTTGCACTGTGGGAGAAAACTGGAGCACCTAGTGAAACCCACACAGACATGGAGAAAACATGCAGACTCCACTCATACAGTCACCAGAGTGTGGTTTTGAACCTGGGTCTCTGGTGCTGTGACTTCATGTATTCTCTTGCCTTGTTACTCCTGCACAAATGAACTCCATTTGCCTCTGGTCAGCCCAACTGACCACCTCCTCATTACTTAACATCCCATCAATTTTTCTATCATCTGCAAATCTAGTGGCCAACTCTCCTACGTTCAAGTTTAAATCATTTGTATAAACAGCAAGGGTACAAAAAGTATTAAGGAATAGAAGGTGAAATCCAGTAAATGGAGATCTGTCAGAGATGTGTGATGTTTTCATTGAATGGCAGAATAGGTCCAAGGGCTAAATGGGTTAATCTTGTCTTTATGGTCCTACGTTCACAGCAGGAGAGTAAACAATAACTCTGGAGCCTTAAAGGGGGATGGACAGTGAAAAACTGGTTTAATAATTTGTACCATACTTGGAGGAGACATGGCAGAAGCTTAACTCTTTCCTTTGCGATAGGGGACTGGGAACGAATGGCAAATGGAGTTTATCATCTTTGAATCTAAAGGGCCCCTTTCACAGAAGACTGCAGGAGATACAGACAGCCAGAAAGTAAACAGTAGATTATTGTCCAATTTGAACAAATGCCAGCCAACTAAACAAAGATGAAATTTTTTATTCTGAGGTCTACCACTATTGTGTATTTAACTGTATGTGATTACAGAGGAACAATGATTATCCAAAGTACACAGGCGGAGAGTATTTCGTTTGGTTAATCGAATTCTGGATGATCGAATGCCGGAAAACATAGTTTAGCCGAGCATCGAGATACTGCGACCTTGCTGGATAATCTAATATTCAGATAACAAATGCTGGATAATCAAGGTTCCTCTGTAAATTAAATTAGATTAGATTAGATTAGATTAGATTACTTTACAGTGTGGAAACAGGCCCTTCGGCCCAACAAGTCCACACCGACCCGCCGATAACAAATGCTGGATAATCAAGGTTCCTCTGTAAATTAAATGTACCTAAAACATACTACTTCTCCTTTGAAAGCCTCGTTATAACATCACTGGACACCCCATAATGATTTAAAGGTACAACTGTTATCTTTCAGGTAAAAAAAATTACATTTGCTTATTTGTAAACAGAAACCTTTCAATGTCAGGTTGTGTCTCATGGAAGACTGATACAAGGCTCTTTACATCATTTCAAACTCATGATGAAAAGTACACGGGCAACAAGAGGTAGACCTCCTGCAGACTCCCATTATCGCCTGATTCAATCATAATTGTAAGTCTTCTTGGGAATTCTATCCGCACAGCCTTGTGCTCCAGTGTGCAAGAACCAACTTTTCTCGATTAACCATGCAGAGAATCAACTGGACAGTACATAGATTTGAGCTTTAATGACTGTATTCTCAGCCCAGAATTCTGCAAGAGGTCAACTACAGGACATGCTGAAGGTACCTATCACAAGGGGCCTTAATTATGGGCACTCTAATCTTCATGTAGATTGGAAAAAAAAATTAAATTAGCAGAGGTAGCCTTGAAGAAAAATTCATAGAGTATATTCAGGACAGTTTGCTAGAACAACACATTGTGAATCCAACCAGGTATCAGGCTATTTTAGATCTGGTAACTTTTTTTTATTAATTCAGAGGAGGTGGTCATCACTAGCTAGCCAGCATTTAGTTACCCATGAGAATGTGCTGGTGAACTGCCATTTTGAACCACTGCAGTCCATTTGGACAGGTTTACCCACAATTGGTAATGAGGCAATATCCCAGAACAAAGGATTCCCTGGAAATGAGAGTTACCAAATGTTGGTAGAATTTAGCATTTAGTTTGAGTGAGAGCAATCTGGGTTTTGGACACAATTATGTTAAGCTAAAATAATGACAATCGCAAAGAAATTAATCAGAGTTGCCTGAAGTGGACTGGGAAAGGAAATGAACTGAAGAAATGGTTGAGGAACAACGGTAGACATATTTAAAAAAAAAAGTCATGGCTCACACAACAAAGATATATTCCGCTGAAGGCTTCAAGGAAGGGGATAGACCATCCATGTTTTTAAAAAAGATAGCAAGAAATTGGAAGAAACAAAAGCAAGTAATATGGCAAAGACTAGTGGTAGGCCAGAGGATTGAGAAAGACTCATAAACCAGCAAAAGATGACAAAAAAAGTAAGACAAGGGTAACTTTCAAATAATGTCAAAACAAATGGTAAGTGTCTTTAAATATATGAAAACGAAGAGGGAGACCAAAGTCAACGTATGCTTCTTAGAGAAGGAGGCTGGAAAAATAATAATGGGGAGCCAGAAATTGGCAGAGGAGTAGAATAAATACTTTGCATTATGATAGAGGATGCAATACCATTCCAAAAACACCAAATAATCGATGGGCAAAAGAGGGAGAAAAATAATCACAATAACTTTCACTAGAGAAAACTGATTCGGGAAACTAATGGACATTATTAGTTGCATTCTAGTGGCTCAGTGGTTGTCACTGCTGCTTCACAGGACCAGGAAGCTGGGTTCGATTCCAGCCTTGGGTGACTGGAGTTTGCACATTCTCTTTTGTCTGTGTGGGTTTCCTCTGGGTGCTCCAGTTTCCTTCCACAATCCAAAGATGTGCAGGTTAGGTGAACTGGCCACGCTAAACTGCCCACAGTGTTTAGAGATGTGTAGATTAGATACATTAGTCAGGGGTAAATGTAGAGTAATAGGGTAGGGGAATGGCTCTGGGTGGGTTACTCTTCAGAGGGTCAGTGTGGACTTGTTGGGCCACATGGCCTGCTTCCACACTGTAGGGATTCTATGATTAAAGAAAGTACCACAGGAAACATTGGTGGTTGATACGCTGGTAGTAATCTTCCAAGATTCTTTAAATTCTGGAGAAGTCTCAGAGGATTGGAAACATCCTTATTCAAAAAAAGAGTGAGACTCAAAACAGGTAACTATAGGCCAAAGGTTGTAACATCTATCGGTTGGAAAGTGTTGAGACTATTCAAAAGGTCATGTTGCGGCTGTACAGGACATTAGTTAGGCCACTGTTGGAATGTTGCATGCAATTCTGGTCTCCTTCCTATCGGAAAGATGTTGTGAAACTTGAAAGGGTTCAGAAAAGATTTACAAGGATGTTGCCAGGGTTGGAGGATCTGAGCTACAGGTAGAGGCTGAACAGGCTGGGGCTGTTTTCCCTGGTGCGTCGGAGGCTGAGGGGTGACCTTATAGAGGTTTACAAAATTATGAGGGGCGTGGATAGGATAAATAGACAAAGTCTTTTCCCTGGGGTTGGGGAGTCCAGAATTAGAGGGCATAGGTTTAGGGTGAGAAGGAAAAGATATAAAAGAGACCTAAGGGGCAACTTTTTCACGCAGAGGGTGGTACGTGTATGGAATGAGCTGCCAGAGGATGTGGTGGAGGCTGATACAATTGCAACATTTAAGAGGCATTTGGATGGGTATATGTATAGGAAGGGTTTGGAGGGAAACGGGCTGGGTGCTGGCAGGTCGGACTAGATTGGGTTGGGATATCTGGTTGGCATGGACGGGTTGGACCGAAGGGTCTCTTTCTATGCTGTATGACTCTACAGCACAGAAACATACCCTATGACTTTATGAATCTATGAATGTAGTGACAGCATTCTGAAATAGATAACTTAATCAAGCAAATTCAACATGGTTTCATGAAGGATAGGGTAAGGGGGAACTAGTAGCATTTGTTTGGATTTTCAAAAGGATCATAAGGTAAAGCACATAGAACACAGAATGTTAGCAAGGTTAGTAAGATAACAGCCCATGGTGTTCAAGACAGTACATTAGCATGAACAGAGGATTGGCTATCTAACAGAGGTCAAAGAATTGGGATACAAGAGGCATTTTCAGATGACAACTTGTAACTACCAGGAGTCAGTGCTGCGGTCACAATTATTTACAATATATTTAAATTACTTGGTGAGGGAAGTGAATGTACTATTGCCAAATTGGTGTAAGACACAAAAATAGATAGAATGAAAGTGGTGAATATGACAGATTGCCAAGGAAAATAGCTAACAGAGTGAGCAAACCCTTGGCAGATGGAATACTGCTGATTTGCACTTTGAAGCAGGAATGGAGGAACTGAACATTATTTAAATGGAGAAGTATTGCAGAAATCACTAGCAGAGAGGTATTTAGGGTTCGTCCTGCATATATCACAGAAAGCAGCAATAAGCACAACAGTCAAATGATATTCTGGCCTCTACCAAAGGGATTGGATTATAAAAAGGGAGGTGTTGTTAAAACCATACAAGGCATTAGTTTGACCATACCGAGAATACTGAACATTTTTGGTCCCCTTATTGGAAAAAAAAGATTCACTGGAACTGGAGACAGATTGGAGAAGGTTCACTAGGCTCTTCCCAGGTATGCAGGGATTATCTTGAGTAAACAGTGGAATTCAGAAGAATGAGAGGTAACCTTCTTTGAAACATACTAAATTTTAAAAAAGATTGATTAATGTAGAAGCTGAAAGGTTGTTTCTCCTTGTGGGAAAGCTGAAAATGTGTTGCTGGAAAAGCACAGCAGGTCAGGCAGCATCCAAGGAGCAGGAGAATCGACGTTTCGGGCATGAGCCCTTCTTCAGGAAGGCTCTCCTTGTGGGAGAGCCTAGAACAGAGGGTATAATCTTCAGATTAAGGGGTCACCCATTCAAAATACAGAAGAAGAAAAAATTATCTTAGGGGATTGAATCTATGGAATTATTTAATGCAAAGGACTGTCACAGCTAGTATGCTAAGTATATTCAAGGTTGAGACAGACAGATTTGTAATCAGCAAGGGAATCAAGGGTTATGGGAATTAAGGCAGCAAAGGTGAGTGGATGATGATCATATCAGCCAAGTTCTCATTCAATGATGAAGCAGAGTTGATAGGGTAATGGTCTACTTTTCTTTCCATGTCTTTCGGGATGCAAATGGACAAAGCGCTCACAAAGAAGAGGTCTCTCTCTGGGTCACTGAATATCCTAGTCATCTTCACTCATGCTGAGCTTAAAAAGAGATTGCACAAAGGTAGACATGGCACTAACAGATGTAAAGTCATTCCATAGCCAGGTATTTATAGTTCAGGAACCATTCTGGGACATGGTCAATCAGCCAACTCACTTCCTTCTCTAACAGAGGGATGCAGGTAGAAGACAACATAAATAGTAATTAGTTTCAAAGCAAACACTGGTTTTAAAAAAAAAAGCTACATCAGACCCATCAAGGCAGCAACTGATTTGATCTTTTAGAAATGACACAATGATCAATGCTTCTCCTGAGGAGATTTTGAATTTAAATACAAGTTTTTAAAATATAATACAAATACAGCTACATCTCCAGTGCAATGCACAGTTTAAACCTCAGGTCAGACTGACATTCCCCTTCAACTTACTGAACAGTGACTCCTCTGTTGGCAATATTGAAAAGCACAATACTGTAATTTTACCAGAGCAATTTCAGATCCCTAATTCTAAGCAGCAGAAACTTTGCTTTCAATTACCAACAGTTTGCTATGTGTCCCAATGGACAGAGGTGTCTCCTTATATTTGATTTCTTCCTTGGTACATAGTTTTCAAGTAAGCATCATGAGCCACAGCTTGAGGGGTTTCCCTGGGTTTTCAGGATCTAACTAACTAACTAATAAATAAATAGACATTATATAAAATAACAGCAACAGTCTTGACTAATGTAGAAAAAGCTATATTGCGTTAGCTACTAGGTGAACTTGGATGCACCTGCATATATTATCTCAAAGGAATCTCTTCATTTTGGTTGTAACATTGGTGAAAATAGACCACATGGCTATGAATTCTATCACCGATGATTTACACAACCCAAGAGTAGCATTAGGAGAAGCTATCAGTTGGGATAGTGATTTTGTGCTGACTAAATGTGATTGGTGGACCATCACAATAAAGTTAAATTTATCATTGTAGTACATTGCTCACGGCAAACCACAGCCAACTTAAATATGTATTAATGGTTAACTAGATTAGCAAGGTTATTCTAGAGGTCAATATGGAGATACATGTCCAGTGTGCTTCAGCACAGTTACACTTGACCCCTTACCTTGTCCAGAAGGATCACATTTGTACCCTGGGGGCTTTTTTAAGTCAACAGCTGACTTCAGCTGATATTCCATTTTTAGCTGATATTATTAATGTTTCCCTCTCTGCAGATGCTGCCCTTTCTTCTTTAGGTCTGCCCGTCATTACCCTTTCCTGAAAAAAAGCCCCTTGATTGCACTGTTTTTGCAAACTATATTCCCAGCTCCCTTTTTCCCTCCATTGTCCCTGCATGTGTTGCTGCCTCGCATATCCATGCTTGAATCCTTCAAATTAGGTTTCAGTTGTGAGGAAAGGGTGGATAGGGTGAATTTTCTTTGGAACAGTGAAGGTTGAGAGGCGGCCTAGAAAATAAAGGGTATGGATAACGTGTTTAGCATGGCGTTTTTTTCCATTTGTAGAGGAATCAATAACCAGCGTACATCATCTTCTATCTCATACCATGAATCTAAGGGGAGAATTGAGAAGAATTCTTTTTAGCCAGAAGGTGATGGGAGTCTGGAATTTAATGCCTCAAAGAGTTAAGTCAGGAAATCTCGTAACATTTAAGCAGTGTTTATATAGTAACTTGCATTATGATAGCCTCCAATGCTATGAGCCAAGAGCTGGAAAATAGAATTAGTGCAGTCAGATTGTTGTTGCCTGGAGTAGGTATGATGGGCCTCTTTCTGTTCTGTAAATATCGGAGTCTCTGTGAGGTCTCTGTCTTGCCACACTATGAAAACAGTTCTGGCCAATTCACAAATAACATTCTACATGACTATAACAATGAAAAATTATCTGTCCTCAAACATCTCAATCTTCTGCAGCTTCTGGCATGTTGGACCACATTATCCTCCTCCAACATGTCTCTGCTGTCAGCCAGCTCATTGGTATTATTTTCACCAAGCCCCATCTTTATCCATCTAAAGATTGAAAGTTATACTTCCAGTTTCCATACATCTCATGCTCTTCACAGATCTGCACTTGGCTCCCTACTTTTCCTCTCCATGCTACCTTTTGGCAACAGTCTTAGGACGGCAGCAGCAAGGTAGGAAGTGTTTGGGTTCTGTGCCTGTATGATACTGCTCCTCTGACCAACAGCATTCTTGTTGTTTTTTCATTTCTTCATTTCTCTTTTATATCAAAGTTCACCTTTTTCTTCCTTTCTGCGGCTGTGATGCAGGAAGGCAATTGCAAGGGCCTGCTGCAGCAGTGGCAGCACAGTGGATCCAGTGACCATTCCTCGTGGCCATGACTTTATTGAAGGCTTCATTGTCAGTGCGTGTGGTCTGTTCCTCCCGCTGAGTGTGGCGGCAGCATGACAGTTCTGGTTTATTTCTCATGTCTATGGTGACAACATGGCACCATAATTTTGTAATTTTTATTAATGACTTGGAAGAGGGAGTGGAAGGGTGGGTCAGTAAATTTGCAGACGATACGAAGATTGGTGGAGTTGTGGATAGTGAGGAGGGCTGTTGTCGGCTGCAAAGGGACTTAGATATGATGCAGAGCTGGGCTGAGGAGTGGAAGATGGAGTTC
>NC_057742.1:36809305-36864872 GCF_004010195.1 Chiloscyllium plagiosum | reverse complement strand
TGATGTTGTAGCTGTACAGGACTTTGGTTAGGCCACAGTTGGAGTACTGTTTGCAGTTCTGGTCGCCTCACTTTAGGAAAGATGTGGAAGCTTTGGAGAGGGTGCAGAGAAGATTTACCAGGATGTTGCCTGGAATGGAGAATAGGTCGTACGAGGATAGGTTGAGAGTGCTAGGCCTTTTCTCATTGGAATGGTGAAGGATGAGGGGTGACTTGATAGAGGTTTATAAGATGATCAGGGGAATAGATAGAGTAGACAGTCAGAAACTTTTTCCCCGGGTACAACAGAGTGTTACAAGGGGACATAAATTTAAGGTGAAGGGTGGAAGGTATAGGGGAGATGTCAGGGGTAGGTTCTTTACCCAGAGAGTGGTGGGGGCATGGAATGCGCTGCCTGTGGGAGTGGCAGAGTCAGAATCAATGGCAACCTTTAAGCGGCAATTGATTAGGTACATGGATGGGTGCTTAAGCTAGGACAAATGTTCGGCACAACATCATGGGCCAAAGGGCCATGTGCTGTATTGTTCTATGTTCTATGGTAGCTTCGGGCGGTGGCTGAAGTGGCAACGGTTTCAGCAATGGCGACTTGGTGTGTCTGGTCTGTCCCTCTTTACTGTAGTGGTGATGCAGTGGCTTCGGTGTCAGCTTCAGCAGTGGCAGTCTGCTGGGTCCAGTCCAAAAATCTTTGTTTTGGCAGCCTCAGGGGCAGCTTCAGCAGCGGTGCTCCATAGCCACTTCAGAAAACCAGCAGCCATCCAAGGTAACAAAAAATTAACTCTGTCCTAATGTTTGTCTCAATTACTTCATTTCATAATTTCTGTAATTAAATGCCCCCTGAATTGTGGTAACTTTTTAATATATATTATTTTCATAAATACAAGTGACAATGAATTGCTATTCTATTCGGAGTTAGTTTTCACATCAGCATTGAAGAAATCCAGTTTAACATTACCATCACCCCATCAAGTTCACAATATTGTCAGGCTGGTCAGAAACAGAGTTCTGGCTGAACAGCACTTTCCTCCAGTTAAACATCGGGAAATTGAGGCCATGACAAACATCGAGGAGAAAGTGAGGACTGCAGATGCTGGAGATCAGAGCTGAAAATGTGTTGCTGGAAAAGCGCAGCAGGTCAGGCAGCATCCAAGGAACAGGAGAATTGACGTTTCGGGCATAAGCCCTTCTTCAGGAACCCTTCTTCATGACAAACATCATTCCCTACCCATAGAGGAGAAAGTGAGGCCTGCAGATGCTCAAAAGGTCAACGATTCCTGATGAAGAGCTTATGCTGGCAACATCGACTCGCCTACTCCTTGGATGCTGCCTGATCAGCTGTGCCTTTCTAGCACCACACTTTCTGACTCCCTACTCATTAACTCAATCCCTGTCCTTGGCCTACTTGAGACTAAACCAATTTGTTTGTAGATTTGCTTTTATAGCAGATTCCAATCAGTTTTGCACTAATATCTATCTTTGCACTATTGTTCAGCTCAGTTCACCACCTGTTGAAACTCTCATGCATTCTTACCTCAAGACATTGAGGGAGGAATTTTAGCACCTGGTTATGTGCCTACCTCTGAGCCAGAAGCTAGGTCCCACGCTTAAACTTATTGCCCATGAAAGATATGTTTGGAATGTGGCCAGAGTATCAGCCTAGAAATCCTCCCAAGTGGTAAGAGTGAGAGAGACTCCTGGTCAGTTATTCTGAAGAAAGCAGTCATAAACCATAGCAGTATTTCACCCATAAGCACGAGCCATTACAATGGAGGTCAACTGGGCAGACTTGCTGTCTCGAAGCTCCAGTGACCTGGGCTCGATTCCGCCCTTGGGCGACCATCTTTGGGGAGCCTGCATGTTCTCCCTGTGTTTCCGTGGTTTCCTCTGGGTGTTCCAGTTTCCTCCCAGTCAAAAGGTGCACAGGTTAGGTGGATTGGCCATGTTAAACTGCCCATAGTGTCCAGGGATATGCAGGCTAGGTGGATGAATCATGGGAAATGCAGGGTTAGAGGGATGGGGTAAGTAGGTAGTGAGCTGTTCGGACGATCTGTGTGGACTCATTGGGCCGAATGATTCCAAAAGCCCATCTCAGAAATGAGGATAAAAGAGAAGACAGTCAGACAGCCTTGACACCTGCTGGACTCGACAAGCTAATCAGAGTCCTACAGCACAAAACTGCTCCATGCCGACAAAAATGTTCATCCATGTTAATTCTATTTCCCTGCACTTGGCCCATATCCTTCTAAACCTTTCCTATTCATGTGTTTGTCCAAATGCCTTTAAATCTTGTTAACATACTAACCTCAACCACTTCTCCTGCTAGTTCATTCCACATGCATACCACACTCTGTGTAAAAAATGTTGCCTCTCAGGTTCCCTTTATTCTTTCCCCTCTAACATTAAACTGATGCCCTCTAGTCCTTGATTCCCCAAATCTGAGTGCATTCACCTTATTCATGTCTCTCATGATCTTATATACTTTTAAAAGATTTCCCCTCAGTCTCCTACACGCTAAAGAAACAAGTCCTGGCTTGTGCAACCTCTCCCTTTCACTCAGACCCTTAAGTCTAGGAAACCACTTTGTGAATTTCTTCTGCACTCTTTCCAGTTTAATAACATTCTTCCCATAGCAAGGTAACCAAAACTGAATACAATACTCCAAGTGTGGTCTCACCAAATCCTGTACAGTGGCAAAATAACTTCTCAACTTCTATACTCAATGCCCTGACTGATGAAGACCAGTGTGCCAAAAGCCTTCTTCGCAGCCCTATCTATCTGTGACTCCACTTTCAAAGAAACATGCACCTGAACTCCAAGGTCCCTCTGTTTCACTACAGTCCTTAAGGCCCTACCATTCTCCATGAAACTCCTTCTTGACTTTCCAAAATGCAAGACCTCACACCTATCTATATTAAACTCCATTTGCTACTTCTGAACCCACTTCCCCAGCTGATTAAGGTCCTGCTGCAATTTCTGATAACCTTCCTCACTGTCCACGATACTGCCTTTTTTGTGTCATCTGCAAACTTACCAGTCATGCTTTGGACATTCTCATCCAGAATCATTGATATAGATAACAAAGAGCAATGGACCCAGCACTGGCCTGACACTCTCCACTAGTCACAGTTCTCCAGTCTGACAAACGTCCTTCCACTATTACCCTCTGCTTCTACCATCCAGCCAATTGTCTATCCAATTTGCCAGCCAGCCTGGATTCCATGTGATCAAACCTTCCAGAGCAGCCTACCATGTGAACCCTTATAAAAGGCCTTAGTGAAATCCATATAGACCACATCAACTGCCCTGACCTAGTCAATCTTCCTGGTCACTTCATCAAAGCACTCTGACAAATATGCGAGGCATGATTT
The DNA here is from genome assembly GCF_004010195.1 of Chiloscyllium plagiosum. Taxonomy (NCBI): domain Eukaryota; kingdom Metazoa; phylum Chordata; class Chondrichthyes; order Orectolobiformes; family Hemiscylliidae; genus Chiloscyllium; species Chiloscyllium plagiosum. The sequence continues at coordinate 36,861,508 of NC_057742.1, read as the reverse complement.
CCCACAGACAAAGCCATGCTGACTATTCCTAATTAAATTTTGTCTTTCCAAATGCATGTATATCTTATCCCATAGAACCTTCTCAAGTAACTTACCTACCACAGATGTGAGGCTTACTGGACTATAGTTCCCAGGCTTTTCTTTGCAGCCCTTCTTGAATATGGGAACAACATTCGCTACCCTCTACACTTTTGGGACCTCATCCGTGGGGAACAATAATGCAAACAGATCAGCCGGGGCCCTTGCAATTTCTTCTCTAGCCTCTTGCAGTGTTCTTGGATATATCTGGTCAGAACAAGGGAAATTTATCCAATTTCATACATGCTAATTCATCCAACACCTCCTCTACTGTGATATGGACGGTCCCCAAGATATGACCATTAGCTTCCCCAGGTTCCCAAGTCTTCATATGTCTTTCTCCATGGGAAACACAGAAGAGAAATATTCATTAATGACCTTGCCCATCTCCTGAAGTTCCTCACATGTCCACTTAGGTTCTTGAGGGGTCCTATTCTCTCTCTAGAAATTCTTTCTCCTTTAATATCCATAAAGAACCTTTTTGGATTCACCCTAATCTTCTCAGCCAAGGCTATCTTGTGCCCCTTTTTGTCCTACTAATTTCCTTCTTCAGTAAACTCCTGTATCTTGTATATACCTCCAGGGATTCCCTTGATCCCATCTGCCGGTACCTGAGCCAAGCTTCCTCCTTTTTTCTGGTCAAAGCCTCAATATCTCTTGTCACCTAGGCTTCCCTATTACTGTCAATATTACCTTTCACTCTCACAGGAACATTATAGACCTTGAACTGCAGCTATCTCACTTTTAAAGGCCTCCCACTTGCCTGAGGTCCCTTTGCCTGCAAACAAACTACTCCAATCAACCCCTGCCAGCTCCAGTCTACTTCCATCAAACTTTGCCTTTGCCAAATTTCGAACCTGAAACTGTGGACCAGTTTTGTCCCCTCTCCAGAAGTATTTTAAAATTATTACAACTACAGGCACTGGTCCCAAAGTGCTCCCCATTGTCACCTCAGTCACCTGTCCTGACCTATTTCCTGTAGTAGGACGAGTTATGCCCTTTCCTGAGTAGAACATAGAAAAGTACAGCACAGAACAGGCCTTTAGGCCCACGATGTTGTGCTGAGACTTAATCCTAATGTAAAATATAGTAACTTTACCTACGCACCCCTCAACTCACTGCTATCCATGTGTATGTCCAGCAGTCACTTAAGTGTCTCCAATGACTCTGCTTCCACCACCTCAACTGGCAATGCATTCCATGCACTCACAACTCTCTGTGTAAAGAACCTACCTCTGACGTCTCCTTTATACCTTCCTCCTAATATCTTCAAACTATGACTTCTCGTACCAGTCAATCCTGCCCTGGGGAAAAGTCTCTGGCTATTGACTCTATCTATTCCACTCATTATTTTGTACACCTCGATCATGTCTCTTCTCTTCCTCCTTCTCTCCAGAGAGAAAAGTCCGAGCTTATTCAACCTTTCTTCATACGGCAAGCCCTCCTGTCCAGGCAGCATCCTTGTAAACCTTCTTTGCACCCTCTCCAAAACTTCTGTATCTTTTCTATAGTAGGGCGACCAGAACTAGACACAATATTCCAAGTGTGGTCTCACCAGGGGCTTGTAGAGCTGCAGCAAAACCTCGTGGCTCTTAAACTCGATACCCCCGTTAATGAAAGCCAAAACACCATATGCTTTCTTAACAACCCTATCCATTTGGATGGCAACTTTGAGGGATCTATGTACTTGCACACCCAGATCCCTCTGTTCCTCCACACTGCCAAGAATCCTGTCTTTAATTCTATATTCAGCATTTGAGTTCGGCCTTCCAAAATGCATCACTTCGCATTTATCCAGATTGAACTCCATCTGCCAATTCTCAGCCCAGCTCTGCATCCTGTCTATGTCACGCTGCAGCCTGCAGTAGCCCTCTGTAGTATCGACAACATCACCAACCTTTGTGTCAGCTGCAAATTTACTAACCCACCCCTCAACCGCCTCATCCAAGTCACTTATAAAAACTACAAAAAGCAGAGACCCAAGAACAGAACCCTCAACACTGACCTCCAGGCAGAGTATTTTCTTTGCAACCACTCTCTGCCTTCTGTCAGCCAGTCAATTCTGAATCCAGATAGCCCAATCGCCCTATATCCCATACTTCCTGACTTTATGAATGAGTCTACCATGGGGAACCCTATCAAATGCCTTGCTGAAATCCATATACACCACATCCACTGCTCGATCGTCGTCGACCTGTCTTGACACCTTCTCAAAGAACTCAATAAGATTTGTGAGGCATGACCTGCTCACAAAGTTATGCTGACTGCCTTTAATCACACTCTGCTTTGCCAAATCATCATAAATCCTATCCCTCAGAATTCTTTCCACAACTTTGCTGACCACAGACGTTAGACTGACTGGTCTGTAATTGCTCCCTATTACCCTTCTTGAAAAGTGGAACAACATTCGCCTCCTTCCAATCCTCCGGTACAACTCCTATGGAGAGTGAGGAGGCAAATATCCATACCAGCAGCTTAGCAAGCTCCTTTCTCACTTCCCGGAGCAGCCTAGGATAAACCTGGTCTGGCCATGGGACTTCTCAATCTTAAATGTTTTCCAAAATAGCTAGCACATCAACTTCATATTTCTAGCAAATCAATTCATAGGACCCTCTATAAACTGCTTAAGGAAACTTTCCTGAATGCACTTAACAATTCCACCCCATCTAAGCCCTTAACGCTTTGGCAGTCCCTGACTATATTAGGAAAATCAAAATCTCCTACTATGACAACCCAACTGCTCTTGTAGGTCTCCCCAAACTCCCTGCATGTTTGTTCCTCCAATTCTCGTTGACTATTTGGGGAACCATAGTACAATCCTAGTAACATCACCATTCTCTTCTTATTTCTTAGCTCCACCCACAAAGCCTCACTTCAGTTATTTCATCTCTGATTACTGCTGTGATACTCGCCTTAATCAAAAATGAAACTCCCCCTTCCTTCTCTCCACCATCTCCGTCTCGTCTGAAACACCTGCACCCTGTCACATTAGGCTGCCAGTCCTGTCCTTCCCAGCTATGTTTCTGTAATGGCTATAATATCCCAGTCCCACATATTCATCCATGCCCTGACTTCATTGGCCTTACCTGTCAGCCCTCTTGCTTTGAAATAGATGCAATTTAATCCAATAGGCATTCCTTGCTGCCTTTGTGTTCTAGCCTGACCTGCTTCTTACAGTTATAGAGATGCCCAACCAGGTATCCTGACCTAATCCAGTCCAATTTGCCTGCACTTGGCTCATATCCCTCTAAACCCTTCCTATTCAAGTATCCACCCAGATGTCTTTTAAACTCTGTAAATTGTACCAGCCTCCACCACTTTCTCTGGCAGCTCATGCCATACACACATCACCCTCTGCATGAAAACATTGCTCTTTAGGAATCTTTTACATCTTACCCCTCTCACCCCAAACCTATGCCCTCTAGTTCTGGACTCCCCCACTCCAGGGAAAAGATCTTATATATTTATCCTATCTATGCCCCTCATTATTTTATAAACCTCTAAAAGGTCACCCCCTCAGCCTCTGACGCTCCAGGGAAAACAGCCCCAGCCTATTCAGCCTCTCCTTATAGCTCAAAACTTTCAACCCTGACAACAACCTTGTAAATCTTTTCTGAACCCTTTCAAGTTTCACAACGTCATTCCAATAAGGAGACCAAATTGCACGCAACATTCCAAATGTCCTGTACAGCCACAACATGACCTCCCAACTCCTGTACTCAATACTCCGACCAATGAAGGAAAGTATACCAAACATATTCTTCACTATCCTATCTACCTGCGACTCTACTTTCAAGGAACTATGAACCTGCACTCCAAGATTTCTTTGTTCAGCAACACTCCCCTAGACCTAACCATTTAGGAATACAAGTCCTGCTAAGATTTGCTTTTCCAAAATGCAGCACCTTGCATTTATCCAAATTAAACTTCAAATGCCACTCCTCAGCCCACTGGCTCACCTAATCAAATTCCCATTGTACTCTGAGATAACCTTCTTCACAATCTACTACACTTTTAATTTTCATGTCATATGCAAACTTACTAACTATACCGCCTATGTTCATATCCAAACCATTTACATAAATGACGAAAAGTAGTGGACCCTGCACCAATCCTTCACTGGTCACAGGCCTCCAGTCTGAAAACCAACTCTCCACCACCACCCTCTGTCTTCTACCTTTGAGTCAGGTTTGTTTCTGAACGGTTAGTTCTCCCTGTATTCAATGAGATCTATGAGGAGAAAGTGAGGTCTGCAGATGCTGGAGATCAGAGCTGAAAATGTGTTGCTGGAGAAGCGCAGCAGGTCAGGCAGCATCCAGGGAACAGGAGAATCAACGTTTCGGGCATAAGCCCTTCTTCAGGCATAAGCCCTTCTTTCCTGAAGAAGGGCTTATGCCCGAAACGTCGTTTCTCCTGTTCCCTGGATGCTGCCTGACCTGCTGCGCTTCTCCAGCAACACATTTTCAGCTTCAATGAGATCTAACCTTGCCAAACAGTCTCCCCATGAGGAACCGAGTCGAATGCCTTACTGAAGTCCATATAGACCATGTCTACTGCTCTCCCCTCATTAATCCTCTGCCATTTATTCAAAAAACTCAATCCTCATTTTACTATTTCTGATTACTGTATCTCCTTCCAACCTCACACTTGTCTCCTTACTGTTGAGGATCCCACCCCAACTGTCAATGTGGTTTAAATGCTCCCTTGTAACACTAGCACACCTGGCTGCCAAGACATTGCCTGCCCCCTCAACCCCATCCCCTCCAGTTCAGATGCAACTTGTCTCTCTTGAACACGTTGCTTCTGCCCCAGAAAAGAGCCCAATGATCTATCTGAATCCCTGCCCCCTGCACCAATTCTTAGGCACACATTCATCTACCATATCCTCCTGCTTTACTCTCACTAGCACATGGCACTGGAGGTAATCTGGAGATTAACACTGATGAGATCCTGGTTTTAACTTTTTTCCTAGCCCTGTATAATCACTCTGCAGGACCTCAACTCTATTTCTATGTATGCCATTTGTGCCAACGTACACAATGACTTCTGGTTTTAATCTACATAAAAGTGAGGGAATTCAGAACTCTGTTGCTTGTGTCTTAATTCACACCAAATTGTTTACTTCTCCCCGGCTTCACTGAAATACACTGCATTCCAGTGTCTTGATTTTAAAATTCTCATACACGCCTTCACTCTCTCCATGGCCTCTGTTTTCCTTGTCTTTGTGATTGTTTCCAGTCCCACAGTCTTCCACTGGTAGGTGCATCTTCAGCTGTCTGGGTCCTAGGCCCTCATTAAACCTCTCCACCTTTCCTCCTTGTAAAGACACTTCAAAATTTACCTCTTGACCAAGCTTTTGAATTACTACCTGGGTCAGTGCTTACTTTATTTCAGAGGGATCCATGAAGTGCCTTTGGACATTTTATTACAACAAAACCATTCATACAATTTAAAAAAAATTCTATTGCTGTTTCTTGCTGTGGGACCAACGGTATCGTTTTCTGTCTGGATGTTGTTGTTCTGGCCAATAAGGGAAGATTTCAGACAGTGAAGATAGTGACAATATAGAAGCTCATAGAAGTGCGTACAATCCCTTCAGTGTGAAAGCATGCCAATCGGCCAATCCAGTCTATGCTGAGCCTCTGAAGAGCATCCCACCTTTCCTTACCATACCACTCTGCATTTTCCATGACTAATCCACTAGCCTGCACATCCCTGGACACTGTGGGCAATTTAGCTTGGCCAATCCACCTAATCTCCACATCTTTAGACTTTTGGGAGAAAACTGGAGCACCCGGAGAAAACCCGTGCAGACATAGGGAGAAAATGCAAACTCCCCCCCCCCCCCACACACACACAGTCAGCAGAGGATAGAATCAAATCTGGGTCCCTGGCACTGTGAGGCAGCAGTGCTAACCACTGAGCCACCGTGCAACAAGTACTCTGAGAACAAGTTCTGAATTGGTGCATCTAAAATTCACACTCAATTTATCCTGGATTGTAGATCCAAGGTAGAATAATCTGGAAACACCTGGGTGGATGTGTCAAGCCAGTGAGCAGCTTTTAAAGGTGATCTCACCAGTATGTGCCTGCTCCCTGTGACGTGAGTTCCATCCCATCTACTGAATTGTAGCTGTCATCGTCCATGATTTTAGATAACCCAAAGTCTGTGATTTTTATTTCTCCACAAGCTGTTCCGTTCACCAGGAGAATGTTACCTGTGAAAGTATAAAACCCATGCAATTTAAATTAGGAAATGTTTCATGGCAGGTAATAAAACTAATTATCGCAGCATCAGCCATCATTGCCCACTTTCAACTGCAAAGCAGTTTTCAAATCCACAAATTACAGAAAGCTATTCTTTGTAGAAATTAAATTATGCAATTTTTAGCATTGATTTAGAGTCATACAAACGTACAACAGGGAAACAGACCCTTCGACCATGCTGACCAGATATCCTAAATTAATCTAGTTCTATTTGCCGGCTCTTAGCCTATATACCTCTAAACACTTCCTATTCATGTAGGAGAAATTGAGGACTGCAGATGTTGGAGATCAGAGTCACAACGTGCAGCGCTGGAAAAGCACAGTCGGTCAGGCAGCTTCAAAAGAGCAGGAGAGTTGATATTTTGAGCATAAGCTCTTCATCAGGAATTTTCCTCAAGAGCTGATGCTTGAAATGTCGACTCTCCTACTCCTCAGATGCTGCCTGACCGGCTGTGCTTTTCCAGCACCACACTTTTTGATCCTTCCTATTCATGTACCCATCCAGATGTCTTTTAAATGTTGCTATTGTGTCAACCTCCATGGGCACCTTCTTAGGCATCTTATTCCATACACGCATCACCCTTTGTGTGAAAAAGTTGGCCCTTTTGGTTTCTTTTAAATCTTTCCCCTCTCATCCTAAACCAATGCCCTCTAGTTCTAGACTCTCCCAACCCAGCGAAAAGACCTTGACTACTTATCCTACCCATGCCCTCATGATTTTATAAACCTCTATAAGGGCACCCTGCAATCGCTGATGCACCAGGGAAAATAGCCCCAGCCTATTCAGCCTCTCCCTATAGCTCAATAAAGAGTGGTTCCATACAGTGAACAGATTGCCTCAGGGACCTTTTATGGATATTATGTAACTTGTTTGCAAAAAAACTGTCACAAGACAGCAGGAGATTGAGAAGGCAACATGACGGAGATATATAAAATTAAAAGAGGCATAGGTAGAGTAGATAGGAAGAAACCTTCCCTTTTGATAGAGAGATCAATGATCGGGGGAATACATTTATGGTGAGGGGCAGGAGGTTTAGTAGAGATGAGGGGAAAAACTTTTTCACCCAGAGGGTGGTGGGAATCTGAAATTCATTGCCTTTTAAGAGTGGTAGAGGCAAAACCCCTCATAACATTTTAGCAGTATTTAGGCATGCACTTGCAATGCCGAGACACTTAGATTTTTGATCAGTGGAGGAATCAAAGATTACAAGGAAAAGGCAGGAATGTGGATCAGCCATCATCCTATTGAATGGTGAGCAGGTTTGAGAGGCCAAATGGCCTACTCCTGTTCCTATTTATTATCGTCTTCAGGCTAAGGCTGGAAAATGGGATTAGAATAGTTAGATAGCTGTTTATGATTGGCATAGGCATGATGGGCTGAAGTGCCTTTTGACTCTAAGACGACTTAGGAGCAGATTTGGCTTAACTCTTTCATTCATTGAAAATATGCCTGATTTGATAATCCTTAATTTAAATTTACCTCCATAATCCTTAATTTCCTTACTGATTAAATATCTATCTATCCCTGTCTGGAACGTACTTACCATTCTATCCTCAACAGCTCTCCCTGGGAAAAATTTCCATAGATGTGTTACTCTCAGAACAAATTCCTCATCTCTGTCTTGACAGGGTAGTCCTATACTCTCCCACAGGGGGAACCCATTGCTCTGCATTTACCCCGTCATGCTGCTTAAGAACCTTACACCTCAATAAGGTCACCTCTCTCAACTCTTACTCTTCTAAGCTCCAATGAATACACGCCCAACTAACTCAATCTCTCCTCATAAGACATTCCCTCCATACCTGGTATCAGCCTAGTGAACCTTCTCTGGACTGCCTCCAATGCCAATACATCTTTCCATTGATTAGTAGCCCAAAACTGTTCACAGTATTTTAGTCTTATTAGTGCTTTGTACAGGTTTGGCAAAACATCCTTATTTTTATACTCCATTTACTTTAAAATAACAGCCATGTGCTGAACTTGTGTGCTAGCCCTTTTACTGATTTATTCATGAGGACTTCCAAATCCTTCTGTGCTGCAGTTTTCTGTAGTCTTTCTCCATTTAAATAATATCCAACTCCTCTATTTTTTTTCGACAAAATGCAAAAACTCAAATCCTGTAATATATTGCAACAACCAAGTTTTGCCCATATGTCTATCTCCCAATGCAAATCCTTTCCATTATTCCCAGTGTTTGCCTTCCAATCTATTTGTGCATCAACTGTAAACTTGGCAACAGTACATTCACTTCCCTCTCCAAATTATTAATATATATTGTATCTAACTGTGGCCCCAGTAGTCTGTGACATTCCACTAGTTACAGGTTGCCATCCTGAAAATGCTCTCCTTATTTTACTTGGTCTTGTATTACTTAGCAAATTCTCTATCCATGCTAATAAATACACCCAGCACTATGGGCTATTATCTTATTCAGTAACCTTAGATATGGTATCCTATTGAACGTCTTTTATCATTTTTTTTTGTATCCTTTTCAAAAGTATTTTGAGAAAACGCAACTCAATATTCCTAGTTATTCTACCCTTTGATGATTATTACAAGGATAGATCCTCAGCAGAAATACGTACCTGGCTTAAGGTCATAGTGAATGATAGGGGGCTTGATCTCATTTAGATATTTCAGAGCGTTGACCACTTGCATGATGATGGAGCGCCCTTCCTTTTCTGACATCAGCTTGTGTTGCTTCAGGTAGAAATCCAGATCATTGCCTTCACAATACTCTAACACAGTACAAAACCTGAGGAACAAGATCAGGACATTGATTTTTTTTGCCCTCCGTCCATGACCAAGAGATTTTATTTCCTCTAAGCATCATCACTTTCACTTGGAATCAACTTGGTTTCAGTTAAGAGAGATGACAGAATGCACTGATTAGCATGAGCAGCAACTATGGAATTTCCTTTACTCTTGTAACTTTCAGGTTTCATATAGACACAAACACATCACATTCCTTGCTGAGTTAGGATTCATTACATGTCAAATCCATACACTGTGCTCTACTGTAGAACCAAGAAAACCCATCAATATTCTGGATGCAACTCAAATATTAATGCAAAACACAAGTCCAAAAATGCTAAGCAACGTTTTCTCTTCTTGCTACTTGGTGAACTTCAGTATCTACTTGTGGTCCACATAAGCACCAAGAACATAGGTAGTTTGAGAGATGGGGATTTAAGGCAGAAATTCAGGGAGCTAGGATGGAAGCTAGGGTGGAAACAGAGTTGTTATCTCTGGTTTGTTGCCCATGCCATATGCTAGTGAGGCGAGGAATATGGAGAGAGAGGAGTTGGCTAGAGGGATGGTGCAGGGAGGGAGGGTTTTGGATTCCTGGATAATTGGGGCTCTTTCTAGGGTAGGTGGGATATCTATAAACAGGATTGTCCACACCTGAACCAGAGGGGTACCAATATCCTGGGGGGGGGGGGGGGGTTGTGTGGAATTTGCTAATGCTCTTTGGGTGGGTGTAAATTAATTCAGCAGGGGGATGGGAACCCAAATTGTAGTTTGAGTAGAGAGGAGGTTGAGAGTAGAGAGGTCCAAAATAAGGTGTCAGGGTCGCAAGAGGGTGCCGGCAAGCAAGAAGCTGGTTTGAAGTGTGTCTATTTCAATGCCAGGAGCATCTGGTCTCAGATGGGTGAACATGCAGCATGGGTCAACACCTGGGATTTCAATATTGCGGCCATTTAAGAGACATGGGTAGAGCAGGGACAGAAATGGTTATTGCAGGTTTCAGGATTTAGATGTTTCAGTAAGAACAGAGAAGATGGTAAGAGAGGTGGGGGTATGGCATTGTTAGTCAAAGACAGTATTACAGTTGCAGAAAGGATGTTTGAGGACCTGTCAACTGAGGCAGTATGGGCTGAGATTAGAAACAGAAAAGGAGAGGTCACCCTGTTGGAAGTTTTCTGTAGGCTTCAAATTGTTCCAGAGATTTAGAGGAAAGGATAGCAAAGATGATTCTGGACAGGAGTGAGTGTGACAGGGTAGTTGTTATGGGTGACTTCAACTTCCCAAATACTGACTGGGAATACTACAGTTCAAGTACTTTAGATGGGTCAGTTTTTGTCCATTGTGTGTAGAGGGTTTTCTGACACAGTATGTTGATGGGCCAAGGGGCTAGGCCACATTAGATTTGGTACTGGGTAATGAACCAGCCAGGTGTTAGATTTGGAGGTAGGTGAGCACTTTGGTAATAGTGACCACAATTCAGTTATGTTTACTTGAGCGATGGAAAGGGATAGGTATACACTGGAGATCAAGAGCTACAGCTGGGGAAAGGCAATGACGATGCGATTAGAAGCATAGGATGAGGAAGGAAACTGCAGGGGGGGGGCACAATTGAAATGTGTAGCTTATTCAAGGAACAGCTACTGTGTGTCCTTGATAAGTATGTACCTGTCAGGCAGGGAGGAAGTTGTCAAGCGCAGGAGCCATGGTTTACTAAGGAAGTTGAATCTCTTGTCAAGAGGAAGAAGGCGGCTTATGTTAGAATGAGAAGTAAAGGCTCAGTTTGGGCAATTGAGTGTTACAAGGTAACCAGGAAAGACCTAAAAAGAGAGCTAAGATGAGCTAGGAGGGGACATGAGACATTGTTGGCGGATAGAATCAGAGAAAATCTTAAACCTTTCTATTGGTATATAAGGGATAAAAGAATGACTAGAGAAAGATTAGGGTCAATCAAGGATAGTAGTGGAAGTTGTGCGTGGAGTCAGGAGATAGGGGAAGCACTAAATGAATATTTTTCATCAGTATTCACACTGGAAAAAGACAATGTTGTTGAGGAGAATACTGAGAAACAGGAATGGAGGTTCACAAGGAAGAGGTGTTAGAAATTTGGGAAAGTGTGAAAACAGATAAATCACCTGGGCTGGATGGGATTGATCTTATGATTCTCTGGGAAGCCAGGGAGGAGATTGCCGAGCCTTTGGCTTTGATGTTTATGTCATCATTGTCTACAGGAGTAGTACCAGAAGACGGTAGCAAATGTTGTTCCCTTGTTCAAGAAGGGGAGTAGAGACAACCTTGGTAATTATAGACCTTACTTCAGTTGTGGATAAAGTGTTAGAAAAGGTTATAAGAGACAGGATTTATAATCATCTTGAAAGGAATACGTTGATTATGGATAGTCAATGCAGTTTTGTGAAGGGTAGGTCATGCCTCACAAACCTCATTCGGTTCTTTGAGAAGGTGACCAAATAGGTGGATGAGGGTAACGCTGTTGATGTGCTGTAAGTTGTTTGATAAGGTTCACATGGTAGACTACTGCACAAAATAAGGAGGCATGGAATTGAGGGTGATTTAGCAGTTTGGATCCGAAATTGGCTAACTGAAAGACGACAGAAGGCAATGGTTCATGGGAAAAGTTCATCCTGGATTTCAGTTACGAGTGGTGTATTGCAAGGATCTGTTTTGGATCCACTGCTGTTGGTCATTTTTATACACGTCCTGTATGAGGCGTAGAAGGATGGATTAGTAAGTTTGCGGATGGCACTAATATTGGTACAGTTGTGGATAATGTCAAAGGATGTTGTAGGTTACAGAGGGACATAGATAAGCTGCAGAGCTGGGCTGAGACATGGCAAATGGAGTTTAATGCAGAAAAGTATGAGGTGATTCACTTTGGAAGGAGTAACAGGAATGCACTATATGAATGGTAAGATTCTTGGTAGTGTAGATGAGCAGAGAGATCTCTGTGTCCATGTACCTCAAAGTTGCCACCCAGGTTGATAGGACTGTTAAGAAGGCATACGATGTGTTAGCTTTTATTAGTAGAGGGATCGAGTTTCGAAACCATGAGCTCATGCTGCAGCTGTACAAAACTGTACAGGACTTTGGTTAGGCCACAGTTGGAGTACTGTGTGCAGTTCTGGTCGCCTCACTTTAGGAAAGATGTGGAAGCTTTGGAGAGGGTGCAGAGAAGATTTACCAGGATGTTGCCTGGAATGGAGAATAGGTAGTACGAGGATAGGTTGAGAGTGCTAGGCCTTTTATCGTTGGAACGGCGAAGGATGAGGGGTGACTTGACAGAGGTTTATAAGATGATCAGTTAATCTAGGTTAGAAGTTCGGCACAACATCGTGGGCCGAAGGGCCTGTTCTGTGCTGTATTGTTCTATGTTCTATGTTCTAAAACTCTGGTGCGGCCGCACTTTGGAGTATTGCGTGCAGTTCTGGTCACCGCATTACAGGAAGGATGTGGAAGCTTTGGAGAGGATTCAGAGGAGATTTACTAGATGTTGCATGGTATGGCGGGAAGATTTTACGAGGAAAGGTTGAGGGACTTGAGGCTGTTTTCATTAGAGAGAAGGAGGTTGAGAGGTGACTTAATTGAGACATAAGATAATCAGAGGGTTAAATCAGATGGACAGTGGGAGCCTTTTTCCTAGGATGGTGATGTCTAGCTAAGGGGCATAGCTTCAAATTGAGGGGTGATAGCTATATGACAGATGTCAGAGGTAGTTTCTTCTACTCAGAGTAGTCGTGGTGTGGAACGCACTGCCTGCAACAGTTGTAGACTCGCCAACTTTACAGACATTTAAATGGTCATCAGATAGGCATATGGACGAGAATGGAATAGTGTCGGTTAGATGGGCTTCAGATTGGTTTCACAGGGTGGTGCAACACTGAGGGCCGAAGGGCCTATATTGCGCCGTAATGTTATAAGTTCTCTCTCTTCTGGGGGAATAAATTTTAAAAGCAACTCAGGACTAAGAAACTGTGACACTGAAGGCTAGAAATTCTGCTGATACAGACATTGGCAAGTTGCTTCGAATAAACTCTGCTCCACAGATAATACGTGCCATCAAGTAGAAAAAAGTTCTGTTGGTTTCAAAACCCTCATGCTCAGGGTACAGCATTTGATAATGAAATCACTGTTTTTAAAATGCAACTGAGTGTGCACTCTTTGCCAATCCCATCAACCAAAGGACTTTTATCCATACAGAGTTCAGATTACTTCAGCTAGAAATATGGCAATTCATATTTCAACAACTGGCAAGTAATTTGGATGATACAGATTTAACAGCTGTTTAAATAATCATGTCAGCACAATATTTTCCATGCGCTACATCTACACTTACAATATTTGGCTGTGTAATACAAAAAAAATGTTAAAAGTTATGTAACACTGAAAAATAATATATTTACTAGAGTATTCAACAGCAGCTTGCAATTATAATTAATGAAAAAAATTGAGTGCAACCCGTACTTTTGATATATGAATTCCTTTACATTATTGAACAAGATCTGTAACAAAAAAAACTTACTTTCCTTAACATTTCCTTGCAGGAATGTTTCTTTACTGACAGGTTGAGAAAGCCAAGAAGTTGATTTGTAGAATGATAACATCAGCTAAGACTTGGTTAAGAGGACTTAACCCAAGTGTGCAACAAGAAAAACTTGTTTGATCAAAATGACAACGAAAACTCTAGTTACTATCACACCATTAAAACAGTGTATGATCGAATATAATTATCAAGAGCCAAAGGGATGTGCCTGGAAAGGTGCACTTTTGTTTAAAGTCTTTTTAAAGCGGAAAACAATATGTCCACTTTACATTTCTTTGATGACGTCTGAATTTCCAAAGGCACACTTCAGGAATATCACCCCCTGTTGCAGCTCACTTGGGTCAGATGATTGAGCAATTTCTAGGCTTTACTGAACATTCCTTCTCAATGTTTACAATGAAGTCACTCCTAAAACCTCTGAGCAAATTATGTCATGTCAACCCAGTAGAGTCTAGTTAAAGGTCAAGACAATTATGTAAAAGAAAACTAAATTGCAGGAGTTTAGGGCAAGACTATTCCTTCAATACACAGGGAAATTCTTCCTGAATGACTGAACAAAAGATCACAACTGTAAATCTTTAAATGCATAACCAGCATGAAACATTGTCCAGAGAAGTAATTAAACCCAAAGGTACATAAGATAACATTAACCCATGACAGAACTGAAATTCAACAAGCAATCTTGGGAAGGTTCTGTGAACATGGTAGGGAATACACTATAGCTTAAAAGGAAAAAAAACACTTACGAGTCTGTATCTAATGAGAAATAGTCATAGAGTCTGACTATCCTGGGATGATCCAACTCCTTGTGAATTCTATATTCTCTGCAGGCATGCCTGTAACCAAACAATTAACATTTTCAGAAAATATGCTCAAAATCTAGATCATTGTTTACAAAAAATGTTACCAAAACAAAGCACATGGTAAATTAACCTTTACAGGTAAGGACATAGCAAAACATGCTTTGGAAGCCAGGGAAAAAAGTTCATAAGTTCATTTATCCTTTAAACATGACAAACAGACTGAATAATCACAAAATGCAGCAATTAAATAGACACAAAGAAACCTAGATGCAGTAATGGAGGAACAATAAACTAAATTTTACAGTTTAAGACTTCTTGCATTCATCTAATGCAGTAACAGATGATCCTGACGTGTTTAGAACACTAACAGTATACATCTTTCTGAAAAAGAAACCACAATTCAAATTTCTTTTTCTGCAAACAAGTGCACAAATACCCAATAAAGTTGGTGAACATTGCCTCATTAATGAGATAAACCAAGTGACAAATGGACTAACATACATTGGCTCAGTATTTTCTCATCCCAGGTGCCCTGCTGCACTAAGTATCACCATCAGAACTGAATAAATAGGAACAGAGGGCCGTTTGCCCCAGCACACAATGACATCCCGGCTAATCTTCTTCCTCAGCTATACAGGCTTGCTCTCACTACATACATATCCTCAAGTTTCTAAGTACCCAAATATCTGTAACTCTTGGAACTGAATGTAATCAAATTGATAATACTTGGCAGCACGGTGGCACAGTGGTTAGCACTGCTGCCTTACAGCACCAGAGACTGGGTTAATTCCCGCCTCGGGCAACTGTCTGTGTGGAGTTTGCACATTCTCCCCGAGCCTGCGTAGGTTTCCTCCGGGTGCTCCGGTTTCCTCCCACAGTCCAAAGATGTGCAGGTTAGGTGAACTGGCCATGCTAAATTGCCCATAGTGTTAGGTGTAGGGGAATGGGTCTGGGTGGGTTGCTCTTCAGAGGGTTGGTGTGGACTTGTTGGGCCGAAGGGCCTGTTTCCACACTGTAAGTAATCTAGTAATCTAATCTAATTGCAATTGAGAATTCTAAAGCTTCACAATTCTTTTGAAAGAAGAGATGTCTCATCTCAGCCCTAAATGGAGTATCCTTTATTCCAAAACTGGAGTCTGCCCTTGTTACGACTAGAAGGGTGGAGTTCAAGGGCAAAGATACAGGAAGTAGAGGAGATGCACTGGAGGGCATCACTATGTGGTAGAGGAAATTGTGGTTCCTGAAGGAGGCCATCTGGGATGTTCTATGGTGAAATTGCTCCTCCTGGGAGCATATGCAGCAGATGCGGAGGATCTGGGAATAAATGATAGCATTTTTGCAGAAGGCAGGGTGGGAGAAGGTGTAGTCCCCTCATGAAGCTTGATCACATCATGCATTTCTAAATGCCCTATATTTACATTCTTTATGAAATCGCCAATAACAGACGTTCAACTATCTGGCCTATAATTACCTGCTATTCTGACCCCTTCCCTTTTCAAATAAGGATGTTACACTGCCAGTTTTCCAATCCGCCTGGACCTTTTCAGAATCCACTGGACTACTGCCAGTGCATTTACTATCCCTATTACTATTTCCATTCACACCCTCTGATGCATCCCATCATGTCCAGGAGATTAATAATTCCTAAGCACCTTACTTTCTCAAGCATTTTTTCTCTAATAGTTTTTGTACTTATTTCCTCTCCTACTTTTGCCCCTCAAGTATTCAGTAATTTTGGAACAGTGCTGTCATTTACTGTTAAAACTAATGCAAAGTATTTTTTTCAGTTCTCTTCCTGCTGGCCCATTATTTCTCCAACTTCATTCCCTCAGGGGCTTATGTTCATTTTGGCTTCTCGCTTCCTTTCACACTCAGCTTGCTTGGTCATGATGTCATTAAAACATTTACTTGTAACAAAAATTCAATTGTATTGTGAAGACCAAGACTGAAAAGGCATGTCATAACTTCACATGGTCATGGCTGTACACTTAGACTTTCAATCCTAACATGAGCATTTCCTAATTGCAGTCAGGCACTGTATGTAACGTAGTTTGCATTAATATTGAACAACTAGCAAATAGTTAATTATTTAAATCCAATAAGATAAACAGACGTGTGCAATTTTGACAAACAAGCATTAACATGATAAGTGTAACATATGGGCAATAAAAGATTTTGTAGCTGCACATTAGATTACTCAATATTTAAGAATGCGTTTCCCTTGTCGAAAAGGGAATCTAACAGATTCATTAATGCATACTTTTTCTTTCAGAAGCTGACAGGCTTTGTATTTTCAGTTTTGAATTTATTTCCAATAATAATAATAATTTTCAGTATTAAGAACAATTTACACAAACACTTGTGATGTCAAGACATACAAGGTTATGGCCAAGTGCTGGAAAATGGGATGAGAGTAGTTAGGTGCTTGGAACTAACTCACCTCCCCAATTTAATCACTCCCTTACCTCAGATACATAATCCAAGTGTGAGATCTCTGACATCGGTGCTGTTAATTTCTCTTTAATTGATTTCAAAGGCTCTCTTACTGAATATTAACTCAATGGGAGTAACCTGAGTAGATTCATTTGAGGCATTTCTAATGGTAAACAATATGAATGGGATACCTTTATCCCAGTCATTCGGATAATCCTGAGAGTATGCTCTTAACATGGTCTTCAGGGTCTGATGCCACCTGTCCAAAGCTCCCTGGAATTCAGGATGATTTAACTTGATTTAAATTGCTGCATGTCTAAGCTATCCATGACTTCCTTAAACAGCCTAGCATTCAGGTTAGACCCTTGGTCTGACTGAATCTCTCTGGGTAGCCCATACCGTGTGAAGAAAGCTACTAACTCCTCTCTCACCCTTTTTACCTTAACATTCCATAATGGAATTGCCTCTGGAAATCTGGTAGACACATCCATTATGGTTAGCAAATACTGTTTCCCACTTTTAGTCTTAGGGAGGGGACCTACACAATCAATTATAATATGTGTGAAAGGTTCTTCAAATGTGAGAATTGGCAAAAGTGCTGGTTTTATTACCGCCTGTGGCTTATCTACCATTTGGCATGCATGATATGTACGGCAAAAGTTAACCACATTCTTGTGCACTCCAGGCCAAAAGAAATGCTTTGGTACCTTAGCCTTGGTCTTCCTTGCACCCAGGTGAACTTCTGTCTGTATGCTACTGAACACAATCTGGTGCAGTTCTGCCCATTTAACCTCTGCACTAACCTGCTGTTGTCTCCATTTTCATTTTAGGATTCTATCTTTAAGGTAATAACTTTTTGGAATACATTCTGACTCCTTTTCTGAGTATGCATCAACATATATATCTTTTATTCTCTCGTCTTTCTATTAGAAGTCCACGAGCCTTTCAGGACTAAATACTTCTGCCTGACCCTCTGCCTGTTCAAGCTTTTCCTACACCATTACTTTAAACAGGGTGTCTGCTAACTGAATCTTCATCTTTCTCTTTAGTTTTTGCTTTGTGCTGTGACTTATGATAGTGGGATCTTGTTACTAAACAGTCCGGAAAAATTCCAGTGTATTTTTTCTTTTAACTCTGCAGTTCCCTGGTCTTCCATTGACTTCTCCGCAACAAGGGGTGTCACTCCCACCTTGGATCCTGCCAAATTGTTCCCAAGAGCAAACTGTATTCCTGTAACTGACACTGTCAGTCACTCCCATTGTTACTTCCCCAGTTTTGAGTTGGGACTCTAACCTGATCTTGCGTAGGGGATGCTAAATTTCTGTCCATCTATCCCACAAATTACACACTCTCAGGTAACAGGTCAGAAAGATTACAAATACATTAATCTCTTACTGATTAGATCTCATATTTCTCAAAATTATAACTTCTTTCCCTTCTCCTCCTCTTCTTTCTGAGTGATCTTTACCCACACAGGTGACGTTTTCATAGAGCTCAGGCACTAACTCAATGTCCAGCTCCTGCCTCGGCTGTGCACTCTCCTCCAGTTCTTGGGTTTACTTCACTACTTTCACTGATGCCAATGGCTTAGCCTCTTTTACCACATCTTTTCTCACAGTAACTTTCCTTAATGACCAGCACTGTGACTTTACATGTCCCATTTTACCGCAGTGAAAATACCTGAAGCCTTTCACCTCCGTTCCACCTTCTTGGACTTCTATTTTCACCTATGGTTAACTATTACCATTATGTTGTAATATTAGTTTTGTAGTGTAGGATCTCCCCTTCTCCCGATTTCTATCCCTGACGGGATGAAATTCTTGCCGGAAGCTAAACTTTGCCTTATACACCAATGCATATTCATCTGTTATCTTTGCCACTCTTCTCACTTCTTGAACTTTCTGTTCATCCAGATTAATTCTTATCATCTCTGGACATGAGTTTTTAAACACCTCCAGCAGAATAACCTCTCTCAGAGCCCCATAGGTCTTACCTATTTTTAAATCCCTTTCGAACTCAACATCATTCTGACCTGGTTCATTATTTATGTTTCTGAACTGTTGTCTATCTGCTTCTGGTATCAATTCATAAGCACTCAAATAGCCTGTTTGACATCTGCGTAATCTCTTGAACCCTCGTCTAACTGTGCTGCAAGAACCTCACTAGCGCTGCCTATCAGCTTAGTCTGAACTAGCATTACACACAAGTTCTCAGACCACTCTATCTGCCTAGCCAATTTTTCAAATTAAATAAAGAAGGCTTCACATCTTTCTCATTAAAACATGGCAATATTTTAACAGATTTGAATACATCACTACCTTCTGTCTTCATCTCCATGTTGTTAACTTGACTTTCCTGATTAATTCACAACGTCTGAAGTTCAAATTCTCTCTCCCTTTCTCGTTCTCCTTCCTCTCTCTGTGAAATAGATACCCGAGTTGGTTGCTGTTTTGACAACAATTTGAATTTAGCCAATCAGTTTAAATTATGCTCCAGGATACTTAAACCTAATCGAATTTGAATTTATTGTTTTTGCCAACCTTGAACCAATGAGATGATCCGATGTTTAGGGTATAAAAAAAGCAGGCATTTTGAAAGTCAGAGAGTAACTGCCATCAAGAAAGACTGCTATTCAAAATGCTCTATCAAAGGTACCATTTTCATATGAAACATCTTTGAAATAAAAGACAGAAGATGACCCAGAGATCTTCAGCTGAAAGAAGAAGGACAGCGGAGACGACAGCCGCTGTGTAGTTTTGAAATTAAGTTGAAGTAATCTTAATGACAGTTTTATTGGAACAATATATTGTTATAGAGTTGGAGGCAGATAACAACCATTTAAGAGAAAGGAAGCTTAGAGTTGTAAATAGTTGTTGTTCAATGTTCATTTTTAGAGTTAAGGAATATTTTGATATTATTTTTCATTAAATAGTGGAATTTGGGAGTTCACGGTTACTTATACTTTAACAGATTACGGGGAGGAGTGAGCTTTTCTGGGTATTTGGTTTAAGTAGCAGAAGGCTTCATCGCCATGTTATAACATTTCTTCCAGCTGAAGATCTCCCTGGGTTGCCTTCTTTCTTTTTACTGCAAATATGTTTCATATGAAAAGGTACATTTGATAAAGAGCATTTCAATGGCAGTTACTCTGTCTGACTTTCAAACTGCCTGCATTTTTATAGCCCCAACAGCGATTCGTCTCATTGGTTCAATTGAGCAAAAACAATAAATTAAAATTCAATTGGATTTTAATATCCTAGGGCATAAGTTAAACTGATGGGTAAAATTCGAATTGTTGTCAAAACAGTGACCAAAACTCAGGTATCTATTTCACAGCCAAATATTACATACTTTCAATTTTCCAGTACACTCTGGACTGCTAGCTATTCATATGATAGGTACTTGTAATCTTTCAGTGCAAAACAGCATTCACTCTCTCCCAAAGGTACAGTCCATGCCTTCAACTTCATAACAGCATTCATTCCTCTATGGAGAGGAAGCAAGTGAAAAGTTCAGGTTGATGATCCTGCATCAGAATTGCTACTTCTTACCCTTATGATCAACAACCCTACTTATCTCTCATTCCCTGCCTCATCATCCCACCACCAGTTGAAAACAAAAACAGTTTATCTTACTGATTCACTGTAATTCTGGTTAAGAAGCATTCATATACAGTGATGTCTACCCTACATTCTTCCAGAAGAAAGTGAGGACTGCAGATGCTGGAGATCAGAGCTGAAAATGTGTTGCTGGAAAAGCGCAGCAGGTCAGGCAGCATCCAAGGAACAGGAGAATCGACGTTTCGGGCATAAGCCCTTCTTCAGGAAATGACTACATTCTTCCAGTCAATATTCACCATGGGCATTGTTAACCACGTCAACATGGCATTTTGCATGGGTGCCATTTTCTCTAAGGGCACTCTTAATGCCCAACTAAGAAATTAATATGTCCAATTCCTCACCCTTAATTAATTCACCTTTCTACTTATTGCAAATTAATCTCACTATGTCTTGATGAAATCTTATATTTAAAGCATGATATAATTGCAATGGGAGTAGCACAAAGGTTTACTAGATTGGTCCCTGTGATGAGAGGGCTATCCTTTGATAAGAAGGTGAGTAAATTTGGTTTATACTTTCAAAGATTTAAAAGAATGAGAGATGATCTAGTTGAAACTGAGAAGGTGCACAGGGTCATCGCAATGTAGACACTGAGTGCTTATTTCCACTCGCTGGGGGATCTTGAACATGGGTAAGTATCAATCATTAAAGACTGAGAAAAAGAAACACTTCTTCCTTCAAAGGATTAGATTAGATTACTTACAGTGTGGAAACAGGCCCTTTGGCCCAAAAAGACAACACCGACCTGCCAAAGCGCAACTCACCCATACCCTTACCTTTACCCCGTCACCTAACACTACGGGCAATTTAGCATGGCCAATTCACTTGACCTGCACATCTTTGGACCGTGGGGGGAAACCGGAGCACCCACGCAGACACGGGGAGAAGGTGCAAACTCCACACAGTGAGTCGCCTGAGTCAGGAATTGAACCTGGGTATCTGGTGCAGTGAGGCAGCAGTGCTAACCACTGTACCACCATGCCACCCACAGTAAATCTTTGGAATTATCCACCCCAGAGAGTTATGCTTGCTCCATTGTTTCTCTAGCACTTTCTGTTTTTGTTTCAGCTTTCCACCTTCCTCAGTTCTTTGTTTTATATTACTTGGGAGGATGGGTAGATAAGGATGAAAAGTGCAGTAAATGATGTGAAACCATGTAATCAAAGCAACTCATTTGAGTGTGTGTATAACTGTTAGTCAGTATTTCTGATGAAACAAAAAAGCATGGAGATGGTGATGGACAATTTTGCAAAGATTGAACCTTCAGACCTGAGTAAATTGTTTTAAGGCAAGTTAATTCAAGCTTGTGCCACATGCATGCAGGAGAGGCCTCCAAGTCTTTGACCAGCACAGACCTGATAGGCTGAAGGGTCTTTTTCTGCATTGTAGACTTCTATGACTCAATAAAAATATCTACCTACTTTTGGTATTCATATAGCAAATTGCTCAATTTGGGTAACCAGTTTGTGAAGTCCTGACTGCCAAACACTAGGATTTACTGTCCCTTTTTCTCAATGCAAAGATAAACATTTGTACAAATTTAAGTTGCAAGTACAGTATATGAAGTCTTTTCTTTCCTCCCTGGCACAGCTCCAGTGCATACTTGCAGTGTTTAAAGTGCTTACAACTTCAACTCCAAGTCAGATATTTTTGCAGTTGTAAATTATTGTAAAAGCAGAGATAACAAACCTGCATAAATAAATATAAAAACACCTTAGAAAGCCCATCATGTAGAGCATAGCAACAAAGGAAGCATACTTAAATAATTATTCCACCCTTTAGAACTTGCCAGCTCATAAAATAAAGCAGTTATGAATTTAGTAGTCCGATCCCAGGAGAATATAGCTGTAGTGCAGAAAAATGAAAGGTTGCAACACATAAATCACAACTGAACAGTTGCAGGCCAAGACTGGATTGAATTTCTTATGATATATTCCATATATTGTAGTACAGTTACAAGCCACCAGTTGATTACTAATTCTGCTTCTGTCTCATCATATATATTCACATATATTACATAGGCACATATAAACATACATTGAATTGACAGCCTAAATTTCTTTCTAGTCAGTACAATATACCCTAATAATCGTTTATACGTTAACACCACTTGGGTTGTGTGCAAAAAACAAGAACAAAAGGCCTTTCAGAATAGAGGTAAGTGATTATATCAAAAAGCAATTTTGGCTATAGTTGACTCAATGCTGCAACTGATTGCAATACATTTTGAGAAATTCCACAATAGTAATAAACCAAGCTTCTTTTTTTAAAGGAGTAGTCATGCAATTAGCTTAAATGCTTCATTTAAAAAAAAACTTAATTGTCACATGGGGTCAAATAAGAGTTGACTGTGCAGTAAGTTGACCGTATTAACTAGGCAGTAAGTGAGAGGAGTTCTGTCAAAGCTGTAAGATCTCTCATTTTTAGTGGGACATAGAGTTCTGTAATTCTTTTCCCCACTTTCTGTGGTTCAGAAATGGCATTCTTGATTCAGAGGTCAAATCGTGTAGGTTCAGAAACCCCAGAAACCTGCGCATATTAATCAAGATGATATTCCAACACAGTGATAAGGTACTGCTGTTCTGTTCTTTCAGAGGTGTCACTAAACTGAGGCCCAGTCTGCATGCTCAAGTACATGCCAAAGATCCATGATACTATTTTGAAAGACAGAAGTGAAGTTTGCTTGTGTTTTGATCAATATGTGACGTTCAAAAATAAGTCACAAATACAGCTCTGAAGGACAGACATACTGAACTCAAAAATATAATCTGTTTCTCACTCTACAGACACTACCAAACCTTTCAACTTCAGTTTCTCCAGCACTTTCTGTCCCTATTTCAGATTTCCAGCATATGTAGTAGTTTGCTTTTGTTACAAGTACATGTGTATGGGACTCTTTTGGGTGCAAATTTACTGCTGTGTTTAGAAGAATGACTCACTTCAAAAAAGTACTTCAATGGCTGTACAGTGCTTTGAGACATCCAGATGATGTGAGCAGCGCTAATACAGCTACTCAGCATGGCATATTCAACATCAGAGCAAGGACAGACCAAAATCTCTGAAAGAAGGGTCACTCAACCCAAAATGTTCACTTTGATTTCTCTCCAAATTTGCTCCCAGACCTGCTGAGCTTTTCCAGCCATTTGCATTTTTGCTTAAAATCTCTGCGAGCATCACCAAGCAAAGCTGTCCAAGAAGCTCCAATATTGTGACTCTTGGCTAAATGGTAGGAGGAAAAACGCTGCTGTAAATATTTGCTCAAGTACAGAGAAATTAAGAATTCAGATGCACAACTGTGCAGAACTCTTTCTTACTTACTTGTGGTAATTTTCTTTCTTTTCCTCCCGCCAGGTTTTATTTAACTGGTGAATTTTTACTGCTACGTATCTCTGCTCTTGTAGATCAAATGCCTATTCAAAAGATTCAAAATGGAGTAATTTTATTTTAAAATTGGGTCAACCTTCTGAACAAATGTTATTACCAATAAACAGCAGCAAGTATTTTTTACGCTGCAGAAGATCCAATTCCAAATTTTCACTATGACCAAAGCATGTTTGTGTGTAGTGACTGCTTTGTATAACTTCTCAGTGGACGTAAAACAGAAATTTGAGTCAGTTGAACCACTTTGAACTCCCAGAATACAAATTCCACCAAATTCCCTTTACTGTATTCAATTGTTCCTGAGACAAGTCAGTATCTTGGCTTCAAATATCCTTATTGGGAATCTGTTCAAACTGTTATCACTGTGTAAAGATATCTATCCTGGCACCCATCTTAAACACACTTCATGCAAACCTGACCTACGTTTTTTCCTTTCCATTGTCCCAGTACATCTGGTAGCGTCTTCAATTTCCCTACATCATAACAAATTTCTGCAAGGGCCCCTTGCAAACAGTCCACAGCATGACCTCAAACATACAGACACTATAGTTCAGGAAATAGTGTGTGTGGACGTACTTGTGAGAGTGGAGATGCCGTGTCATATTCTATAGGGAGCTCTGATGTAGCACAACATTTGCTACATGTAGCTAGATGGGTTCCATATGGACAAAGTATGCAACTGATTTCTCATTCTCATTGCTTGCTGCTGCTTTATAAAAATCATTGGAACAATATGATGTGAAACAATGGCAAAGATTAACATTTTGTTTCTGCCATAGACTGATTATTAAAATAACATTCCAAAAATATAACAATTGTAAGCACAGCAATGTACATTTTTACACCACTGGTTTGCATGTAGACTTTTGGTGACAATACAGTGGTACATTTTTCAGGTACCCTGATACATCTCGTAACAGACTGGTTCACACCTACATCACTTTCACTCTCAATTCACTATTGGGAGAACTGGCTCAGTAATGTTTCTTAGCATAAACCATGGTATCATTTCTTGTCACAGACTCGACATGATTGGTAAAAATATTCATCTCAATTTATTAGGGAGAGGAAATGCAGTACTAATTGTCACCAGAGACCCAGGCTGATGCTCTGAGGTCAGCTGTTTACATGCCACCATAGAAGATGGTGAAACTTGAATCAGTGAAAATCTGGAAATAAAAAACCTGGCCTCATAGTGACTGTGTAGCTAGTGTCAATTGTTGTAAAAACCCATCTGGTTCACTAGTGTTCCTTAGGGAAGGAAATCTGCCATTGTTATCTGGTTTGGCCTTCATGTGACTCCAGACTCATGTTTGACTCCGAACTGCCCTCTGAACCTAGCAAGTAGCAATTAGTGATTGTCCAGCCAGTGATGCCTCCATCGCATGAACTAATTTAAACAAACGTTCTCTGCACTTGAAGCAAAAATCACATTTATGAGAAGAATGGGCAATTCAGCCTATTTCTGTTGCAAATCTTGCTCCTATTCTTCTAATAAACCCTTCCCTAAGGATACCATGTAAAGATTACAAACTGTATTGCTTGCGGTAGTTACGAGCACATCATCATGCAGAGCATGCTGTGCCCTCATCCAATTATGGTGGTGAAATGGTTAAATCAGGAAATGCAATTTTACGGATAAAATATCAGAATTCAAATCCAGTTCAGATAAAGGTACGGAAATCTCCTCTCTGTGGTTTGGAAGAATCTTAATGAAATTAGTTTGTCTAATCTCAAAATATTCTGCATTGGAGATGAACCTAACCAGAAACTGCCTCTCCCGTGACACATTCACTTAAGAGTGATACAGCGTGCATCATGTAGTGCTTCAAATGGAAAGGGTTTCGTTCTCGACTGACAACCCATGACTGAAGGGGAAAGGTTTAAAAGATTTGAAAGAAATCCATGAGGGGAAATTGTATATTTTGTTATTCCCTTCTGTTCCTTATTGTAAGAACATATTGGATAAAAGATCAGCACAACATGAAAGGCCAAAGGGAGGGTACTCTGCTGTACTGTTCTATTTTAGCATACCTTGTATACTTCACTGAAGCCTCCTCGTCCCAACAGGTGCAGTAGCAAATACCTGTCATTTAACGTTGGATGATCTTTAAATCTGAAACAAGATGTTCATAGAACCAGATGAGTCAACAGAATAACCATCATCTATACCACAATGTTTGTATAACTGTTTATAAGAAGTTTAGATTACATTAATGGTGAATGTGACGCCCTTATTCAAGGAGGGCTGCAAAAATAAACCTGGGAACTATAGACCTGTAAGCCTAAAATCTTGGTAGGTAAGTTACTTGAGAAGATTCTGGGAGATAAGATGGACATGCATTTAGAAAGACTGGATTTGATTCGGAGTAGTCAGCATGGCTTTATGAGTTTTTTATTTTTTTTAGAATTTTTTGATGAAGTGACCAGGAAGGTTGATTAGGGCAGGACAGTAGACGTAGTCTATATGGATTCCAATAAGGCCTTTGATAACGTTCTACATGGTATGCTGCTCTGGAAGGTTAGATCACATGGAATCCCGGGGGAGCTGACAAATTGGATATACAATTGATGGCAGGAAGTAGAGGGTAATAGTGGAAGGACGCTTGTCGGACTGTAGGCCTGTGACTTGCAGACTGCCTCAGGGGTCGGTGTTGAGCCCATTACTGTTTGTTAACCATATCAATGATTTGGATGAGAATGTCCAAGAAATGATTAGTAAGTTTGCAGATGACATTAAAATAGGCAGTATCGTGGACAGTGAGTAAGGTTAACGGATATTGCAGCAGAACCTTGATCAGCTGGGGAAGTAGGCTCAGAAATGGCAAATGGGTTTTAATATAGATAAGCATGAGGTATTGCATTTTGGAAAGTCAAGTCAACGTAGGAGTTCCATGGTGAAGGGTAGGGCCTTAAAGAGTGCAATGCAACAGAGGGATCTTGGAGTTCAGTTGCACGGTTCTCTGAAAGTAGAGTCACGGTAGACAGGGCAGTGAAGAAGGCTTTTGACACACTGGCCTTCATCAGTCAGGGCATTAAGTGTGGAAGTTGGGAAGTTATGTTGCAGTTGTACAGGACATTGGTGAGGCCATACTTGGAGTATTGTGTTCAGTTTTGGTCACCTTGCTGTAGGAAGAATGTTATTAAACTGGAAAGAGTGCAGAAGAAGTGTACAAGGAGATTGCCTGGACTTAATGGCCTTAGTTATAGGGAGAGGTTGGACAAGCTCGGACTTTAGAGTGTAGGAGACTGAAGGAGGATCTTATAGAAGTGTATAAAATCATGGATAGGGTGAATGTACTCAATCCTTTTCTCAGGATTGGGGAATCGAGGACTAGAAGGCATTCGTTTAAGGTTAGAGGGAAAAGAATAAAAGGGAGCGCGAAGGGCAACGTCTTTTTGACACAGAGGGTGGTACGCATATGGAATGAGCTGCCAGCGGAAGTGGTTGAGGTGAGTATATTCACAAATAGTCCAACGAATACAACAAAAGGGACTGAGTGAAAGCTAGGTAATTTGTCAGAGGAAAAACAAAGATTAGTCAGAAACCCTGAATGACAATGCTACATGATGAAATTGCAGACAGCTGAAAATCCAATGGTTTGCCTGACATCTCAGGAGAGTGGGGGGCATAACACCCAAAAAATAAACACAAAAGAATGACTTACTCATATTAAGAACAATATCCATAAACAAGTCAATGAAGTCACATTACTACCTGGCAGGCATGTCTTCTGTTGAAGTAATGCAAGTACACCACCTACAGGACTTCATGAGCATTGGCTCTATATCGAGCATACTAGAATTACAAGCTGCGCAAAACCCTGGTTAGATCATATCTGGAATTCTGAGACTAGTTCTGGGCATCACACCACAGGAAGGATCCAATGGTTTTGAGAAGAATGTAGCAGAAATTTAATAGAATGACTGCAAGGGTTAAATCCTGTGAGAAGGAATTACACAAAGCAGGGATGTGTTCTCGAATGTAGAATATTAAGGGAAATTTAATTGAACATTCCAAGAGATAGGGCAGAGAAAGAAAAAACTATTTTCACTGGCTACGGAGCCAAGGAAAAGGGGACATTTTCTTAAAAACTAGAGCCAGCCCATCAAAGAGTGAAATTAGGAATTTCTACACAGATATAGGACAGTAGAAGTTAAGAACTGTCTTCCACAAACAGCAGTTGATACTGGATCAATTGTTTATTTTCAAGTTGAATTAATAGAGTCATAGAGTCACAGCGATGTACAGCATGGAAACAGACCCTTTGGTCCAACCCATCCATGCCGAACTGATTTCCCAACCCAATCTAGTCCCACCTGCCAGCACCCGGCATATATCCCTCCAAACCCTTCCTATTCATATACCCATCCAAATGCCTTTTAAATGCTGCAATTGTACCAGCCTCCACCACTTCCTCTGGCAGCTCATTCCAGACACGTACCACTCTCGGTGTGAAAAAGTTGCCTCTTAGGTCTCTTTTATATCTTTCCCCTCTCACCCTAAACCTATGCCCTCTAGTTCTGGACTCCCCGACCCCAGGCAAATGACTTTGTCTATTTATCCTATCCATGCCCCTCATAATTTTACAAACCTCTATCAGGTCACCCCTCATCCTTCGACTCTCCAGGGGAAAAAAAGCCCCAGCCTGTTTAGCCTCTCCCTATAGCTCAAATTCTCCAACCCTGGCAACATGCTTGCAAATCTTTTCTGAACCCTTTCAAGTTTCACAACATCTTTCTGATAGGAAGGAGACCAGAATTGCACGCAATGTTCCAACAGTGGTCTAACCAATGTCCTGTACAGCCGCAACATGACTTCCCACCTCCTGTACTCCATATTCTGACAGATAAAAGAAAGCATACCAAACGCCTTCTTCACTATCCAATCTACCTGCGACTCCACTTTCAAGGAGTTATGAACCTGCACACCAAGGTCTCTTTGTTCAGCAACACTCCCTAGGACCTTACCATTAAGTGTATAAGTCCTGCTAAGATTTGCTTTACCAAAATGCAGCACCTCGCATTTATCTGTATTAAACTCCATCTGCCATTTCTCAGCCCATTGGCCCATCTGGTGAATGCATGGCTAAGGAGCTGGTGTAAGGGAGAAGGATTCACATTTTTGGATCATTGGAATCTCTTTTGGGGTAGAAGTGACCTGTACAAGAAGGATGGATTGCACCTAAATTGGAAGGGTGTTGTAATCTGAGGTAACCCTCTTCGCTGTCCACTGCACCTCCAATTTTGGTGTCATCTGGAAAATTACTAACTGTACTTCTTATGTTCACATGCAAATCATTTATGTAAATGACAAAAAGTAGAGAACCCAGCACTGATTCTTGTGGCAATCCAATGGTCACAGGCCTCCAGTCCGAAAAACAACCCTCCACCACCACCACCCTCTTGTACCTTCGAGCCAGATCTGCATCCAAATGGCCAGTTCTCCCTGTATTCCATGAGATCTAACCAGCAGCGAAAAATCAGAATGGTGGGTCGCTTCCCTGGTGCCAGGATCAATGATGTCTCAGAGAGGGTGCAGAAAGTTCTCAAGGGGGAGAGGAGCCAGCAAGAGGTCATTCACACATTGGAACCAATGACATAGGAAGGGAAATAATATTTGGATTACTCCTGGTGCTACGAGCTAGTGAGGGCAGGAATAGGAGGATAGAGCAGATGAATGCATGGCTAAGGAGCTGGTGTAAGGGAGAAGGATTCACATTTTTGGATCATTGGAATCTCTTTTGGGGTAGAAGTGACCTGTACAAGAAGGATGGATTGCACCTAAATTGGAAGGGAACTAATATATTGGCAGGGAAATTTGCTAGAGCTGCTCGGGAGGATTTAAACTAGTAAGGTGGGGGGAGTGGGACCCAGGGAGATAGTGAGGAAAGAGATCGATCGGAGACGGGTACAGCTGAGAACAGAAGTGAGTCAAACAGCCAGGGCAGGCAGAGACAAGGTAGGACTAATAAATTAAACTGCATTTATTTCAATGGAAGGGGCCTCACAGGGAAGGCAGCTGTACTCAAGGCAAGGTTAGGGACATGGGACTAGGATATCATAGCAATTACAGAAACATGGCTCAGGGATGGGCTAGATTGGCAGCTTAATGTTCCAGGATACAAATGCTACAGGAAGGATAGAAAGGGAGGCAAGAAAGGGAGGCAAGAGAGGAGGGGGAGTGGCGTTTTTGATAAGGGATAGCATTACAGCTGTGCTGAAGGAGGATATTCCTGGAAATACATCCAGGGAAATTATTTGGGTGGAACTGTGAAATAAGAAAGGGATGATCACCTTATTGGAATTGCATTATAGATCCCCTAATAGCCAGAGGGAAATTGCGAAACAAACTTGTAAGGAGATCTCAGCTATCTGTAAGAATAATGGGGTGGTTATGGTGGGGGTTCTTAACTTTCCAAACATAGATTGGGACTGTCCAAATTGTGATGGGAGCGAATGTGACTGCTCATACCGACTTTGAGACTTCGGGGTCGGGTAGCCCGGTCGGACTGCCATAGCATTAAGGGTTAGATGGAGAGGAATTTGTTAAGTGTGTACAAGAAAATTTTCTGATTCAGTATGTCGATGTACCTACTCGAGATGGTGCAAAACTTGATCTACTCTTGGTAAATAAGGCAGGGCAGGTGACTGAGGTGTTAGTGGGGGAGCACTTTGGGGCCAGCGACCAAAATTCTATTAGATTTAAAATAGTGATGGAAAAGGATAGATCTAAAAGTTGAAGTTCTAAATTGGAGAAAGGCCAGTTTTGACGGTATTAGGCAAGAACTTTCGAAAGCTGATTGGGGGCAGATGTTCGCAGGTAAAGGAACAGCTGGAAAATGGAAAGCCTTCAGAAATGAGATAACGAGAATGCTGAGAAAGTATATTCCTGTCAGGGTAAAAGGAAAGGCTGGTAGGTATAGGGAATGCTGGATGACTAAAGAAATTGAGGGTTTGGTTAAGAAAAAGAAGGAAGCATATGTCAGGTATAGACAGGATAGATCAAGTGAATCCTTAGAAGGGTACAAAGGCAGTAGGAGTATACTTAAGAGGGAAATCAGTACGGCAAAGAGTGGACATGAGATAACTTTGGCAAATAGAATTAAGGAGAATCCAAAGGGTTTTTACAAATACATTAAGGACAAAAGGGTAACTAGGGAGACAATAGGGCTCAAAGATCAAAAAGGCAGTCTTTGTGCGGAGCTGCAGAAAATGGGGGAGATGCTAAACGAGTATTTTGCATCTACTGTGGAAAAGGATATGGAAGATATAGAAGTAGGGAAATAGATGGTGACAACTTGCAAAATGTCCATATTACAGAGGAGGAAGTGCTGGGTGTCTTGAAATGCATAAAGGTGGATTAATCCCCAGGACCTGATCAGGTGTACCCTAGAACTCTGTGGGAAGTTGGAGAAGTGATTGCTGGGCCTCTTGCTGAGATATTTGTATCATCAATAGTCACAGGTGAGGTGCTGGAAGACTGGAGGTTGGCTAACGTGGGTGTCACTGTTTAAGAAGGGTGGTAAGGACAAGCCAGGGAACTATCGACCGGTGAGCCTGACGTAGGATTGATGAGGGCAGAGCAATAGATATGATCTATATGGACTTCAGTAAGGTGTTCGACAAGGTTCCCCATGGGAGACTGGTTAGCAAGGTTAGATCTCACGGAATACAGGGTGAACTAGCCATTTGGATACAGAACTGGCTCAAAGGTAGAAGACAGAGAGTGGTGGTGGAGGGTTGTTTTTCAGACTGGTTAACAAAATATAAAATTCATCAAATGGATATGGGACAAAGGCAGGCATCTGGAATTGAGCTACAGATCAGTCACCTCACCTGATGATAGAACAGGTTTGATTGCAGTAAACTGTCCACCGTGTTCCTGTTGAGCTCTGGCTCCATAGATTGGAAATGCCACTATTTTATAGCTGACCACATTACATAACCTCACTCTTGTAATATTACCGCCTAGAAACACAGCACCAGTACATTACCTTCAAACTCCATTCCAAATCATAACATTAATCCCCACTTGCTCATTAGCAATCTTAGAATGGCTGCAATACGGGCACTCATTATTTGGCCTGTTATGTCCACATTGGATTTCTGCAGGAACAACTCAGCTACTGTTACACCCACATCTTTTCCTCAAAGCCTCTTCATATCATGCCTCTTTAGGTAATTATGCAATTCCTTTCTGATAGTTATGATTGAATCTACCACCACAACATGCTCAAGCATTAGATTCCAGATCATAACGACATGCTCCATCTTAATACTTCTGCCATTCACCTTAGTTCATAAGATATAGGAGCAAAATTAGGCCATTTGGCCCAGTGAGTTTGTGCTGCTATTTGATCATGGATATGATCCTCACCCCCATTTTCCTGCCTTCTCTCCATTTCCCTTCAACCCATCATCAATTAAAAATCTGTCTAACACGTCCTTAAAATTACTCACTGTCCCAGCATTCACCACACTTTGGGGGTAGCAAATTCCACAGATTCACAACCCTTTGGGAGTTGTAGTTTCTCCTCAACTCTATTTCAAATTTGCTACCCTTTATCCTCAGGCCATGACCTCTCATCCTAATATAGAAGAAAGAACATAGAACAGTACAGCACAGTTAAGGCTCTTCGGCCCTTGATGTTGTGCCAACGTTTTATCCTACTCGAAGATCAAACTAACCTACATACTCTTCATTTTACTATCATCCATGGGCCTATCCAAGAGTTGCTTAAAATGTCCCTAATGTATCTGGCTCTACTACCACCACTGGCAGTGCATTCCATGCACTCACCACTCTGTGTAAAGAACTGACCTCTGACATCTCCCCTAAACCTTCCTCCAATCACCTTAAAATTATGCCCCCTTGTGATAGCCATTTCTGCCCTGGGAAGACATCTCTGACTAATCACTCTATTTAGGCCTCTCATCATCTTGTACACCTCTATCAAGTCCCTTCTCATACTTCTTCACTCCAATGAAAGAAGCCTTAGCTCCCTCAACCCTTCTTCATAAGACATGCCCTCGTAAGAAGGAGCATCCACAAGAGGAAGCATCAGCTCCACATCTACTTTATCCCCACCTTTTATCACCTTGAATATCTCAATTTGATCTTCCCTCATTCTTCTAAATAAATAAGAGTATAGACCTAAACTGTTTAATCTCTCTTCATACGACAAACCCTTCAGCTTTGGGATCAATCTAGTGAACCTCCTCTGAACTGCCTCCAAGGCCACTACATCTTTCCTCACATAAGGGGAGCAAAACTGTGCAGAATACTCCAGGTGCAGACTCACTAATGCCTTGTATAGTTGCAACAATACTTCCTTATTTTTATATTCTATTCCTTTAGCTATAAAAGCCAACATTCCATTCATTATTATCTCCTGTACCTGCATGCTAGTTTTCTGTGACTCATGAACAAGCACACCTAGACCCCTCTGTACCAGAGCACCCCAAAGTCTCTCCCCATTGAGATAATAGGTCACCTTCCCATTTTTCGACCCAAATGCATGACCTCACACTTAAACACGTTAAACTCCATCTACCACATTTTGGACCCACTCTCCTAACCTACCTACATCCATCTGTAAGGTTCTCATTGTAATTTATCGGCCTGCCTATTTTTTGTGTCATCCGCAAATCTGGCTATAGTGCTTTCTATACCTGTATCCAAGTTGTTAATGCAGTTTGTAAATAGATGGGGTCCAAGGAATGAACCCTGTGGCACATCTTGCCATCCAGACGAAACCCATTTATCCTGTAACCTCTTACCTTTAAAAGAGAAGATTTCTCAACTTATCTTCAACCTACATATCTCTCTCCCACATCCATATAACTGTTTCTGACATCTTTTATGCACCAACATATTCACACCCTTTCTAAACAGCAGTACCCAGAATTGAACACAATACACTGGCTGAGGTTAAACAAATTGTTTTTTTCTTAAATAGAAAATTCTTGTAACTGCATTGCCTCCAGTTACAAAGCCTGCAATCCTATATGTCTTCTTTATTACTTTGTCAACCTGCCCTGCCACATTAAAAGGTTTGTGTACACAGAAACATTTGTGCATATATACGAAGCCTGTTATGTGCCACTTGATCTACCTCATTCCCAAGAATTAGATCCTGCAAAGCCTCTTTGGGTTAGAAAGATGTGGACACAAAATTTTCTCCCGAACACACTTGAGAAACTTTATCATACACAAACAACTGCAGATGCTGGAGATCTGAAACAACACAGAAGTTGCTGGAGAAACTTTGTAGGACTGGCATGTATCTGCAGAAAGAAAATAGAGTTAATGTTTCAAGTTTAATGGTCAATGGACTGGTAACATTAACTGTTTTCTCTCCATAGATGCTGCTAGACCTCCTGAGTTTCTTCAACAATCTCTATTTTTGTTTGAGAAACTCTTCCTCCTATTTACTGTTTATGCCATCATTATCCCAGTCTGTAATAAGATAATTACACTATTAAATTCCTTGCAAATTTATTCCTCTATATCTTTTCTGTCAGTTAATGGCCTACACAATATACTATGTCCGTTGCTCAATGCGGTCTCCTCCACATCGGGGAGACAGATGCAAACTCACGGAGCGGTTCAGAGAGCATCTCTGGGACGCATGCACCAAACAACCCCACTGCCCTGTGACAAACCACTTCAACTCCCCTCAAGGACATGTAAGTCCTGGGCCTCCTCCACTGCCAAATCAAAGACACCTGCCTACTGAAAGAAGAACACCTTCGAGACGCTACAATCACACGGCATCAACATCGACCAGTTTCAAAATCTCCCCACTGCCCACCTCATCCCAGATCCAACCTTCTAACTTGGCACCGCCCTTTTGACTGACCTACCTGTCTATCTTCCTTCCCACTTATCTGCTCCATCCTACCCACCAATCTTTCACAATTACCTCCCATCTGCATCCACCTATTGCCTTCCCACCTACCTTTCCCTCCAGCCCCATCCCCACCTCCCCCCAATTTATCTCTCAGCCCTCTTCGCCGTCCAGGTTTCTGATGAAGGTCTTATGCCCGAAGCATTGACTCTCCTGCTTCTTGATTGCTGCCTGATCTGCTGTGCTTTTCCAGCACCATACTTTTTGAACCTGACTCTCCAGCATCTGCAGTCCACACTTTGTCCTACACAATATATCTAGCAGTGTAATGGTACCACTATTGGTTTCTTAGCTCTAACCCAATTGATTCTGTCCATGAACCGTCCAGAACATGAGGAGGTGGTGACATATGGGAACGTCACCCAACTAATAATCTAGAACCCAGCCGATAATTCTGGGCACAGGTTAGAATTTCATTAAGCTCAAACTCATTTTTGCAGACAGAATATAAGTGTTCTGCAAGCAATCACCCAGTCTGCATTTCCTCTCCCGACTGTACAGAAACCAGAGTGTGAGCAGCAAATGCAGTTGACCAGACCGAGTGAAGTGCAGGCAAATTGCTACTTCACATTGGGCAAATATGAACCGAGCTTCCGGATGCTTGCCACTTCAACACATCACTGTGTTCCCTGGCCAACATCTCTGTTTAGGCTTGTTGCAATGTGCAGCAAAGCTCAGTGCAAGTTGGAAGAACAGCATCTCATTTTCCATTTGGGGATCCTGCAGTCTTCGGAACGTAATATCGAATTCAATAATTTTAGGGCCTGAGCACCCTCTCTCATGTCCTTTCCCAAACTCCTTCAAAATAGTCCTTGTCATCACATTCACAAACAACCCACTGTCAGCTATTAATGATCCCCATTAGCAACTATTGATTTTCCCAGGTTGCCCATTACCTATTCCTTTGTCTACACGACTGCTCTCTCTCTCAGGGCTCCATCTCCACCTATCAGTTACTTCTTCACCACCCCACCTCCATCCCAACTTTTTCCTACCTACAATCAGTTCAGAAAGAGTCACCAGACCCAAAACATTAACTCTACTTTCTCTTCACAGATGCTGCCATATCTGCTGAGTTTCTGCAGAATGAGAGGACATGGAATGACACATAATGTACAGCAAATAGCAGGCATAGATTGGTAACAGAGACTTAGATCAAAGGAGGGCAGGATTGGGCACTAAATATCCTGGGATGTCAAGCTATTCAGGAAAGAGAAGGAAGGAAGGAAAGGGGAGGGAAGAGCACATCGTTTAAGCATATATTACATGGCTGAAGTGAGAGAATTTTGTTTACTGGCTCACAATGTATGGTTAGGTCAGCATTTATTGCCCATAAATCATGTGTGCCCAGAGGTACATGTAGGTCAGACCCGGTATGGTTGATTTTTCCTTCCCTAAAGGACATTAGTGAATCAGACAGGGTCTTTTTTATTTCAAAAACAACAACTGACACTGTTTAATGGTTACTTTTAGTCCAGCTTTTTAATACAGTTCTTATTGAATTCAAATATCAAACAAAAAACCATGGTGGGATTCAAAGAACAAGAACAAAGAAAATTACAGCACAGGAAGAGGCCCTTTGGCCCTCCAAGCCTGCCATTGATCCACATCCTCTATTTAAACCTGTCACCTATTTTCTCAGGATCTGTATGTCTCCGCTCCCTACCCATTCATGTATCTATCTAGATATATCTTAAATGACGCTACCATGCCCGCCTCTACCAACTCCATCGGCAATGCGTTCCAGGCACCCACCGCCCTCTGTGTAAAGAACTTTTCACGCATATCTCCCTTAAACTTTTCCCCCTTACCTTGAACTCGTGACCCCATGTAATTGAGTTCCCACTCTGGGGAAAAAATGCCTTTTGCAATCAACCTCTCATGATTTTGTAGACCTCAATCAGGTCCCCCCTCAATCTTGGTTTTTGTTGTGAGAGTAATCCTAATCTACTCAACCTCTCTTCATTGCTAGCACCCTCCATTCCAGGCAATATCCTGCTGAACCTTCTCTGCACCATCTCCACAACATCCACATCCTTCTGGTAATGTGGTGACCAGAAGTGTACGCAGTATTCCAAGTGTGGCCGAACCAAAGTCCAACACAACTGTAACATGACCTGCCAACTCTTGTACTGAATACACCATCCAATGAAGGAAAGCATGCTATATGCCTTCCTGACCACTGCATCGACCTGCATTGCCACCTTCAGAGTATAATGGACCTGAACACCCAGATTTCTCTGTACATCAATGCTCCCCAGGGCTTTTACATTTACCGTATAGTTCACTCTTGAATTGGATCTTCCAGATGCATCACTTCGCATTTGCACGGATTGAACTCCATCTGCCATTTCTCTGTCCAACTCTCCAATCTATCTATATTTTGCTGCATTCTCTGACAGCCCCCTTCACTATCTGCTACTCCAACAATCTTAGTGTGATCTGCAAATTTGCTAATCAGGCAACCGATATCTTCCTCCAAATCACAAACAACAGTGCACCCAGCACCCCTGTGGAACACCATTGGTCACGGTTCTCCATTTTGAGAAACTCCCTTGCACTACTACTCTCTCTCCTGCTGCCCAGCCAGTTCTCTATCCATTTAGCCAGTACACCTTGGACCCTATGTGACTTCACTTTCTCCATCAGCCTACCATGGGGAATATCATACGCCTTACAGAAGTCCATGTATATGACATCCACAGCCCTTCCCTCATCAATCAACTTTGTCAGTTCCTCAAAGAATTCTATTAAGTTGGTAAAATATGACCTTCCCTGCATAAAACCAATGATAAGACCATTTCCTTCCAAAGAAAATACAAAGATTCAAACTCATGTGCCCAGAATCTCTGGGAATCATGCCCCAGCAATTTCTATTTTGGTTTTAGATTTCCTAGTATCCAAAGTTCTTTATTTTACTTTTCCTTTCATTCTGACTCTGGTGTTGTTCACATTGATTTTTAAACCAGGCTTTTGACAAGGCTCGACATGATAGATGAGTATAAAAAGCATAATGAAGACATTTGTACAGTTGTGTGGTTGACAGTGAAGAGGAAAGCTTTAGACTGCAGGAAGATGAAGATGATCTGGTCAGCAGAACAGAAGAGTAGAAAATAAAATACAATCCTGAGAAGTTATGTTATGGGAGGTGTAACAAGGCATGGGATTACATACTAAATGGGTATAGAATCTTGTGGAGGAACAGAGGGGTCGTGGGGTGTAGGCCCACAAATCCTTAAAAGGTAACAGGAAAGATCGATAAGGTAGCTAAGAAGCATACAGCATGCAATTCTTTATTATCTGAGGTGCAAGGAGGCAATGCTGGAATTATATAAAGCACTGGTTAGCTGGTGAGATTGGGGAGACACTGAATGAATACTTTTCTTCAGTATTTACTCAGGAACAGGGCATTGTCGTCGATGTGAATTAAAGCTTTCATTCTGGTCACCACATTGCAGGAGGGATGTGACAGGACAACATCAAGTTCAGGTGAAACGTATGAAAATGTTGCCAGGAGTTAAATTTTAGCTATGAACAAAGGTTCAATAGGCTGTGGTGTTTTTCTTTGAACAGAAGTGGTTGAGGGGTGACAATTGAGATGCATAAAATTGTTTGGGGTCTAGTCAGCACAAACAGTGAGAACATAATTATGTTAGCAGAAGGTCAAAATACAGTTGAAAATAAATGGTAGAAGAATTGATTAGATAGGATATCCTTTCAACCAGGTGATGGGGACTTGGATATCTATTTGAAAAGCTGTGACTTGCAGCACTAGCAAAATAGTGCAAACAGGTGCAATTAAGCCAAGTAGCTCATTGGCCAGCACAGATGAGTTGAAGGGCCTTCTCCTGTTGCAAACCTCCTCTAAGTTCTAGGGCTTCCATGTTGTTGTAAAACCTTTCTGCTCCTTATTTTCCATTTACAATAGTTCAGCCTAGTTTTCAAAGCCTTGACTAGCTTGTTGAATTGTTCCTAAAAGCGTCTTCATCGGTTCTAACCTCTGTTTAGGTGCAACCTACCTTCTTGAAAACCAGTCCCATTGTCCAAAGATTCAGAAACCATTCCTTGATTACCTTGAAACTATTAACACTGTGGGAGTTCCTTCATTGCAGTGACTCCAGAGGCTCACCAATGTCAATTATAGACAACCAGCGATGGCAATAAATGCTGATCTTGGAGTGCCCACACCCAAGAATAAATCAAATTAAACAAATGGGCATTCAGATCAGGTTTTACGTAGTGCTTTCACTGGTTTTAATTAAAAGTGAACTTTTTTTTAAGGTTCGAGGGGGATTGAAATGAATTTTTAAAAAAACTAAAATGAGTAAACTTATCTCAGTTGTTCCATATATACTGCAGCCTCAAGATGTAGTGAGACCAAACCAACAGTGAAATGTGAGAAAGGTACCTCCCTCTCTCCATAAAGTCTAGTCAGAAGTCACATGACACCAACAGATTTATTTAAAATCACAAGCTTTTGGACTGCTGCTCTTTCGTCAGATGACTTCTGGCTTTGTCCACGTCAGTTCAACACTGTCATCTTCAAATCATAAAGTACATATTTGAGAGACAGTGATAACTTACTGTGAATTATCTTCATTGTGTATCCTCTTCAGTTCCCTTATGTGTAAATTGCGTACTCGTTCCAACCGCTCTAGTTCTGCTTGTATCTCTGCCTCCTCCTAACGCAAGGAAAAAAAAGGTTAAGAAGGAAAGATCACAATCCAAATAAACTATGCCCAATGCAGACAGAACAATACATGTTGCACTGAACACAGCAACAAAACTCAAATGAAGCAATAAATAGACTTTAAAATAACTGCATTTTGAAATTTTCTAGTTAATTTGAAAGAGATAATGTTGATTTCGCCAACTATTTGCTGCACAACACTCAGCCAAAGTCAGTTAAGGAGAATCAATCCAACTGAAAACCCCTACATAAGGCATCAATAGAAGGCCCTTTCTTTAGAGTACCAGCAGCAAGAAGAACTGTCCCGACTGCAGCTTGGCAAACAGCACATTTGCAAACAAAATCAACGGGAAGAGGAGAAAAAAAGCTAGTTCATCCAGTCTGCCCCACAGAACAATGTCTGACCAAGACTGGTTCAGTCCAAGGTGTACCACAGCACTGAGCCAATTGGAGCAGGAAGTTCCATGCATTTTGTACCTAGTGAACTTAAGTAGTTAGCAGGAGTGATAGTTCTCTTCCAGCTGTGCTAGAAAGGATTTTCCATGTGGCAGCAGGAAGAGGAGGAGCAAGGTTAACTGCGGTGCTCGCTACATTCATCATTCAGACTCAGTTGTCACTTGATTGAAGTACCAGAGGATGCCAATACAAGGAGAACAGTGTTCCAGTAAAATACTGCTCTTATTGTTAGATGTTCTTAGTACTTTAAGGTGTCTTGGTGAGATCAGAACAAAACAATTGAACTGCACAGATTTTCAAACTTCTCTATTCCACAGAACCCTTAAACACAGAAAACACACACACTCTCCCAAAGGTCCATGTCCTGACTCCATAAAGCAACAAAACAAAATTGGCAGATTTCTCCATACACAAATATAAAAATCAGAACTGTTCATTGCAGTTTAATCTGGATTTAAATTTTTCTTCACAGGTGTTAGAAAGAGGAAAGAAACAGACTGAATCTATCTTTGAAGCAGTGACCCCCTTTTGGACCCCAGTTTGGAGTAGAACATAATCCTTTGGCACAGGTTGAAAGCTTAACAAACCTTCTTTAAATGGCCTAATCTTAGTTTGAAGATTTCTTCCTGTTCGTGGTATTCTGCTAAAGTCAAGCTGCAAAAATGAAAAACAAGTTAATAGATTTCTGCTGAGATTAATTCTGGCATCACAGATTACAGCACATCCTTGAGAATTTTATGTTGAAACATTTTCACTCAGGGTTTAAAAACTATTCAGGACCATTTACTTAGCAAACTTCAGGCTTGGTGAAATGCACTATGCCTCAAGATTTGGTCTAATTCAAAATAAACTGGAACAGAGGAACCTCGATTATCCAAAAGGGACCTCAAGGTGCTGATAGAAACATTACGTCAAAGATCTGTTT
This sequence comes from Chiloscyllium plagiosum, assembly GCF_004010195.1. Lineage (NCBI taxonomy): Eukaryota > Metazoa > Chordata > Chondrichthyes > Orectolobiformes > Hemiscylliidae > Chiloscyllium > Chiloscyllium plagiosum. The sequence continues at coordinate 36,820,638 of NC_057742.1, read as the reverse complement.
CAACCATGATTGCGTCTTTTGTTTACAGATACAATGATTAAAAACAAACTCGGCTCACTGAAAAGCTGCCAAGAACAGTCCGAGACAGTCCAGGCACCCTCTCTAAATGACTGACCTAACATTCTCTCTCTCTCTCTGTCCACCCACACTTTCCCTGGAGGTCCACACAGAGATACTTTAAATCCCCTTCCCCAACTAATCTCTCCTGCATCATCCTGTACAGGATAGAGGTGGAACCTATATAAAATTTCTATGTGCGTGTGCGCACACCCTTGCACTCTATTTGGAGGCAGCAGCAGTCTTACTGTTGGTGTATGGTCCGGCTGCTGAGGAAAGGGGGCGGGGCTGCGGACGGGTCTTAGATAGTGGGTGGGAATGAATGGGTGGGCAGGGTTGGGAGAGGAGTAGGGACAGCGGGGTTGGATGCAGGCAGGGGGGCGGGGTGGGCACGGATGGGGTTGGGGACGAGTGGAGCGGACTGGTGTGGGAGCAGATGGGGGCAGGGTGCAAAGGCGGGGTGGAGGCGGACGGGGTTGGGGGCAGGCACGAGGCGTGAGCGGACGGGTATCGGGGCGGGTGGGAGAGGACGGGGTTGGGGGTCGACGGGGAGTCGGGGTCTGGCGCACAGTGTGCTTTTGCCTAATCTCTTGAAAGGGGAGCAGACTTCACAGAAAACTCTGAGCCCCAGAGGAAATCAATTAGCCAAATAATCAATTATCCAAACGAAATAGTGCCTGCCCATCACGCTTGGATAATCGAGGTTCGTCTGTAGATGGTTCGTTATGCACGCAAGTTTCCGGTTTGCCTTCCACCTGAAAATCAGCACCTCTTGACAAGGTAGCACTCTCTCAGTGCATTAAAAAAACCCAAAGGTAGTTCCTCCACCAGCTGTGATTGCAGACAAAAAAACGTGGCTTGATCTCAAGTAATAACAGTATATTGAATGGCTACTTTTTACGTAAAACTCAATAAAGCTACACAATTCCTCCCAACTGTTTTGGAAAATATCACAATTCCCCATAAAGAAAGTGAATACAAAAGCACATCTGTATTCCTTGTTACTTGCCATATTCAAAAAGATATGATTACTTTTTAAACAGAAACCTAAAGGAAATACAATTTTAATGAATTAGATCAAGTTTGATGTGTAAATTACATTTTTTGATCTTCACTAGCAAACCAAGGCATTCCTTTTTAAAATTACCACGAATTGTATGTGGACAAGAAAGAAAGATTAAATCACCTTGTAAGTTCAATAACATCAACCATGAAAAGAATGTGATGACCCTCAATTACAAACACTATGTCGATATTTTTCTCTCAACAATAAATGTGAGTGTAGTATCCAGGGACTTCTGATAAAATTTCAAAACTAAAAAATGCTCAGTTGCTATTGGTAATTTCAAAGGATTTGATGTAAATTCATACCACATATGATAAGAATTTATAGCATAGAACAATTGAATGGAAGCTACCAGGTGCTACTGGAGTGCGAAGGAAAAGAAGAGAAAGGACAACAACCTTTCAAACATTGGTGGCTAATTTGACAGCAACATGACCAAGGCCATCTTGTCTTTCCAGGCAGAGATGGTGGCACAGAAGATGTAACAGAAAATTTATGACATGAGCAACATTTTCTAATTGCTTTGTTAGGAATTCTTCTTCATCAATTTTTGATGTAATTTTGAGGGGTTCATGCCATCTGGACAGTCTACTACTTAAATTAAATCTGTTATAAAAAACTTTCCCCACGAGGTCCCAAGGCACCTGCATGACAGGAGGTATGAACTCTAGTAAATATTCTTCATCAGGTGGCATCTGCCTATGGCAACTTTAGTGAACAAATTATTTTGTTGCAAATACAACTTAAATATCCAGGAATACTTCGTTTCAAAGCAGAATTCGGCCAACAGATGTTGCCAAGCATCCAAAGTGGCTCAATACAAGTTGCAAATGTTTTATGCCAATTTTCCAGGAATACAGGTAAAGATAGCTACAATTAGGTCTGTTATCAAATGCTGTCAAACTGATGCACTGTTCATTGGGACTCTGAAAAGCTGCTCATAAAATGACTGCCATTTCTTCCTTGCACATTTTTTCAACAGAGATGCAAAGATGAGAAACCAGGTCTGTTTTCAGCCCAGTTATGACTATTTATCCATTACCAAGGAACAGTGGTCACGAACATCCATTCCTTGTTGTCTTTTGTAACAGCAGACATATTTATAGGAGGAGGATTTCAAGACTAAGTGCAGACTCTGAAAGCCATCAGGTAAGTAGGACAAAGTCAGCAACACTGAAAGATGATTTAAAAAAGACCAGAAGGGCCAATTAATTGACTGTACAGCTGAATAGTCACTTTAAGATCAATTTGCTTGCAACCTGACTCACGTCTCGTTTTCTGCTCCGTTTGCTTTGTTCTTCCTCTGTTTTTGCTCATTATTTGTAGGTGGCATCTGACACATGGCTGCTGGTTTCCGTTTTGCTAACAGCTTCCTTTGTCGCTCAATCTCCTCTCGCTGGGTGTTTATCCGCTCCTGCTGTCTGCATAACAAATAAAAAATTAAAGTGGTGCAGAAGCAACTTGGAGGGAACACCATAGGCAAGGAAATTTTGGCAGGATTTGCTTAAATAATTCAACTCTGTTAACAAGTTTTAATGGACCAAACATGGTACATCTGCAACCAGCCTCAATTGCAGAGTCCTCCATCTTTCATGCCTCCATGCACTTGTAGACACACACACACAAACATGCTAGACATCATCAAGGAGTGTTCTCTTCACAGGCTAATTAGTAATCATCTTAAATTCAACATTTTCTTTGTTTTGGGGATTAAAATAAAATTATTTGGATATGAAATAGGAGGGATAATTAATAAGTTTGTAAATGACACCAAAATTGGAGGTGTAGTGGACAGTGAAGAAGTTTACCTCGGAGTACAACAGGATTTTGATCAGACAGGACAATGGGTTGAGGAGTGGCGGATGGATTTAATTTAGATAAATGTGAGGTGCTGCATTTTAGAAAGGCAAATCAGGGCAGGACTGATTACTGTAAGTTCCTGGAGAGTGTTGCTGAACAAAGAGATCTTGGAGTGTAGGTTCATAGTTCCTTGAAAGTGGAGTCTCAGGTAGATAAGAAAGTGAAGGTGGCATTTGGTATGGCTCCCTTTACTGGTCAGCGCATTGAGTATAGGAGTTGGGAAGTCATGTTGCTGCTGTACAGGGCACTGGTTTGGCCACTTCTGGAAAATTGTGTGTAATTCTGTCTCCCTCCTATAGGAAGGATGTTGTGAAATCTGAAAGGTTTCAAAAAAGATTTATAAGGATGTTACCAGGGTTGAAAGGTTTGAGCTATAGGGAAAGGTTCGGTAGGCTGGGGCTGTTTTTTCTGGAACGTCAGAGGTTGAAGGGTGATCTTATAAAGGTTTATAAAATCATGAGGGGCATGGATAGGGTAAATATACAAGGTATTTTCCTTGGAGTGGGAAAGTCCAGAACTAGAGGGAATAAGTATACGGTGAGAGAGGGTAGATTTTAAAGGAACGTAAGGGGTGACTTTTTCACGCAAGGGTGGTGCGTGCATGGAATGAGCTGCCAGAGGATGTGGTAGAGGCAGGTACAATTACAACATTTAAAAGACATCTGGATGGGTACATGAATAGGAAGGGTTCAGAGGAATATGGGCCAGGTGCCGGCAGGTGGGACTAGATTGGGTTGGGATATCTGGTCGGCATGGACGGGTTGGACCAAAGGATCTGTTTCCATGCTGTACATCTCTATGACGCTATGGTTGGCATGGACAAGCTGGACCAAAAGGTCTGTATCCGTGCCGTATACCTCAATGACTTTAAAATGGAACAGAAGAACAAAATAATATGTATATTCTTACAGGGCAATGAGATTTTTAAAAATCTGATTATGGGATGTGTCATTATTGGCACGACGAGGATTTTTGTCCATACCCAATTTCCTTTGAAAAGGTAATGGTGATAAGCTACCTTTGAACTACTACAGTCCACTTGGTGTACACACATCCACAGTATTTGTTTTGGAAGAAACATCCAGGATTTTGACCCAACAATGGAAGAATGGCGTTATAGTTTCAAATCAGGATGATTGGTGGTGTTGCCTTCAATCTGCTGCCCTTGCTCTTCTCAGTGGCACAGGTTACAGGTTTGGGTGTTGCTGTTACAGAGTCAGTGTTATACAGCACGGAAACAGACCCTTTGGTCCAACTCGTTCATGCCGACCAGATATCCTAAGTTAACCTTGTACCATTGCCAGTATTTGTTCCATATCCCTCTAAACGCTTCCTATTCGTATATCCATCCTTTAAATGATGTAATTGTACCAGCCTCCGCCACTCCCTCTGGCAGCTTGTTCTATATATGCACCTACCTGTGTGAAAAAGTTGCCCCTTTACATTCCTTTTAAATATTTCCCCTCTCACCTTAAACTTATGCACTCTAGTTTTGGACTAGCCTACCCTGGGAAAAAGATTTTAAAAATTACACAACACTAGGTTATAGTCCAACAGGTTTAACTGGAAGCACTAGCTTTCGGAGCGCTACTCCTTCATCAGGTGATTGTGGAGCACACAATTGTAGGACACAGAATTTATAGCAAATGTTTACAGTGTGATGTAACTGAAACTATACATTGAAAAATACCTTGATTGTTTAAGTCTCTCACCTGTTAGAATGATCACATTAGTTTCACTTCTTTCATATGTAAATCACAAAACCTTTTTTCAAAAGTTACATTCTCAAGTGAACTTTAACAATTGGTGTCAGCCCAGATAATGTGTTAAAGGTGTTAGCCCCCTGTGTGCTGCAGTCTGTGCCAAAATGTTTAGATTGATTCTAATCTAAAAAATGAATTAACAGAATCTTACATGGATTCATGTGGTTTCTGAACAAAGTACAATGTAACTGTGTGTGTGTGGGGAGTGGGGAGTTGAGAGTGTCTGTGAGAGAGTGTATGTGTGGGTGTGCCCGCGTGTGTGTGAGTGTAAAGGGGTCTAAGTCTGTGAGAGGGTGCATGTGTGAATGTGTGTGTCTGTAGGAGTGTGCATGGGTCTGTAGGAGTGTGCGTGTATCTGTGGGAGTGTACTAATGGTAAAGGCAATGAATATTTAAATGTGGAGCACTAATCAAGCAGGCAGCTTTTACTTAGATGAGATTGAGCTGGAGTGTTATTGAAGCTGCACTCATCAAGCCAAGTGGGGGAGCATTCAATCATACTGACGACTTGTATCAACAACCTTTCGAGAGTAGGTTGTGAGTTACTTGACACAGGTTACGTAGGCTCCGACCTGTTCTTCCCACCGCAAAATTTATATGCCCTTCCAGTTAAGTTCCAAATCAATTATTACTTCCACCAAGTTGAAAGTGGGAGCAACAGGCCAGGGTTTGTTCAAGCTTATCAGCTGCTGATCCAGAAAATGTGGGATTGTGTGGCAATGGGAATCCAATTTCTACCTGCAATTGATGCTAGTATGTTTCTTCTTTAGATCCTTCATCTAAAAAGGTTTATTTATTTCCGTTCTGCTCTAACTCAGTGAGTTATTTTATTTTATCAGTCAACCCTCTTCCCTACTCGTTGTAATTTTCTGGTGTCCTTTATAAGTCTCCTTCTTATATCTGTATTTCTGCAACTTGCCTTTCTTACTCGTCCTCTGATGACTTCGGTGATTATTCATGGAAGGATTACATGCCTTTGAGGACTTATTGACAGTACAATTTTACTGCATATCTTCTTTTTAGAAACCATTCAGCTCTCGGTACAAGATGTTAATACATCAAAATACCAAAAACATGATTGCTCAATTTCCTTCCTCACCACAGTCTTATCTGTCCAGTGGAATATCATTGGCTGCAGACTTTTAATACTTGAACAAAATGCCAAACATAATATTATTCTTCAGCTCTCAATAGGAAATCACTACACAGCAGATTCTACATATTCTGTAGTGCACACCTGACTTTCAAGGCAAAGTGAGGACTGCAGATGCTGGAAATCAGAGTCTAGATTAGAGTGGTGCTGGAAAAGCACAGCAAGTCAGGCAGAGGAGATGACCTGGGGGGTTGCAGTGAGAGAGAGACTCACTGAGATTCTTGTGGAGAGAGGAGGAAAGGATGCCAACCTTGAAGAAGTTCTCCTCTGCCACCTTCTCCCCAGCCTCACCCCCCTCCCTTATCTCTCCACCCTGGAGACTCCCTGCCTTCATTCCTGATGAAGGGGCCTGATGAAGTATGTTGCCTGACCTACAGTGCTTTTCCAGCACCACTCTAATCTACACCTGACTTTCAGCCTATTCTAATGAAGAAAATCAAGTGGGCCCCAAGAAAGGGTGGTCAAACACATCACTGAGGCGGGGAAGGTGAAAATCACTACCATGTTGGGATAAGCTGCGTGAGGGTATGAAGCAGGAACATTAATGGAATACTATGTGCCCATTTATAGTAAATCAGAAGGGAAACAGACCCTTCAGTCCAACCCGACATCTCAATCTAATGCATTTGCCAGCACTTAGCCCACTTCCATCTAAGTCCTTCCTATTCATATTCCAGCAGCTAATTCCATACACACACCACCTTGTGTGTGTAAAACGTTACTCTGCAGGTCTCTTTTTAACCTTTCCCCTCTCACTTTAAATCTATACCCTCTAGTTTTGGGCTCCCCCACTCAAGGAAAAAAAAAGACTATAGAACCCGACCCTATTTCTGCATTTCCATATATTGCTAGTCAGAGCTCTCAGTGGTCAGTACTTACTTAATAAGATTCTGAAATGCGTAGCCATCTGTCCATTGCTCAGTGAATGAAGCTCCATGCCGCACCGTAGTGAAGTGCCCAAGTCGCAGACGGTCCTGCATACTTTTGTCTCGACAGGCGAGCTTCTCCTGTTTTGACTAAATATTTTTTTAAAAAGCAATGGATTAAAAAAACTACATATTAAATTGCTAACTCTTCATCCACTGAATTGCTGTGCTCACAAAGAATGACATCCTAGGATCACAAAACTAGAAAGGCTGAAGAAACCAAGACCACTGTACACCCATTTATCTAAATATTCTCTTACTTCTCTTTCCTTTGTCTTCCAAAGTTTCCCCAAAATAGTGACATCCTGTGACTGACATTACTGATTGTGGAAAGAATATTGAACCAGACACTCAGCATCTTGTCCCCTTTTGACAATATACCCACCATCAACAGTCCACAAGCAAGTCGACTGGGAAAAATAACACTCAACATCCCATTACTTTGGCATGCTTTCAAAATGCCACCACATTGAATCTGACAAAATAACTGATTTAAGAATATAGAAAATAATTTGCGAAGTTCTGCCTCAATGTCACTATCTGAGTTGAGCATTCAAATCGACTGTCTCCTTGGGAAATGGAGGTGAATCTTATATTGTGAGTCAACTACATGAATGAGACAGCATTAAAACAAATGGCTCTCCAGACAGATACCATTCACAATCGTTCTAGCTGCTGATCAACATACCCAATAAAATGGAGGCATTCCAAACCAAAATGTAAATGTATTCATTGTTAGTAGAATATAATAAACACATTATAATAAATTACATTAAATCCCTAAGCAATTAAAATAGGAATTCTATTGAGTGTTTCTTATTATTTCATCCCAGTTATTGTATTTATGAGGTGGCAACCAATCGAATTTAGGGGAGAAGGCAAGAGATCACTCCTGTATGGTACGGGGACTGATTAAAAATACTCAAAATCTGCAAGAATAATTTAAACTGGATGAAAAAAAAATGCAACAAAATTCTTTTTTAAAAATTCATTTATAGGAAGTGAACAATGCTGACTGGGCCAGCATTTATTAATCATCCCTCGTTGCCCTTGAAAATATGGTAAGCTGCCTTCTTGAACTTCTGCATTTCATTTGTTGTAGGTTGACCTATGTTGCAGTTAGGGTGATAGTTATAGGGTTTTGACCCAGCAACACTTATGGAACAGCAATACATTTCAATTTCAGGGTGGCGAGTGGGTTGGAAGGGTGATGCATAAAATGTTGGTGTTCCCATATATCTGCTGTCCTTATCCTAGATGACAGTGGTCATGGGTTTGAAAGGTGCTGCAGAAACAGCTTTAGTGCATTTCTCCAGTGCATCTTGCAGACCACTGCTACTGGGGGTCAGTTGTAGTTGGTGTGAATAGTTATGGGTATGGAGCCAGTCAAATGGGCTGCTTTGACCTGGATGATACCAAGCTTCTTGAATGCCATTGGAGCTGCACTCAATCAGGCAAGTGGGAAATGTTCCACCACACTCCTGACTTGTGCCTTTATTGAATAGCCTTTAAGGAGTCAGACGCTAAGTGACTTACTACAAATTTCCTAGCTTCTGACGTGCGTTTGTAACTACAGCATTTATATAGCTAGTTCAGTCGAGTTCCTGGTCAATGGTAATTCCCAGGATGTTGATAGTAGGAGTATTCTGTGAATTGACAATCAATACGCAAGAGGATGGTACTGAATGCACTTTCTATTTTACACAACAAGACTAGCCTCCACTCTTTCCTTCTTGTCCTCAGGGACTACAGTGGGGCCATTGCAAGAAACCAAGAATTAAAAGACTTGTGTTAAAGCCAATGGAGTACTTTTAGGAAAAGCTTGGCAACCAATTTGTGAAGAGCAAGAAGTCACAAAAAGCAATGTGATAATGACTTGAAAACCTCTTTCTCACGGATGGCAGCTAAGAAATAATCATTGGCCAGGATACATTGACAAACTGTCTGCACTACTTGAAAATACTGCCATGGGATCTTTTGTATCTGTGTGAGACAGCAGACAGGCCATCATTTTAATGTTTGTTGACATTGAAAAAGAGTCTAGTAGAGAGTGAGACCTTGCTCGATACCACACTGGTGGGAAAGCAGATGCTGCTAAAACAAAGTCAATCAAAAATTTTCATGAAACCAAGTTCTGTTCTTCAAAACATGAAAGTTCGCTCCACAAAGAATTCTACCAAGAATTTCCAGTGGATCAGTCCTTTGAAGGTTAGCATCTCAAATTAATGTCCATAATACCTTTTCTATTAGTAGCTTTTTACTCATCGTCACACATTTATTTAACCGTTCTTTGTATCTTTCAAGCATTTTCTGTTGCTCATCTATTTGTCTTCTTAAATCACAATTCGTCTGAAAGAGAAAGAAAGAAAATCAATGACCTACTGCATTTAAAACAAAGTACAACAGCTTCTATCATTATTGACGATACCAACACTGCCTTTAAGTTTAATGACAAATAAAGAGCACGTCTAACATATTTCACTGCAATTTAAAACATTTAATTTTGTTGGTGAAAGAGTCATAGGGGAAAAAAACATTGCTGTCCTTTAATTGCACCCTCCTAGCTTACAGATGCCCTATTGGGAAAGTTAAAAACAGAGAGTGTACTGCAGTTGAAATATTGTGTTTGGGCATATATTACTGCAATACCTTCAACAGTCCATTCTTTTTAAGTAGGTTAACTAAAAAAAGAAAATAAAATCAGAAACTCCAATCCCGTGCTGCGCATAGACAAGTTCTGAATCACTGAGTGACAGAAATAGTTTCCACATTAATAACTGAAAAACTCTCACAACTTTCCACACAGTTAAGCTCATTAGCTTGTGGGATATAAATGCACAGAAGTCACCGTAATTTCTTTACTAACAAAAGGGAGTTGTTGGGATGCAGCAGTGATGCTGTCCTTGCAGCTTCTTATCCAGTCTAACCTGAGATAATGGTTTCTTTGCTCAAGCTGGCTAGAAGCATACTGCAAATGTTTAAAATATTGGACCACCCCAACTTGGCCCTCAGCAAAAAGTAGACAAAAGCTGGCACGGGGAGAGTTGGAAATCTCACTTGGAGATCACTGTGGATGACTCATGAAGTGGAAAAAAGTGTCATTAGACTTTGCAACACAGGTATGCAGTTTTGAAAAGGAAGATACTGATGCAAGGGGAGCTTTACTTGGAGGGTGCTTTTACTGGGAAGTTGCTTGATAGTTCTCCACATTACTCAGGAATATGCACATTCTGACTCACCAAATATCAATCTTTCATGATCAGTAGTTCTTTTCCTGCCCTTTTTTTTGAAAAGATGTGCAACTAACCAAGACTGTAAAATGCTTTCTGCTTCTGATGGTAGTGAAGATAATCAATTATAAAATTCACCAAATGTCACTTTGAGGAACATTAGAACTACCAGAGAAGTAAAAACAACTGAAGATACATCTAAATTAAAAATAAATGCTTCTCCACCTCAAAGATAAATGTCAAGTTTTCCAAAATCATCACAACTGCCTTTAAATGGAAGATTTCCTGACAACAACCCCTAAAGAGATTCCTAATCATGTTTTACAGAAGTTGTGCATGTTTTTGAAGATTAGGTATTTGATCAGCTGAGGAAGTGGGCTGAAAAATGGCAAATGGATAATTGTGATGTCTTGCATTTTGGAAAGTTAAATCAAGGTAGGAATTTTATGGTGAAAGGTAGGCCTTAAGGAGTGTAGTGGGATGGAGGTATCTTGGAGGTCAGGTTCACAGTTCCCTCCAAGTGGAGTCACAGGTAGATAGGGCAGTGAAGAAGGCTTTTGGCACACTGGCCTTCATCAGTCAGGGCAAGGAGTATAGAAGTTGTGTAGTTATGTTGGAGTTGTACAAGACATTGGTGAGGCCGCACTTGGAGTATTGTGTTCAGTTTTGGTCACCTTGCTAAAGGAAGTTAGATGGAGAGGTCAGACAAGCTAGGCAAGGACTTTTTTCTTTAGAGAATAAGAGACTGAGGGGGGATTTTATAGAAGCGTACATGATCATGGCAAACATAGTTAGGGTAAACACACTCAATCTTTTTCCCCCCCAGAGTTGGGGAATCGAAGACTAGAGGGCATCAATTTAAGGTTAGAGGGGAATGAATAAAAGAGAATCTGAGGAGCAACTTTTTGTACACAGAGGGTGGTATGCATATGGGATGAGCTGCCAGCATAAGTGGTTGGGGCAAGTAGATTAACAACATTTAAAAAGCATTTGGACAATTACACGGGTAGGAAAGGATTAGAAGGCTATGGGCCAAATGCAGAGAAATGTGTTTAGCGTGAACGGACATTTTGGCCAGCATGGACCAGTTTGGGTCAAAGAGCCTGTCTGTGATGTAGGACTCTAACTATGACAGAAAACAGGTGAAATCATTCACTGAATGGTACTGACAAACATATGACTATTCCCCCATTTCAGATCATAGATAACATTAGATTAGATTTTTTTAGATTACATTACAGTGTGGAAACAGGCCCTTCGGCCCAACAAGTCCACACCG
>NC_057742.1:36805137-36809205 GCF_004010195.1 Chiloscyllium plagiosum | reverse complement strand
GAGTCGGGAATTGAACCCGGGTCTCCGGTGCTGTGAGGCAGCAGTGCTAACCACTGTGCCACCGTGCCGCCCAAGGAGCAGCTTGGGCAGTAAAGCAAGTCGAGAAGAACCATTTTCACAAAGATATACATCTCAGCGTATCAAATTATCTCAGTTAACATAATACTAAGCTACCCAACACAAGCGGTTTTACATAATATTTACAGCTTGTACTTGTGTTCAGGTTCCAACAGGATGTATTTTCACCTGCTGTGTTAATATCGGCCACGTACTTTATCCCAATTCGGAGTTGAAGGGGCACACTTCGACTGCCAACACGCTCAATTTCTTTTGGCATGCAGCCAGGAGGCAGTGCATTACACGTTAGCTCAAACAAAGAGAGTTCACGGGCAGAGTGCACAGTGCTTAGAACAGTCGCACCATTCATGATTCATTTGCAAATTCAGTTCTCCAGCTGTTACTAGCCTTGCATCTTTCCCAACTTCAGACTAGACTATTTCCATAAGTTACTATATACACTGATGTGGTTGGCAAGAGTATGCACTGCTGAAACAAAATGCTAGAAAGACGCAGACTCTTTCCAGTTCGATTTTGTCACTAGGGACATTTTCTTGCATTCCAGTATATTTTCTTTCACAGGATAAAAGAATCCACAAATAAAATCACCCTTTGGACTGAAGTCAGCTTCATTTCCAATTTGAAAGGGCAGCTCATTTCACAAACAGGACACGTCAGGACTGGCCTGCACAACAACAGGCTTCTTTCTGTCTCCAAGCTCACGTGGCTGTATAACATGTTGGGAAATGGTCCATTTTCCCTTTACTGCCTGGTAGACACACACTTCAGTTTTAAGGTCATTTTAAAGAAAAAGACAATTATGACATGGGGAGCTGTTGCTTTCTAAGATATGGACACACACACAGACACCCCCACCCACCCCAAAATGTTACTTCAATCTGATATTTCAAGAGATTTACTTTAGCTGCACAACAGTCAGACTAAAATCATGAAAGCCCATGTTTGTCTGGAATCACCTGCTTTTCAAAAGTCTAAATTAGATTCTGCAATAATGCTGATTTGCATTCAATTTGGTTTTTAAAAACCAATCTCCTTCTGAGAGTTTAAACTAATCCTTTACAAGGATTTGAATGATTCAATAATTTACAACTCAAACGACAAAACAGGAATTTAGTGAAAATGACATCTTAACATTATGACAATTTGGACAAAAAATCTGGAATAAAACAACCTACTTTACAGCAATAATTATGAAGCATTTCTACCATTAAATCCATGAAAAAAAAATCAGGCTTGTGTCTCCTTTTTTACTAATCTCAAACACAATATCACCCATAATTAAGTAGACAATTTATGACTAGATCAGAATTAGAATTTAAAAATTAGAAACATAGGAATGTATCAGATTGAAGACCACTGCAGTTCACCTCCAGTATGAGAAACTATTCCTGTAGTTATTTGTTTCACTACAGACTAGGGCAACATGACGGTGCAGCAAACAACTTTTCACAATAGAGTCAGAGCTCCTGGAATGGTAATGAAACAATCAATACAACGTTTGCCAAACAAAGCAACAAGTCTACAAGTGAATTAAAAGACACATTCTGCATCAAACAGGCACAGGCAGAATAGTAAACGTCAACAGAAACAGATGTAACCTAAAGAAAGATGATCATCGCATGAATAAGTGTCAGTGACTCTGCCTGTGGTGGGCACGACACACAAGAGACCCGATTTAAAAAGTTATTATTTTCAACACCATTTGTTGCCAGACTTCTGTGAAGATGACTGCATTTCACCTTAACCAAGACTGATACAAGAACACAATTCTTGAACACAGATTATGTAATTAAATAGATAAAGCCTGAAAATATCATCCTTAAAAAAAACATGAGAACACAACAAACAGGAGGATGAGCACACATAACCCATCATCCTGTCCTTCCAATCAATATAATCATGGCCATTCTACGTATTGGTTAGATTAGATTACTTAGTGTGGAAACAGGCCCTTCAGCCCAACAAGTCCACACTGACCCTCCGAAGAGCAACCTACCCAAACCCATTCCCCTACATTTGCCCCTTCACCAAACACTACGGGCAATTTAGCATGGCCAATTCACCTACCCTGCACATTTTTGGACTGAGAGAGGAAACTGGAGCACCCAGAAGAAACCCATGCAAACACGGGAAGAATGTCTGTGTGAAGTTTGCACAGTCGCCTGAGGTGGGAATTGAACCCGGGTCTCTGGTGCTGTGAGGCAGCAGTGCTAACCACTGTGCCACCGTGCCGCCCAAACTGCTAACCACTGTGCCACCGTATTCATATCCACTTGCCTGCCCTCTTCTCAAATTTACTCACCATGCCGCCCAAACTGCTAACCACTGTGCCACCATGCCGCCCAAACTGCTAACCACTGTGCCACCATGCCACCCAAACTGCTAACCACTGTGCCACCATGCCGCCCAAACTGCTAACCACTGTGCCACCGTATTCATATCCACTTGCCTGCCCTCTTCTCAAATTTACTGACACCAAAGATCTTTGCACTCCAACCTTAAACATGCAACCTGTGAAAACAATCTCTAAGTATACAACAATCCTTTCATCCCAGGAACCTGTTTAGTGGCCTGTTGCTGTACGTCTTCAATTCAAGTATATCCTTCCTTAAATATGGAAACCAAAATGGTATATAATATTCCAGATGTGATCTCACCAAAGGCCTGTACAATACTAAGGCTTTATTTGTGTACTCCAATCTTTTGCAATAAAAGCTAACATGCTATCCATCTCTTTCTATCTGCACGTCCACTTTCTCTGTTTTTTGTTCATGCACACTCAAATCTCTAAGTAACATTTACAACTTTCATAGCTTTTAAAGAATACGCTGCTTTTCAATTCTTATAACAATCAGTCCTCACTACTCCTTACCTTTCCATTTAGCTTTGTATCATCAGTAAACTTAGATATATTACCCTCTGTTGCCTTTGACCAAGTCACTAATACATATTGTAAATAGCTGAATTCCCAGCACTGATCCTTGCAGCACTCCACTATTCACTACCTGCCAACTTGAAAATGCCATATTTAAGCCTATTCTCTATTTCCAGTCCCTTAACCAAACCTCTAACTGTGGTAATCTATTGCAGAATCCAGAAGAATAAATCTCTCTCTCTTCCGGGCATGGACTACTCACTGAAAAACTATTCCACAAGAGCCACAGCCTTCCAGAGCCTCGTCCATTTGAACACCGTTCAATATAGTTTAGTCAGGAAGTGTTGATAAATATTTGACCAAGACAAGACATCCCAGTTGCTGTTGCTAGACAACGTACATCTTTCAGCTTAAGGTTCCTGGATATCCGTCAGCTGTGAAACTCTTGGGTAATTTTCTCTCCTAATTTCATGGTAGGAACAATGCAACTTCCGGTCTTTAGACATGTGCCCCAAGTTAAAGATGATCAAAAATAATACTCGGAACATGGAAGAAACACAAAACCACAAATATTTTCTCTTCCCATCTAATTCTGGCAAAAAGCAATTCAACCATGGAACTGACAGGCAAATTGGAATCAGTATTGGCTACATGAAATGTAATACCTTTTTTGGTGCTGCAGAAAATGAACTACAGTATATTTTATCCAAAGGTTGTGTGCTTATAAAAACAAAACTCTCAACCCTTTGTGATTAGATGCTGGATTATTTAAAAATGATTTATATTATTTATGCTGTATTCACGGATTCTTGTGCATTGTTACATCAACAACTATAATTGTTGTTAGACTGGATAAATAAGCCTATATGTATATTATTCTTGCTTCAATAGAATGAGAAAATATGGCCTTTATCTTACGCACTCTTTACCCCTGGGTTCACTATTGTGTACATTGTGAGCTGAAAATGTGTTGCTGGAAAAGCGCAGCAGGTCAGGCAGCATCCAAGGAACAGGAGAATCGACGTTTTGGGCATAAGCCCTTCTTCAGGAATGAGGAAAGTGTGTCCAGCAGGCTAAGATAAAAGGTAGGGAGGAGGGACTTGGGGGAGGGGCGT
>NC_057742.1:36796353-36802701 GCF_004010195.1 Chiloscyllium plagiosum | reverse complement strand
GGGCGGGGTTAGACGTGGTGACGGATACGGCGTATGGGCGGGGTTAGACGTGGTGACGGATACGGCGTATGGGCGGGGTTAGACGTGGTGACGGATACGGCGTATGGGCGGGGTTAGACGTGGTGACGGATACGGCGTATGGGCGGGGTTAGACGTGGTGACGGATACGGCGTATGGGCGGGGTTAGACGTGGTGACGGATACGGCGTATGGGCGGGGTTAGACGTGGTGACGGATACGGCGTATGGGCGGGGTTAGACGTGGTGACGGATACGGCGTATGGGCGGGGTTAGACGTGGTGACGGATACGGCGTATGGGCGGGGTTAGACGTGGTGACGGATACGGCGTATGGGCGGGGTTAGACGTGGTGACGGATACGGCGTATGGGCGGGGTTAGACGTGGTGACGGAGAACGGGTTGGGGGCGGAGACATGCGGCGTTGTGGTCGTGCAGGTTGGTGATGTCACTGGGGGCGGAAGTGAGCGCAAGGATTCAGGCTTTAACCATTAGGGCTATCGAATATGCAATCTAACCATGAATATGGAAAACTATTGCAAATAAGCCAAAAACTACAGCAGCATCATTTCAACAAACAGAATGCAAACAACTGCAACTCTGTTTGATAAAGTCTATCACACAAATTATAATACTAGCATTATTTTAGAGACACTCTGCTGGTGGATGTTCCTGAGTCTAGTGCCATCTGGTGGAATTGAAGAACAAAACAATGTCTTTGGAAAATCCAGTCTACACAAAGCAGGCCACCTACTAAAAAAGAAATCCAAATCTATCCTTAAGAAATGTCTATAAAATCACTACTTAGTTCAACCAGAATTTTTAAAATGTATGCTTGCATAACCTGCTTCTCTGCCATTACCACAAAAAAAAATCAGCTTAACCTCTCACTATTGTATTTCTTTTAAAGTAGTTTAAAAAAATATACTTCACTGAACAAGCCCTATAAAAGTAAACTATTTAAATCATTCCCATTCTGGTAGTTTGGGTGCCTCCTGGATGCTTATAAAAATGAAATGTATTAGTCCCCTTTTCTATCTCACTCACAGAACAAATCCAACATCAGTTTTTCATCAATATTGCCATCAAACAGCTTCCCCACCAGGGAACATTTTTTTACTGGGCAGTCTGTTCTGTAGTACTAGGTCACTGCCTACTCAGTCACAAACTGGAGCTGAAATTCTGTGCAGCACCAAGTTCGAAAACCTTCTATCACCAGATGCCCAAAGACGTTACTCAGTCGTACTTAAAAAAAAACTCAAATCTCAATTTCTGAAGAATTGGCTCACATCTACTCTATGAGGGAAATTAATGGACTTGAAAAGCCTGTGGTAGCCACACACATTCTCTCTATGCCTGCAGGGCATATAATGCCAGCCACATAAGTTAAATCAGCACTGCAAGCCCATTCAAAACATTGCACTGCGACTCGTTGGTTAGATGCTAGAACAACAAAAACATGTTTTGGCAAAATATGCTGAACAGAATTCCAACAGGGAACTCTTTTTGGCAGCCACTTGCAGAGCAATACTATTAGATCTATGTGCCGAATTAAAGCTGGGAGATTTTGTGGTTCAAAACGTTTTGCAATAGAAAAGCACAAAAAAAAACACAAGACAATTTCAGTAGTTTTTGCATGAAACGCATTCGATACAAATCATAGCAAGCCAAAACGTAAAACAATTAAGTTGGAGTCAACCATATGGATTAAAGTGTGGCTGTTTCAACGCAAGGGGTATCAGGAATAAGGGTGATGAACTTAAGAGCATGGTCCAGTACTTGGAACTACAATGTTGTGACCATAACGGAGACATGGATTTCACAGGGGCAGGAATGGTTGTTGGATGTTCCAGGGTTTAGATCTTTTAAAAAGAACAGTGATGAAGGTAAAATAGGTGGGTGAGTAGCATTGTTCGTTACAGAGTGCATCACAGCTGCAGAAAAGGAGGTTGTTGAGGAGGGTGTGTCTACTGAATCAGTATGGGTGGAAGTCAGTAACAGGAAAGCAGCAGCCACTTTATTGGGTGTTTTCTATTGACCCCCTCCCAATAGCAGTAGAGAGATGGAAGAACAGATTGGACAGCAGATCTTGGAAAGATGCAGATGTAACAGCACTGTTGTTATGGGTGTCTTCAACTTTTCCAATATTGATTGGAACCTCCTTAGTGCAGATGGTCTGGATGGAGCGGATGGTCTGGAGGTGTATCCAGGAAGTATTCCTGACTCAATATGTAGATAGAGCGACTTGCGGGGCAGCATCTTGGATTTAGCAACGAGCCAGGCCAGGTGTCAGATCTCAGTGGGAGGGCATTTTAGCGACAGTCACCACAACTGCCTCACCTTTACCATAGCCTTGGAGGGGGATAGGAACAGCCAGTATGGGAAGATATTTAATTGGAGGAGGGAAAATCATACTGCTATTAGACAGGAGCTGTGGAGTATACATTGGGAACAATTATTCTATGGAAAATGTACAACAAATGTGGAGGCTGTTGGGAAAGTTGGATAACTTTGTCCCACCAAGACAGGCAACAAGAGAAGAGGAGCTTCTCGTCAAGAGGAAAAAGGAAGCTTACTTTAAGTTGAGGAAGCAACGATATGGCACAGCTTTAGAGGAATACTGGGTAGCTAGGATAAAATTCAAAATGGATTGAGGAGAGCTAGGAGGGGGAATGAAAAAGCTTAGTGGGAAGGATGAGGGAAAACCCAAAGGCCTCCTGCACTTAATGTGAGGAGTAACAGCATGATTAGAGAAAGGGTAGGGCCAATCAGGGATAGTGGAAGAACTTGTGCCTGGAGTGTGAAGAGGTAGGGGAGGCCCGAAATGAGTTTTTTGCTTCAGTAATCACGAGAGAGAGGGACCTTGTTGATAGTGAGAACACCGTGGACCAGGTTAATAGGTTTGAACAAATTGATATTAAGGAAGTGGATGTGCTGGAAATTCTGGGAAGCATCAAGATAGATAAGGCCCCAGGGCCAGGCCAGATATATCCAAAGTTACTACGGGAAGCTAGAAATGAGACTGCTGTGCCTCTGGTGATGATCATTGCAACCTCACTCTCCATGAGAGCAGTACCAGATGATTAGAGGGAGATGAATGTTATGCCTTTGTCAAGAAAGGGAATAGAGAAATCCCTGGGAATTACAGACTTATGTCTGTGGCAAACAAGGTACTGGAAAGGATTCCAAGAGATAGGATTTATGATTATTTGGAAAAACATAGTTTGATTAAAGATAGTATGGCTTTGTGAGGGGCAAGTCATGCCTTACATACCTTACTGAGTTCTTTGAGGATGTGACAAGACAAGTTGATGAAGGGCGAGCAGTGGATGTGGTGTGTATGGATTTCAGTAAGGCATTTGATAAGGCTCCCATGGTAGGCTCATTCAGAAAGTTAGGAGGTACGGGATACAGGGAAATTTGGCTGTCTGATTACAGAATTGGCTGGCCAAAAGACAACAGCGAGTGGTAGTGGATGGAAAGCATTCTGACTGTTGGTTAGTGACTAGTGGTGGTCGCAGGGATCTGTTCTTGGGCCTCTGCTCCTCGTAGTTTTTTATAAATGACTTGGATAAAGTAGTGGAAGGATGGATTAATAAGTTTGCCAATGACATAAAGGTCGGTACTGTTGTATATAGTGTCGAGGGCTGTTGCAGTCTACAACACGACATTAACAGGATACAGAGCTGGGTTGAGAAGTGGCAGATGGAGTTCAGCCTGGATAAATGCGAAGTTATTTATTTTGGAAGGTTGCATTTGCATGCTGAATACACAGTTAAAGACAAGATTCTTGGCAGTGTGGAAGAATAGCAGAAATCTTGGGGTCCACAAACACAGATCCCTCAAAGTTGTCACACAAGTTGATAGGGTTGTGAAGAAGGCGTATGGTGTTTTGGCTTTCATTAACAGAGGGATTGAGTTTAAGAGTTGCGAGGTTTTGCTGAAGCTCTATAAACCCCTGGTTAGACCACACATGGAATACTGTGTCCAGTTCTGGTTGCCTCATCATAAGAAGGATGTACATGCTTTAGAGACGGTGCAGAGGAGATTTACCAGGATGCTGCCTAGATTGGAAGGCTTGTCTTATGAAGAGAGGTTGAGTGAGCTAGGGATTTTCACACTGGCAAGAAGGAGGAAGAGAGATGACTTGATAGAGGTGTGCAAGGTAATGAGAGGCATTGATTGAGTAGATAGCCAGAGATTTTTCTCCAGGGCAGAAATGGCTGTTATGAGTGGTCATAGTTTTAAGGTGACTGGAGGAAGGTGTAGGGGAGATATCAGAGGTAGGTTCATTACACAGAGAGTGGTGGGTGCGTGGAATGCACTTCAAGTGGTGGTAATAGAGTCAGAGACATGAGGGACATTTAAGTGACTGCTGGACAAGCACATGGATGGCAGTAAATTGAGGGGTGTGTAGGTTAGGTTGAGTTGATCTTAGATTAAGATAAATGCTCGGCACAACATCATGAGCTAAAGGGTCTGTACTGTGCTGTACTGTTCTATGTTCTATATACACTGATATTAATCCATCCACATTAAAACAATAGTTTACCAAGGAGATTTCAGTCAAAGCTGAGACTCAGGCTAGCACATTTCAACTTGAGCGATAATCAAATATATGATGACTAAATGCAAGGACATATCAGTTTGAGTAACTCTCCAAATATTCAAAAGATAGAAAGAAGTAGGGAGTGGTTAACTGCAGAAAAGAACTTCAAGGAGACTGGAGTTTCTGATGGAGCATTTCATCTTCAGCATGTTCAGGTTAAGGGAGGAGCACCTTTGTCTCCACCTGGAGAAAACATATATGCTTCCTCTGACCACCTACACTGGCCTGTGTGCACTTTCCTTCATTATTTATAAGAACTAGTGGCCTTTGAAAATTACCTGCAATTTTCTTTCATGATGATAATGCAGACAATAGACAATAGGTGCAGGAGTAGGCCATTCTGCCCTTTGAGCCTGCACCACCATTCATTATGATCATGGCTGATCATTCTCAATCAGTATCCTGTTCCAGCCTTATCTCCATAGCCTTTGATTCCACTATCCTTGAGAGCTCTATCCAACTCTTTCTTACACAAATCCAGAAACTGGGCCTCCACTGCCTCCTGGGGAAGAGCATTCCACACACCCACCATTCTCTGGGTGAAGAAGGTTCTCCTCATCTCTGTCCTAAATGGCCTACCTCTTATTTTTAAGCTGTATCCTCTGGTTCGGGACTCACCCATCATCGGAAACATGTTTCCTGCCTCCAGTGTGTCCTATCCTTTAATAATCTTATATGTCTCAATCAGATCCCCTCTCAGTCTTCTAAACTCAAGGGTATACAAGCCCAGTTGCTCCAATCTTTCAACATAAGATAGTCCTGCCATTCTAGGAATTGACCTC
Source organism: Chiloscyllium plagiosum (assembly GCF_004010195.1). Taxonomy (NCBI): domain Eukaryota; kingdom Metazoa; phylum Chordata; class Chondrichthyes; order Orectolobiformes; family Hemiscylliidae; genus Chiloscyllium; species Chiloscyllium plagiosum. Next base: position 36,797,295 of record NC_057742.1, on the reverse strand, counting down.
GTGAACCTACGCTGCCCTCCCTCAATAGCCAGAATGTCTTTCCTCAAATTTGGAGATCAGAACTGCACACAATATTCCAGGTGCGGTCTCACCAGGGCCCTGTACAGCTGCAGAAGAACCTCTTTGCTTCTATACTCAATCACTCTTGTTATGAAGGCCAGCGTGCTATTACCTTTCTTCACGACCTGCTGTACCTGCATGCTTGCCTTCATTGACTGGTGTACAAGAACACCCAGATCTCTTTGTACTGCCCCTTTACCTAAATTGACTCAATTTAGGTAGTAATCTGCCTTCCTGTTCTTGCCACCAAAGTGGATAACCATACATTTATCCACATTAAAGTGCATCTGCCATGCATCTGTCCACTCACCTAACCTGTCCAGGTCACCCTGTAATCTCCTAACATCCTCCTCACATTTCACCCTGCCACCCAGCTTTGTATCATCAGCAAATCTGCTAATGTTACTATTAATACCATCTTCTATATCATTAATATATATTGTAAAAAGCTGCGGTCCCAGCACTGATCTCTGCTGTACACCACTGGTCACCGCCTGCCATTCCAAAAGGGAGCCGTTTATGACTACTCTTTGTTTCCTGTCAGCCAACCAATTTTCAATCCAAGTCAGTACTTTGTCCCCAATACCATGCGCACTAATTTTGCTCACTTTCCTCCTATGTGGGACTTTATCAAAGGCTTTCTGAAAGTCCAGGTACACTACATTGACTAGATCTCCCTTGTCCATCTTCAGAGTTACATCCTCAAATAATTCCAGAAGATTAGTCAAACAAGGCAAGGGAGGTTAGGAACATGGCATCAATTTCAAAGGAGGGTGCCTGTAAACAGGAAAGTGGCTTGAAGTGTGTATACTTCAATGCAAGAAGTATACGAAATAAGGTAGGTGAACTTGCAGCGTGGGTTGGTACCTGGGACTCCGATGT
>NC_057742.1:36770047-36792722 GCF_004010195.1 Chiloscyllium plagiosum | reverse complement strand
GTATTTCCTTCTTAGTAATCCTCTGTTGTTCTTTGAAAGCTTCCCAGTCCTCCGTTTTCCCACTTATCTTTGCTATGTTATACTTTTTCACTTTTGACTTTATATGTTTCTTAACTTCCCTTGTCAGCCTCGGCCACCCCTGCCTCCTCATAGGATCTATCTTCCTTTTTGGAATGAACTGATCCTGCATCTTCTGCATTATACCTAGAAATATCTGCCATTGTTCCTCCACTATCATCCCTGCTAAGGTATTGCACCATCAAATGACCGAGCATAAATTATCTGTCAGTAGCATTAATGTTATAATAAATTGCACAGAGTTAGTCCTGAGTCTTTGGCCAGCTCCTCCCTCATAGCTCCTTTATTCAACTGAAATATTGTCACTACCGATTGTACCCTCTTCCTTTCAAATTGCAGATTGAAGCTTAATGTATTATGGTCACTACCTCCTAATGGCTCTTTCACTTCGAGGTCCCTGATCAATTCTGGTTCGTTGCACAATACCAGATCCAGAATTGCCTTCTCCCTGGTAGGCTCTAGCACCAGATGTTCTAAGAATCCATCTCGGAGGCACTCCACAAAGTTTCTTGAGGTGCAATACCATCCTGATTCTCCCAGTCTACCTACATGTTGAAATCCCCCATAACAACTGTAGTAACATGGGTGGGATCAGACTGCAGCAGTAGCTTAGTGTCTTACAGAACCACTGAGCCTGAAGCAAGCCTGTTAACACAGCACCTCTCTTCCACAGGGAGTACGGTTGCATTCTTTGCTTGTGTTATAGACTCAGGACTAACTCTGTGCAATTTATTATAACATTAATGCTACTGACAGATAATTTATGCTCGGTCATTTGATGGTTCAAGAGATGCCAAAGGAAAAAAAGTAGCCAATTAAACTGGACCATTAGACACAGGTGCTCTACTTGTCTTTTCATGTTGATGTAATTCTAGACAATACTCTGAAGTGGTGCTCCATGATACAGTAGCATTGGCCGCAAATACAGTTTACTTTTGCAGATGGAGTCTACTTTCATTAATTCTGTCTTCATATCTTTCTCATCGTCTTTATTTAAGTTTAAACCCTAATTTCAGACCCAGGTTTCTCACCTTCAAACTAAATGGGAGATTCAATCAAGTTATGATCACTTACCAACTAATTTCCTCTCCACTATACCACAGTTACTCTGTCATGGGTGTAAAGTGATTTTAAGATATACCTCTGCAGTTCACTAAATTAAAAAAACACAGACTTAGTCAAAAACAGATTTTTTACCCTCAGTAAATCGTCAATTCTTCCCTCCTTTTTCTCCAGGTCAGAACTTTTGCTGCTTTCCAGGGCAGTTAGCTTTTCCAGCGTGAAGTCTGTCTGCAAACACATGAAACTGTTTCTTTAGTAATTCTTTTTAAAATGCAGCTTTCAGAGACGAACAACAGATAACAGACAGATAGAATATGATTTATTTTAACTCAATTCTTGCATTCCCATTTTGTAAGCATGATCAACAACTATGAATGATGTATATGCACATAATTAGTTTCTGGCATCTGGGTAAAAATAATCAAATATTTGCACATTGTTTAATTATTATTTTCCAAACTTGCAAAATTTCAAAATTCAAATGCTAACTGATCTAAAACGTTACTATTTTAGCTGAAATAAGAAGTGAACAGGGTATCACATTTGTATGTAAAATGAATATTTCTCATGTTATATCACTATCTCTGGACATGGAATCTAGCCAACAGTCCAATATGATGTGTTTGCAACTCTAACACAAGCCTTATTTTAGAAATTCAGTGCATCAATGCAACATGTCTTAACATGGTGAACATTAGACAGGGATGTTCCTCTCCATGGGCTTTCAGTTTTATGAGCTTTGAAACAAATATTTATAAATGAATGTAAATGAGCAGGACAAGTGACACAAGCACACATGATGTAACCAGCAGCCCCTAACCCCAACAAAACACACTTTCTCCAAATTCCCAACACCACCTCTTCTAAACCCCAAATTAAAACAGGAACAAAAACAACTTAAGGGAGCGATTTTGAATTGCAAATGCATGTAGATCTAAACATTTATTTAACTATTCTGGATTAGACTCTACAAATTAAAAGCCAAAGATTGAAATGAGATCCGAATGTTAGGAGGAACGGTTGTAACAAACATATGGAATGAGATATTCAAAGATGCTCAGTGCTAATTCCTTTCAAAATGAAACTGCACTAGTAATGGGTTGTAAGATGAAGTTAAGTATTCAATTAATGTAGAAGCAAAAGTACTCCACAGATTGCAGGAAGATGGTAGCTTTCTGGTAGTGTCAGTCAACAATGAAACCGGAGGTAAATGTTTATGTGCTGGGACATGGGTTCAAACCCATCATAGCAGAATTTGAAATCAATTAATAAAATCTGGTACTGAAAGCTAAACAATACTAACTATGAAACAATCAATCGTCATAAAAACCCAACTGATTCAGTAGTGCCCTTTGGAGAAAGAGATCTACAATCCTTATCAGGCATGACCTACACCTAACATCTAAAGACCCTCAGCAATGTGGCTGTGTAAATAAGGGTTAATTATATACTGGGACTGCAAATTCAAAATAGCAGATGTTCTAGGGGCAATTTAAAAGAAAAGTCATAAAGTCATTTGGACCAGTGACTCAATTGCATCAATTCAAAGAAAGTATGTTATTGCAGTCAAGTGCTGGAAAGGGAGAGAACCCCAATACTGTTCATCAATGGAAGGTTTATGTTGCTGAGTTTACAACAGAGCAGAAAGCTATTAGTTTTGGCTTCCGACAGATGGTTCAAAAGTTTCAATTTAGAATAAATGGGAGTTCAGTTTCTCCTAGCAGGAGAAGCAGGTTTTTAGTTCGGAAGACCCAGTCACCCTAGCTGATATGCTTTTAATTTGTGCAGCTTCTAAGCCAGGAGAACTTGGATAGAGGTCTTCAAGTTATTAGAAATGAAGAAGTTTAGACTATCTGGATTGTCAAAGGTTCATGATCCTGGACTTGGAAAGAAATAATAAAACTGTCTCCACAGTCCACAGAAAAGGAGCTAAGAAACCAGTTAAGAAAAAACCCAAATAGTTCAGACAGAAACAAAAGATCTCTGGAATTGAGTATTTTTAAAAAGGACTGCACTGGGAAACAAGTTGAACCCTTGTTTTGCTGTTCATGTGTGAAATAAACTTAACAATCAAATAGAAAATCTTGACAAGAACAGAACAGTTATGTACTGCTGTTAAAGAACATATGCAGTCTCATGGGACTATGTTCCAGTGACTGGTAACTAATTGCAACAATTAAACATCGAGTCAGGTTTCCTTCTGGGATCTGACTTGCCCAGTATTCTAATCAGCTAGGCTCATAATAAATGACCTGCGTGTCATTAGGAGCAAGCATCAAGGGCAATAGGGATGGGGAACAAATGTGGTTCACATCCAGTGAAAGAATGAGAAAAGAAACATAGTGGTTTCTACATTGTTGAAGATCATGGATGTGCCATCTATGCAACTGACTCCTTGTCAATCAAAAATGGTCCCAACTCAGCCTTGAACATATTCAATGACCAGTTTCCAATGCCTTCTGGTGAAGAGGAAGTAAAAGGGGTGGAGGAGTTGCATAACTGGTCAAAGAAGATATCACAGCTGTGCTGAAGGAGAGCATTACGGAAGACTCCAGCAGTGAGGCAATATGGGCAGAGCTCAGGAATAGGAAGGGTGTGGTAACAACAATGGGATTATATTACAGGCCTCCCAATTGCAAACATGAAATAGAAGTACAAATATGTAGAAAGATCAGAGAAAAATTTAGGAGTAACAGGGTGGCAGTGATATCTGGGATTCACTTGGTGTTAGAGGTGCAGATGGAGCAGAATTTGTAAGGAGCATCCAGGAGGGTTTTTTGGAGCAGTATGTAAGTAGTCCAACTTGGGAAGGGGCCATACTCAAGTTGGTGTTGGGAAATGAGCCCGGCCAGTGGGGGACTACTTTGGGAGTAGTGATCACAATTCCATAAATTTTAGAATACTCATGGACAAAGACAAGAGTGGTCCTAAAAGAAGAGTGCTAAATTAGGGGAAGGCCAACTATACCAAAACTTGGCAGGAGCTGAGGAATGTGAGAATGAGGAGAGCAGCTGTTTGAAGAGAAATTCACATTCGATATGTGGGAAGCTTTTAAAGAGAGGTTGACTAGAGTTCAGGAGAAATATGTTCCATTGGAAATGAGGGATAGAAATGGTAAGATTAGGGAACCATGGATGACAGGTGAAATTGAGAGACTAGCTTAGAGGAAAAAGGATGTGTACATAAGGTCTAGGCTACTGAAGACAGATGAAGCTTTGGAAGAATATCAGGATTGTAGGACCAATCTGAAATGACTAATTAAGAGGGGTAAAAGGGGTCATGAGATCCTTAGCGAGCAGCGTTAAGGAAAACCCCAAAGCCTTTTATTCATATATAAGGGGCAAGAGGGTAACTAGGGATATGGTTTACCCACTCAAGGACAAAGAAGGAAAGATATGCATGGAGTCAGAGAAAATGGGTGAGATTCTTAATGAGTACTTTGCATCGGTATTCACTGAGGAGAGGGGCATGGTGGATGTTGAAGTTAGGGATAGATCTTTGATTGCTCGAGGTCAAGTCGGCATAAGGAAAGAGGAAGTGCTGGGTATTCTAAAAGGCATTAAGGTGGACAAGTCCCCAGGTCCAGATGGGATCTATCCCAGGTTACTGAGGGAAGCGAGAGAGGAAATAGCTGGGGCTTTAACAGATATCTTTGCAGCATCCTTGAAAACAGGAGAGGTCCCAGAGGACTGGAGAATTGCTAATGTTGTCCCCTTGTTTAAGAAGGGTAGCAGGGATAATCCAGGCAATTACACACCTGTGAGCCTGATGTCAGTGGTACGGAAGCTACTGGAGAAGATACTAACGAATAGGACATATACCCATTTGGAAGAAAATGGATTTATCAGCAGCATGGTTTTGAGCAGGGAGGGTCGTGTCTTACAAACCTAATAGAATTCTTTGAAAGGGTGACAAAATTGATCGATGAGGGGAGAGATGTAGATGTCATTTACATGGATTTTAGTAAGGCATTTGAAAAGGTTCCCCATGGAAGGCTGATGAAGAAGGTGAAGTCGCATGTGGTCCAGGGTGTACTAGCTAGATAGACAGAGAACTGATTGGTCAACAGGAGACAGCAAGTAGTAGTGGAAGGGAGCTTCTCAAAATGGAGACTTGTGACCAGTGGTGTTCCACAGGATCTGTGCTGGGACACTGTTGTGTGTGATATACATAAATGATTTAGAGGAAGGTGTAGGTTGCCTCATTAACAAGTTTGTAGATGACACTAAGATTGGTGGAGTAACAATTAATGAAGAGGACTGACAGAGAATACAGCAGAATATAGATAGATTGGAGAGTTGGGCAGAGAAATGGCAGATGGAGTTCAATGGGTGCAAATGCGAGGTGATGCATTTTGGAAGATCCAATTCCAGAGCGAACTATACAGTAAATGGAAAAGGCCTGGGGAAAATTGATGTAGAGAGATCTGGGTGTTCAGGTAGATTGTTCCCTGAAGATGACAACACAGGTCAGTAGAGTGGTCAAGGCGGCATACAACATGCTTTCCTTCATCAGACGGGGTACTGAGTACAAGAATTGGCAGGTCGTGTTACAGTTGTATAAGACTTTGGCTCGGCCACATTTGGAATATTGCGTACAGTTCTGGTCGCCACATTACCAAAAGGATGTGGATGCTTTGGAGAGTGTGCAGAGGAGGTTCACCAGGATGTTGTCTGGTGTAAGGAGAGGTTGAGTAGATTAGGATTATTTTCATTGGAACGGAGGTGGTTGAGGGGGGACCTGATTGAGGCCTACAAAACACTCAGGATCACCAGTTCAAAGTGAGAGGGGAAAGGTTTAGGAGAGATATACATGAAAAGTTCTTCACACAGATGGTGGTGGGTACCTGAAATGTGCTGCTAGCGGTGGTGGTAGGGGCAGCAATGATAGCGTAATTTAAGATGTATCTATGAATGGGCAGGGAGCAAAGAGATACAGATCCTTAGAAACAGATTTAGATACAGGATATGGATCGGTGCAGGCTTGGAGGGCCGAAGGGTCTGTTCCTGCGCTATAATGTCCTCTGTTCTAAATGCCTTGCTACTACTTAGTTGTAGGTAGGTTGGAATGTAATTAAAAGAAGCCAATATCAAGTTCAGAATGGCAAATCACATTTGACAAATATATTCCAAGAGGAGGTGACTGATCTGGTGGGCGAGAAGAACCCAGAGGATTTACTTGATTACTTGAAAGAAATTCTATCATTTCCCCAATGATAGACCAACTGACCTGTGTTTTACTTTTTTGTATTCTTAATTAACCTGCTCGAAGAAATTACGTCCCCCTGGAGCAGGTAGAACTTGTAACCTGGGTCTCCTAGCCTAAAGTACAGAAAGAGAGTGCAAGACAGCGACAGAGGACTGTTGGTGAGTTTAATCTTATGAGTCACCATGCCCCAGGCAAGGGACAAGGTGAGAGGGCCAGCCTTCCTGGTGACATCAATCGGTACAGGAATTGTACCCGTGCTTTTGGCATCACTTTGCATCACAAACCAGCTAACTGCACTAAGCAATCCACCAAACTAGACTCTTGTGGTGCAGTGGTAGTGATCCTACCTTTGAGCGAGAACGCCTGGGTTCAAGTCCCACCTGCTTCTTTGAGCAGGTTTATTGGAAAAATAATTGTAGGGCTCTCGTGTTTTTTCCCTGCTACACTGGCTGAACAGGATAAAACTGCTTTTTGCATGGTTACCAAATTCCACTTTGAAGAGATTTTTAAGAGGCTCTTGTTACACTGCGATATTGTCCCTACCTCTCAGCTGGCAGACCCAGTTTCAAGTCCAACCTGCTGCAGAGGCATGTAACAACATCTGTGAATGGGATGTGGATAGAAAAAGAAACATTAAGGGCTCTTGTGGTGCACTGGTAGTACCCCTACCTCTGAGCCAGGAGATCTAGATTCAAGTCCCATCTGCCAGGGTTTGAGGGTTTGATCTATCGGGAGAAGCTGAATAGGCTGGGGTTAATTTTCCTAGAGCGTCAGAGGCTGAGGCATGACCTCATGGAGGTTTATAAAATCATGGAGGGCATGGATATGGTGAATAGTCATGGTCTTTTCTCCAGGGTACGGGACTCCAAAGCTAGAGGGCATAGGTTTAAGGCGAGAAGGGAAAAATTTAAAAGGGACCTAAGGGGCAACGTTGTTACTCAGAGCTTGCTGCGTGTATAGAATAAGCTGCCAGAGGAAGTGGAGGAGGCTGGTACAGTTACAACGTTTAAAAGGCAACTGGATGGGTATATGAATAGGAAGGGTTCAGGGGGATATGGGGCAAATGCTGACAAATGGGACTAGATTAATTTAGGATATCAGATCAGCATGGACGAATTGGACTGAACGGTCTGTTTCCGTGCCATATAGCTCTATGACCCTGAGCTAGAGGTTGCATTACAACATCCCTGAACAGGCTGATTAGAAAATATCTTGAGAGAATAAAAATAGGCATACAAAAAAGGAATAACATACATTTATATTTGAAACCATCAACGATAAATTCCTGAAAAAGACGATTCAGGGACTCTTGTGGGGTAGTGGTATCATCCCTACCTCTGAGCCAGGAGGCTCAGTTCAAATTCCATTTGTTCCAGAGGCGTGTAATGCCATCTCTGAACAGATTGATTCTCATTTGGCACCTTCCCAGAACATAGGGAATTTTGGAAGAATGTGTCCACTGCACATCTATCTACCTCTTGTTAAAGATCTTTGCACATTCCATCATTTTTTCACTACACCCTTGCAATTTTCTTTGGTCCTCAACTATTTATTTTATCTTCTGTTTTAGAACAAATGCAGACATCACTAAATCTAGTCCTGTTTCCTAAATTATTGATGCGTAGTGAACAGAACCAGAATAGTGTAGCATACTGCTACAACTGCTCTAGGAAACACATTCAATCCTTATTTTTCTTAAAGAGCAATGAAACTGTTGAATTCAATTGATCATATCTGCTATTTGGTATTCTTCCTCTTCCTGAGGTCTAATCTCTGCATTTTTCCCATCGACTTCTCTCATTCACCTCCAAAGAGAATATGTTGTCAGACGTGATCTCTCTTTCTGAACTCTGTATTGATGGCTTCTAATTGTTGTCCCTCCTACCTAACTTACTACTCTGCAGTTATCTGGTTAGCTGGGTCTCAGGTTTTGATAGTGCTTATTAAATTGAGTCATTTCCCAGTCCTTCTGCACACATCCAAAATAAGTACAATGTTTTCTAGAGCCTCCCCAGTTTCCTTCATGCTTTGATGCTTTAAGCTTTTTGTCCTTCTTGATCTCAGCAAATCTGATTTTCCTCCACTCCCTATTAACACACAATCCAAAACTTGTTCCTTTGGGCATATTGGAAGGGTATTCAAGCCAACTCCATTTGCCATCTCCTTTTGGGTCCCACTGTATATTTGATAATTCCCATTTAACTTTGCCTACAAATGGCACTTAACTGGGGGAATGAAAAGTGCTATGAAGCTGAAGCTAAATCAGAAAAGGATGAGGGCAACATTTGTGTGTTCCGTGCATTACATACCTGCAATTGTTTGTGTTGTACATTAATGATCTTTTGTGAATTACAGGAATGTTCTGTGTTGGCCGATCCCACTGACGAAGGACTGCCATGCTGAACCTCAGATTTAAAACAGAAGGACTGTGTAAAACTTCAAATCTTAAACTGCTCCAACTAGGTTTAATCACTACCACTCTTTTGAATTTCTCATATACTAAAGCGATAGAGGCAACTTCTCCCAAATGGCTAGCGAACTCCTGCCATTCTATGCCCAGGCTTTCCTGTATTACACAGCTTTACCAACTTCTTACACTCAGTTAAGACTGGGGAAGCTAAGATTTCTAATCAGGTCATAACCTTAATCCTCTATTCTATTGATTGTCATGTGTGCGCTTTCACAAACTGACCACAATGGCTTTTTGATGAGCTTTACCCTGCATCAAAAGCTCCTGGTCCCCTTTTTAATATATCAATCCCTGATCTGTCTTTCTCTTCCCACAACTTTACCTTCCCTTGAAAGGTTCTCCTTTCTTTATCCAACCCGTGCAATTTGTTTGTGTTTTTCACTCCCCATCTTGTTGAACCAGGCATCCAGACATCCTTTTTTTTTGCTCCCTCTCCCATGCCAACTGTAAAACAACTCCTTGGGTTACAAAGAACTATATTAAAAAATAACACTGAATACTGAGCTCGAAAACAAACATTTCCCAAACCAACGAAGTACAGTAAAAGCCGATAAACTAGTTATCTGTCCTTGTCCCTTCTCCATCCAACTGGGGCCTCCCAGATAGGCCACTAAATTCCTCTCAAAGAATTTTACTACTTGGATGCTTCATTTCTTGTCAATCCCTATGTTGTTCTGCCATCCATTTCTCTTTCTGAATGAGTGGAAATTACAGGCACTGAGATCTAGAGACCTAGTATTAACCAGCAGCTGCAACTATACGACTCTCTAATTTTAAACTACAATCTTCCCGATCTGTGTGGTTTAGTATCACATAATCAGACCAAGGTGCCCCATGGAAAGCTCTTGCCAGGGTGGAGTTGACTTAGGGATTCAGTGTTGCAATGATGCATTAAATTATAATGCTTGACACATGTACTAATTTACATACATTTCCTAGTAAGTATTTAATACTCACAGAAGGTGATGAATATGATAAGGAATGTTGTGGGGATGAACGAACTACGGGTGGTACACTCCGCCCTGGACTTGTGCCTGTAACACTGCCACCTGCAAACTGAAAAACAAATACCATTCAGTTAGGATATAGTACTGATGCAAGTTTACATCTACCATCCATTGTTTTCCATTAGACAAGATGGGCAAACAGAAATAGCATAGACTATAAAGCAGAGCAAAAAACTGCCAACTTCACTTTACTATATAAAAAAGAATCTGTTTGACCCCAACTTGACTTTTTAAACAAGGCAAAATGGTAAAGTACACTATACTAAAAAGTTAATTTTAGAAAATTCCTATATAAAGCTGTTAACATTTAGGGCAGCACGGTGGCTCAGTGGTTAGCACTGCTGCCTTACAGCACCAGAGACCCAAGTTCAATTCCAGCCTTGGGTGACTGTCTGTGTGGAATTTTCACATTCTCCCCATGTCTGTGTAGGTTTTCTCCCACAGTCCAAAGATGTGCAGGTTAGGTGAACTGGCCATGCTAAATTGTCCCATAGTGTTCAGGAATGTGTAGGCTTAGGTGTGTTAGCCGTGGGAAATGGAGGGAGGGTGGGGTGGGATGCTCTTTGGAGCATCGGGTAGCATCCGTGGAGGAGAATTGACGTTTAACGCATAAGCCCTTCACCACACTCTCAACTCTGATCTCCAGCATCTGCAGTCCTCCCTTTCTCCTCTCTGGAGGATCGGTGTGGATTCAACAGGCCAAACGCCTGCTTTCACACTAAGGGGATTCTATGATAATAAGACTAACAACTAAAGATGCTGGAGATTAGAACAAAAAACAAAAATAGATCTTGCTAGAGAAGCTCAGCAGATCTGACAGTAGCTGTTAACATTTCAAGTCCACCGACCCTTCTTCACCATTCTGAAGGAGGGTCACTGGACTCAAATGTTAGCTGTTTTCTCTCCACAGAGGGTGCCAGATCTATTCAGTTTCTCTTGTAAATTCCGATTTTGTTTGTTTAAAAATTTCCACTCTGTTAAAGGACAGTCACTCTATGTTGAGTATCTAAGAAACTACTCAAGGGAATAGTTGAAAATGGCTGTTTACTACAGGATGTACAAATGTGATCACTTATTTAAAATTAATTATTGGGGTGGGGGCACCACCGGCAAAGCTGTCAGTCATTGTCAATCCCTAGCTGCTCTTGCAGTATTACGGATGAGCTTTCTTTGTGAGCCTCTTGCAGTCCATGTGATGAAGGCACTCCCAGTGTGTTAGGAAGGGACTTGAAAGGTTTTGACTCGAGAACAGTGCCTGACATTCTTGTCCTTTTGCAGGTTTAGGAGGAGCTACTAATCAAGCCTTGGCGATTTGTTTCTGTGCATCCTGCAGATACCACATGCAGCACTGTAGTGGAGGAATAGAATTTCATGCTTCACTATATTTCAAATACGCTCAAAAGTTAATTTGCTATCAACTCAGGGACAGGAAGTATTTTATCATACCAGTGTAGGCTGTTGTACACACTTATCTCTATAAAAGGTGATTTGTGGCAGTGCATCTTGGCTTTTGGTAAACAAACTATTTTGTTTTTGAGGTGAGTGAGCTGGACAAAGACAGCAGCTGCTCAAGGACAGCTTCGACTTTGGAAAATGATGTAAGAATATTTTTGCAAATTTGCAGTCACCCTTGCAATGTCCTGGTGTGCTTACATTAAATGTTTCACTAGTTGATACTTAATTTTCTCAGAATGGTGATCACAGGCAGAACCAGTTCAATCTTCTAATTTCCAAATTTCGGAAATTCTGGTGGGAAGTCCTTAGGACTTTTCAGATTTTTTTTTAATGGACAAAATGCAAAACTAAAACTCCAAGATAGGGCAGACAAAAAAAAAGTGGGTGTATCAGGGAAATAAGGTTTTCCTTTAGTTATGAACAGGATACAGTACTGATTCTGATACGAGTAGATAAACAGAAAGTAGGGATTAAAATAATGACACAGTGAAATTTTTAGTTGCAGGAAATGATTACAGTCATAACACTATTCAAATGTCCAAAGTATTGCATATCACATGCAATACCTTTATTTTTAGATTTGGGCTTGGTATATTGATAATATTATCCGCTAACATCTACTAGCCTAAAAACACTACTAACAACTGGAAATAAGTGAAAGGGTTAAAATTCCACTAAAATGTTGAGGTAAACCAGTCTACATAATTTTAAAACTATAAATATAAAATTATGTATGGCCTCATTTATTTATTTTTACAAATAAATGAGGGTTAATTCTTCGTAAGTTTAACTCTTCATGAACACAGTCACTGGACAATAACAACAATAGGTAATAATATGCCCTTTATTTGTCATAGCTTTTAGGATGCTACTGACGAGGCAACCCACGCAATTAATAAACTGTTCAATTTAGTGACATATGGCTGCTAAAAACTTTGCAACGTACCTCAAAATAGTCACTAATTTTATGACCCCTTGGAGTGCCTTTGCCTACAAAGAAAACAATGAAGTATTAGTAATCAGTAAGAAAGTATTTCCTCAAGGTCAAAGGTGGATTTGACATTCCTCTCGCCCACAGGTTCTAAATAATAAAGAGCACAATCTAATCGAACAGAATAGGTTGCAACTGGATTGTTCAAGGCAGCCCACTTCAGTTAATGGTTCCATGGCCACAGACAGCATAAGATCGCAGCAAGTCAGGAAACCGTATCTGCCACTGAACTTAACTTGCATTCGAGGCTAGGCTGGCCAGAGGCTTCCTTGAGCACTCCTACTTCGCTTTACCTACAAGAGGGCTGTTGAAAAAGACACCAGTGATGCTACCAGCTCCTCATTCCTTTTCAATGCCAGGTCTCTCAGCCCTTGGGAATCACATACAGAGATTAATTTTAAATAGGCTATGTTTGTGATCAATGCCACCGCTAGGTGGAGCATCATTCACACATGTGCATTCAAAAGTTTAAAGTGATAGATCAAACTGCCTCAAAACATTTCCTTTGACCCACATGCAATTACATTGCAAATCTTTTCAGAAGTAATGGCAGAGGGAAACTTCCTTCAATTAGATTCACATTAGAAGGGGAAATCAAAGCTGCTACCAGTCCTGGTGCCATCACAGTATATATGTTACATTACATAAGTAAATACAAAATTGCTTCAGAACATTGCAAAACATATAACAAAAGTTTCCATGATCCTGCCTCCAGTAGCTCAAAAAAGGGTGACCTTATTATAATTGAAGCAAAATTAAAATAATTTGCCCTACAGTTTAAGCATTATGTCATTAAAACCATTTTGGCTGTAATTCCTGCAAAGGCAGTTTCATTGTCTCTTGTCCAGCATGCAAATACAAAACCTCACAGGGCTCCAGGTTCAGGTCTTGATTGCTGTTGTTTTTGACAGCAGTGAAAAGCTGCAAAATACATGAAGATCACCTAAAACTAAGGCTTCTGCTTCCTATTTTATCCATGTTAGAAATGCGCTTATGTAGGCCCTCACTTCCCTTGCAGCACTCTCACCATCCAAGCCATTAATACACCATGGAAATGCACTCTAGCACAAGTCACTATTTTCAAGAGAGAAACAGTTGAATTTTCTCTTCTTAAAATCAGGTTTGCTTGAAAGGATGGCAAAAATATAGCGTAAAAAGAGAATTGGATAACTACTGAAAAGTGAAAAACTTAACAGGACAGTAAAGAAAAATCAAGGAACTGTGAATAATCGGATGGCATTGCTAAAACAGCCAGCAGAGCCACAGTAGGCTGATAGACCACCGTATGTGCTGTGCTAAATTCCACAATTCTATGATCCACATTGAAATTACAAAGTTGATCCCTATGGAATCAATTACTTCTAAATTTTCTTACAGCATTTGCAGATTGCATTAAGATAAGCGAAGGACTGAATGATTGTTTATCTAGGAATAATTCTTCATCCATTTTGAATGCAGAAGCCAGTTAAACGCTTGGTAATCCTATGAAACACCTTAGGACTTTTTTACTACATTAAAAACACTATATAAAAGCAGATTTTTGTACACGGGCTAGTAGGAAATGGGTTTGTCTTTCCATGCCAACTTAGGAAACAAGATTTATCAGCAAACAGGCATTAAAATTATTTAAACTTGTGCAGAAGCAAAATGGCACCTTGTTCGATATGCTGTTGTCCCTTCAAGAAATTTTTCTTTAAAAAGAAAAGCAGAAGTGTTCTAAACCTAGTGTTTGCAAACAGGCTTGGGCACTATAAACATTAGCATAGCGTTGGAAATAAAAGGATTGCACTGAGGCTTACCTTGATTGGCCTCATTGTAGGGATCCGCCTTTCGCTTCCTCCCTCGCTGCTCATTTTGTTTCTTTTCAGGCGTCTAAGAGAAGGAATAAAAGATTTGGCCCGAAGTTAAAAACTTTCTTGCTCTGTAAAGTTTCAACATGCTTGAGCAAATTTTTAAACAGCCAATCACACTTGACTTCCTCCATGCATCAAATCCAAGGTAAGGGAAAGAGAGAAAAATAAATAGAAAGGACAATAGCACATGGATTATAACAGGGACAACAGAGCCTTTGCTTTTCTCCAACATATAAATTAAGTGGGTCCTCCCAATGAAAGGAAGGAGCCAACTGCAATATGGAGTCAACTGATCAAGACCAGAACCATCACTGGTGCCACACCTACTCTTCCAGCAGCACCAGAATGCTTCCCTCTATGTTATCTCACTCTGCTAAAACAAGATGGTCTGGTCCCCAACCTGTAAAATAAATCAGATCCCTCAATTCTGAATACGCTCTTTTCCAAAGAATAGTTATAGGTACATGATCCATCTTATTAAAATCCCTACAGTGTGAAAACAGGCCATTTGGCCCAACAAGTCCACACTGACCCTCTGACGAGTATCCCACCCAGATCCATTCCCTTATGCCTATTACTTTACATTTCCCCGAACTAATACACCTAGCCTACACACCCCTGAACATTATAGACAATTTAGCATGGCCAATTCACCTAAACTGCATATCTTCTGGAGAAAACCCACACAGACAAGGGGCAAATGTGCAAACTCCACACAGTCTCCTGAGGCTGGAATTGAAGCTGGAATTGAACCTGGGTCCTTGGCACTGTGAGGCAGCAATGCTAACCACTGAGCCACCTGTAGATGCAGGTCAGCACAGAAATTTCAAAACATTTCACACCACATTGAGGAAAGAGAAAAAAAACTAGCTTATAAAAGAAAAAAACCCCATGCTTATAACATTACACTTGACTGGGTTTGGAGCCCCTCAACCTGGGGAATATGTGATTTCAGCATTACATCGGATATATAAAATATTCAAATTTGAATTTGCAAACAAGATACTTGTTCTGCTTTCAAGGATTGTACCAATTCAGAGGGCAGGAAACTATAATCGACAGAAAAGACACAGTTCTAAGGGACAAGCACTATTTACTTATTCAATATGCATGAATCAGCAAAATCTTTACACGTCACAACCCAACAATTACTAACCTCAGATTCCTTATCACTCAGAGATCCCAAGCTACACAAGCTCTGGTTGGAAGACTCATTTACTGGCATCTACAACAAGAGAAACAAAAATAAGTTAGATTTTGTTTAATTAATCTCTGCTTTTGTAATCTGTACCTAGTTCAGTCATCAGGCGGAACAAATTGGACATGATAAAATTCTTATGTTCATGACGGATGTTGTCTGTAATGCCCTAGAGTAGAATAATCCACAGCAGGGAAATTAAATATTGATCCATTGCAGTGAGATTTTCTCAATAATGGTTTAATCTACACTGCAGATAAAAAGGTGAAAGAGCAAGCCTGCTTTTGATTCCTGTCATTTCTTGCATTTTACCAAATCAATTTAAAAGCTTACCAAAGTATATGTTAGAACCCAGTCAGAGTGCAGGCTGGATACTACATACAACAATCAATACACATGGCTTAGATTACAGCAGGAAATGCAGAATGACAAGTCACGCTTTGATTTAAAAAAAAGTCCAGAGATTCTGTTGCTGTCCACCATTAATAATCCCTGCTGGAAGAACGTTTTTTCAGACTCTGGGTGAGGAGAGATGAAGAGATATCCTCCAGGTAAAATAACTTGCTGATAGTCAATACATACAAGCATTCAGATTTCTCAACCATAACAAGATTAAAATCATGAATGCAAGAGTGAGAAAAATTAAAGCACATGAACAAATCTACTATTCTCTATCTTTCAGAGGTTTTTACAACATGACCCTTTACGTAAATCCCATGGGATGGTCAGCTGGCTGATTGAGAGGTTATTGCAACGTTAAGTTACATTTTACCCAGTGTCACTGAACCATGGCTGGAGGTTATGTTATTGCATACATCCTAATTGTACACTGTACAACTACCCCAAGCTCTGCAAATCAACAGTATTCTAGTCTCGAATATGTTGCAGTGTGGTGGGTAGCAACTCCACTGGTGAACCAGAAGCTCTGGACTCAAAGACACTCCAAGATTTGATGGTCATAAGATCCTAAGACACAGGAGCAGGAGTAGGCCTGAAGACCAAGGGAAGTTGGCCATTCAGACCATCGAGGCTGCTATGCATTCAATGAGAACATGGCTAATCTGATAATCCTCAACTTCACTTTCCTGCTTTTCCCCAGAACTCTAGACTCCCTTACTGATTAAAAATCTGTTTGTTTACATGAGCTTTGAAAAAATGCAATGACCCAGCTTAGTCTGCTCTCTACAATAAATAATTCCACAGCTTCACTACCTGCTGAGAGCATAAATTCCTCCTCCTGAATGTATTGTGGGATTTGCCTTCTTGTTGTGGACCCACTGACCAGAGGAAACTATTTTTCCACACCTATCTTGCCAAATGGGAGGTCATCTCTCATTCTTCTAAATTCCAATGAGTACAGACTCAAATCTACCACAAGGCAATCCATCCTTATCTGGTATCAATCGAACGTATCTTCTCTGGACTGCTTCCAATGTCAGTACATCCTTCCTCAGATAAGGGGCACAAAACTGTTCACGATATTCCAGCTAATAGAACATAGAACATTACAGCGCAGTGCAGGCCCTTCGGCCCTAGATGTTGCACCGACCTGTCATACCAATCTGAAGCCCATCTAACCTACACTATTCCATGTACGTCCATATGCTTGTCCAATGACGACTTAAATGTACTTAAAGTGGGCGAATCTACTACCGTTACAGGCAAAGCATTCCATACCCTTACTACTCTCTGAGTAAAGAAACTACCTTTGACATCTGTCCTATATCTATCACCCCTCAATTTAAAGCTATGCCCCCTCGTGCTCGCCATCACCATACTTGGAAAAAGGCTCTCCCTATCCACCCTATCTAACCAAAAAAGAGAAAATGCTGGAAAATCTCAGCAAATCTTGCAGCATCTGTAAGGAGAGAAAAGAGCTGACGTTTCAAGTCTAACTAACAAAGCTTTGACAAAGGGTCAGTCAGACTCGAAAGGTCAGCTCTTTTCTCTCCTTACAGACACTGCAAGACTCGCTGAGATTTTCTAGCATTTTCTCTTTTTTGGTTTCAGATTCCAGCATCCGCAGTAATTTGCTTTCACCCTATCTAACCCCTTTGATTATCTTATATGTCTCTATTAAGTCACCTCTCAACCTTCTTCTCTCCAACGAAAACAGCTTCAAGTCCCTCAGCCTTTCCTCGTAAGACCTTCCCTCCATACCAGGCAACATCCTAGTAAATCTCCTCTGCACCCTTTCCAAAGCTTCCACATCCTTCTTATAATGTGGTGACCAGAACTGTACACAACACTCCAAGTGCGACCACACCAGAGTTTTGTACAGCTGTAGCATAACCTCATGGTTCCAGAACTCGATCCCTCTATTAATAAAAGCTAAAACACTGTGTGCTTTCTTAACAACCCCGTCAACCTGGGTGGCAACTTTCAAGGATCGGTGTACCTGGACACTGAGATCTCTCTGCTCATCTACACTACCAAGAATCTTATCATTAGCCCAGTACCTTGCATTCCGGTTACTCCGACCAAAGTGAATCACCTCATACTTGTCCGCATTAACCTCCATTTGCCACCTCTCAGCCCAGCTCTGCAGCTTATCTATGTCTCTCTGTAACCTACTTCGTCACTATTCACAACTCCACCAACCTTTGTGTCGTCTACAAATTTGACTCCAGGATGAACATTTCTCATCAACCACCACCCTCTGACTTCTTTCAGCAAGCAAATTACTGATGCAAACTGCTATATCTCCCACAATCCAATTCCTCTGTATTTTGTAGCTGAAAATGTGTTGCTGGAAAAGCGCAGGTCAGGCAGCACCCAAGGAACAGGAGAATCGATGCTTCGGGCTAATTCCTGAAGAAGGGCTTATGCCCGAAACGTCGATTCTCCTGTTCTTTGGATGCTGCCTGACCTGCTGCGCTTTTCCGAGGCATGACCGACCCTTCACAAAACCATGCTGATTATCGCTAATCAAATTATTCTTTTCTAGATGAATATAAATCCTCTCTCTTATAACCTTTTCCAACAGTTTACCAACAACTGAAGTAAGGCTCACTGGTCTATAGTTACCAGGGTTATCTCTACTCCCCTTCTTGAGCAGGGGAACCACATTTGCTATCCTCCAGTCTCTGGCACTATCCTGGAGACAACGGTTGACTAATATCTTGTATAGATTTAGCAAAACCCTCCTATTTAATATTCCATTCCCTTTGAATTAAAGGGCAACATTCCAGTTGTATTCCCTAATATCCGCTGAACTTGGATGCTAGCTTTTCTTTGATGATTCATGGACAAGGACTCCTGCATCCCCCTGTTCTGTAGCTTTCTGCAGTCTTTCTCTACTTAAATAATAATCAGCTCCTCTATTTTTCCTGCTCAAGCACACAGATTTATAGGTTTTTCACACCATCCAGCCTGATCTGCCATTCAATGATATTATGGCGGATCTGATAATCCTCAACTTCACTTTCCTGCCGTGTCACCATAACCTTGGTCCTTTCGATTCTTTACAAGCAGAGAAAAAAATTCTTCCTGATCTCTGTTCTAATTGGGTGACCACTTATTCAGAGATTATGCACACTAGTCCTAGACTCTCCCACTAATGGAGACGACCTCTCCTACATGTACTGTGTCAAGGTGTTTAATATGTTCCCAATACTTTGACTCATCACAAAATTTTATTACATTGTATCAAATTAATTAAAAAAAACACAATCAAGGAAGGCACATTGCAATGGCCAAACAGGTCAAGCATCAATTTGTAAATCCCTCCAATTCTATATTAATGGCAGGTAGCAAGAATAGGGGTATAACCTGGTCAGCCAACTGGTGGAAATACAGTTGAAGCTGTCGCATCAATATCAGTGCTGACTACAAAACGTATGTCACAGTGTGCAGGGCTTGTGTGGCAGTTGGCTAAAAAGCTGGTGAGGATCAGATTGGTGCTAACAGCATGGGGTTGATCTCTGTGCCAGCTAGGTTGGATTTAAGACCTTCCTTCTTGCCCTACTAGTGGTGGACATCAGGACACTATGGGTTACACCTGCTTTTGTGCAGAGAACTCACAAGGAAAAGAAGAATTGCCACAGGCAAAGTAAGTTACCATATTCGAGGAACTACCAGCAATGGGAAAAGCAGGAGGTCATGACCTTCATTACCCGAAAAACCTTTGTTAAATAAAAGCTGTCAGTATTTATTATAGGCATAGTCATAAGACAAAACCTTAGCATTTCCAAGCAAAGTAGTTGGAAATTTGCCAAATGCCTCTGATAACATGTATACTTTGCATAAATACTAAATAAAATATACATATTGAATGCACCAACAGAAAGAAATTAAATACACAACTCTGAATGAAGCGTTAACTTTGCTGTAATTTTCAGGAAACTCAATTTTATGTATCTTTAGTTATACTAAGAATTTTTCAGCAATGATTTTCTCATTTTTAAAAAAGCTTCCAAGTACATTCAAACTGAAACCATCTAAAATGAAACTATTTGGAAACAATAAAGGTCGTAACCATAAAACCTGTTCTTTGAACCAAAAGTATCATTTATGACACTTAACATCTAAGTAATACAGTATTTGTTAAAATAATCTGAAATTATAAAGTGCAGCAGTAGACTTTTATACCCACAATAAAAACAACTTTAAATCTTTAAAATAAAAGTTAAGTGAAGAAAAGTATATTTTATGGGCTGAATGGCCTGCTTCTACACTGTAGGGATTCTATGATTCTAAGAAGAAAAGGTTGTCAACCACAAATTGGATTATTAAAGAGTCACATATGCCAGCCCTGGGAAACGTGTGAAGGAGGGGCTGAGAAAATGCATACAGAACACATACCATCAAACAAAACTGGACACAAGGGTGGCACGGTGGCTCAGTGGTTAGCACTGCTGCCTCACAGCACCAGGGTCCCAGGTTCGATTCCAACCTCGGGCAACTGTCTGTGTGGAGTTTGCACATTCTCCCAGTGTCCACATGATTTTCCTCCGGGTGCTCCGGCTTCATCCCACAGTCCGAAGATGTTTAGGTTAGGTGGATTTGTCTTGCTAAATTGTCCAGGGATGTACAGGTTTGGTGGACTAGTCATGGGAAATGCAGGGTTACAGGGATAGGGTCTGGGTGGGATGCTCTTCTGAGGAGTGGGGTGGACCTGATGGGCCAATGGCCTTCGTCCACACTACAGCGACTCTATGATTACTCTGACCCTTACCTTGCTTGTTTCCCTGCAACAGTCTCACTTTGGCTCCCTTAAGGCCACTTGGCCTACAACCAGCTATTCACCACCAGATTTTGATGCATTACCTACTCTTGCAAACTGTTCATAATCCCAAGATCCTTCTGAAGTGCGAAGATGTGCCATTGTATCTCTTTTTAAAAAACCTTCTTAAACCCCTTTCCCCACTCGTGGGATATGGGCATTGCTGGGTGGGCCAGGATTTATTGCCTATCCCTAGGTAAGCTCTCTTGAACTAGTTTATTTGTTTTAGATAGACCCACAATGCCTTTCAGGAGGAAATTCTAGGATTTTGACACAGTAACACTGAAGGAACAGTGATATAATTCCAAATCAGGATGGCGAGTAGCTTAGAGGTGAATTTGTAGGTGGTGGCGTTCCTATGTATCTGCTGCCCTTGTCCTAGATGGAAATGGCTGCAGTTTTGGAACATGCTGCCTAAGGAGCTTTAGTGGATTCCAGCAGTGCATCTTGTAGATAGAACACACTGCTACTACTGAGTGTCGATGGTGAAGGGAGTGAATGGACAGGGTACCAATCAAGTAACTGATTTGTCCTGGAAGCTTCAAGTGTTGCTGGAGTTGCACACATCCTGGAATATTCCATTACACTCCTGATTTGCCTCCTGTAGATAGAGGACAGACTTTGGGGAGTGAGGAGGTGAATTCCTCACTGCAGTATTCCTAGGCACTGACCTGTTCTTGTAGCCACTGTATTTACATGATAAGTCCAGATGAGTTTCTGGTCAGTAGTTACCCTCAGGATGTTGATAGTGGAGGATTCGGTGAGGGTAATACCACTGAATATCAATGGTTAGATTGTCTCTTATTGGAGATGATCATTGCCTGATACTTGTGTGTTACTTGCCACTTTTCAACCCATATCTGAATACTATCCAGGTCTTGTTGCATCTCATTCCTCATTCATAGGTATGAGGAGCACATGGACCTCTTTGTCATTATCTCACCTGCTTGCTTCCCTTCTCCACCAGGGGAAACCTCAAGATTTCACCCTGTCCTAATTCTGATCTCTCAGCATTATCTAGCTTACCTATCACTTCTCCTGCCTTCTTCAAGCTCAATTTGTCAATAGAATTCATCTCCTGCTCCCTTAACCCCATTCCCACCTAAACTGCTGACCACCTTATCATTCTTCCTGTCTCCTACAGGAGATGGCATTATCAAATGTTCTCTCATCTTGGGCACTGTCCCTCTCTCCTTCAGATCAGCAGTTGTCAATCCTTGACAAAAAAATTACATCATGTCCATCTTCCTTTCCTCAAGTTCTTGAAACAGCTGCCTCTCAAATGAGCGTCCTGCTTTTTTGATCCAATCAGATTTCTGGCTCTGCCACTGTAACAAAATGCTCTGCCCAAAATTACAAATGACAGCTTATGTGACAGTGACTGAGCTTTTGTTCGTGGTCCTTGACATCTTGTCTACAACTTATGATATGGTTGAGCACAGTATCCTCCACAATTGCTTCTGTTGTTGTCCAGCTGCCTGAAACCATACTTGCCGGTTCTATTCTTATCTGTAATCTTAACCAAATAAACCATGTGAAATGGATCCTCTTCCTATAACCATAGAGAGAAAAATAGTGGGAACCTAGGAAAGATTGTGTGGATTCAAGCATCACTAAATTTATTTTGAGACAAATGATGGAATAGTATCAGGAAGGTTGGTGAATTCAAGCTCAATGTTGCATCGATCTAGAGAAATCTCATTTCGGGTGTCTGCTGAGGTGAGATTCTCCATGGATAGGTAATGGAAAAATATTAAAGAAATGGGATGGGTGGGGGGTATGAGTGGAAAAGAGAAAGAGCGCGAGAAGAAATTAGAACTCAGAGGCCAATGGCCAGTTTGCGGCACACCTTCTTAACAATTGCAATGCATGCTCCAACTGATTAAGGTGACACAGGAGATAGATGGTCAGTTATGTTTTCAGATGCTGGAAATGTGTTGCTGGAAAAGCGCAGGTCAAGCAGCATCCAGGGAACAGGAGAATCGACGTTTCGGGCATAAGCCCTTCTTCAGGAATGAGGAAAGTTTGTCCAGCAGGCTAAGATAAAAGGTAGGGAGGAGGGACCTGGGGGAGGGGCGTCGGAAATGTGATAGGTGGAAAGAGGTCAAGGTGAGGGTGATAGGGCAGAC